>NC_091120.1:134624487-134954487 GCF_040183065.1 Periplaneta americana
GAATTGAAAACATTCAACGAAGGTGAATTCACCAAGCGATGTTTAATTATATTGGCAGATGAACTCTGTCCACAGCAAGTAGGGGAACTTGAAGCCATACGTCTGTCTCGTAAAACCGTGGTGAGGAGATTGCAGTATGTGCGTATGGGTTATGTAAATAAGCCTAATGATTTGTGTGTGTGCATAGAGCGAAGTTTATTTCATTAAATTAATAAGAGTGTTATAAATTTTGTGATGCACAATGGATTGATGTAATATCCATATAAACTAGCCTATTATGTCCTGACAGACTGAATGACTAGAACAACCGTGGCTCTTGTTATATTAATACAGGGAAGGTAGCTGTAATGCGAGTCCGCCACTGCGTGAGCGTTCTGCTCTGGCTTGGAATTGAAGAGCCTTGTGGAGCGAGAGCAGCTCTGGCCGACTAAGTGGAGCCGCTCTCATGCCCGGCCCTGTTCTAGGCGTAAAGGACATTGTTGTACCTAGAATCACTTTTCAAATTATTTTTATTTTATTTCGGGAAATGAAAATTTTAAAATGAAGAAATGTTTCAAATAATTATTGAAGATTCGTTTACAACTTCCTACAGGTATTTTTCTGTTTTAAAGATCTATTAAGGATGAAAAAAAAAGAAGGGACATGTAAAGTGTTCCTCGGTACAGCAGGTTCGCTTACCTTGCTTCATACCCTATTGTACCTTGCAACATTGGAACACGGGGAATATAGGTGGAAATATAGCTTTAAAAACTCACAAAAAGAATGTATATTTTCCATCATTTGCAGGCTTCTCTGGTTGATATTTTATTTCCTATTTTGTGGTTTTTCGGGATTTTTCCCTCACTTCTATGGATGAATATCAGGTAACTTTATCAGGCGATTGGAACTCCACTCATCTTCGCCACTTCCTTTCCTCATCCCGTTTCTGGTTCTTCAGATCACTCTACAGGCGGCCTCCCGGAACTACTGGCTCTCTCAACCTGCCTCCGTGGAATGTAGCTAAGCGACGTTGGATGACTTCTGCAACGAGGACCCGAGGCGGACCTACTCGGGGGGAGGAGTTTCGCCTCGGACCCACAGGGGGGCCTTGGGGGAAGTTTTCGAAGCAGGAATGGTATATGGATTTCTGTTGGCTGTAGGGACCGGTCGTTAGGTAGTCATGTGGTTGAGTTAGTGCGCGTAGGGGATGTATGGCATGCAAGTCATTCCATATCGAGGGTTAGCACAATAGATCTCAACAGGTCGCAGTGCTGGACCATCTGTGCCCCCTCACTTAAATTCCATTCCAATTCCAACCTTGATATTATGTAATTCTTGCTGTATAATTGTGTTCGGATTATCTTCTGCACATATCCTGCAATTATGAGTGTTAAGACCTTCGTTCAATTCGAAATGTGTTTCATCTGTCCATTTCGCAATCCATGTAACGTTCGATATCTTCCCAATGAATATGCATATTGTCTATTTCATTCGTAATTGCACTGAAGGAAGCCAATTCGAACTCGGAAAGGTTAAACCATTGTAAAAATTATTAAAATTACTCTCCTACAACTGCCGTCTGTATTCTGAGCAAAGCCACCAGCGTGTCTCAGTCGGTTAAGGCGCTTGCTGCTGGTCTGAAGTTGCGCTCGGGCGCTGGTTCGATCCCCGCGTGGGCTGATTACCTGGTTGTATTTTTCTGAGGTTCTCCCCAATGGTAAAGTGAATGCCAGGTAATCTATGGCGGATCCTCGGCCTCATCTCACCAAATACCATCTTGCTATCACCAATCTCACCGACGCTAAATAATCTCGTAGTTGATACAGCGTCGTTAAATAACCAACTGAAAAAAAACTATTCTGAGCAACAATTATTGTTTATACAAGCATGACACAGTTACCATAGCAACGAAGCACGCATCGATAAAAAAACCAAACCTTCTAAACAGTAATGGTACCGACATGAAACCAAATTGCTGATATGTAAAGACTATACAGCTGGAAACTTACTTTAGAATAACCATATACAATTAAATTGAGTTACCTATACAGAAATATAGGCTATATGAAATAGATTAATATACAAGCATAAAGAGTAGATAAGTTGCGCTAATTCAATTTACAATCATCGTATAATTTATTAGTTGAGCTATACAAAAATATGCAATACACAGTAAGCAGATTAATTCTCAATTTACAATAATTATAAACATTTCATCAGTTGAGCTATACAAAATTGTACAATAATTACACAGGAAGTAGGTTAATTCAATTTACAAACAAAACAATTCATAACTTGTGTAGGAGGTATATATAAATGTAGTTAATTCTGTTTTGAACCTCCTGTCATGACCCTTCAAAGCTTTAAGGTAATTAGGGAGTGCATTGAAAACCGTAATACCGGTACATGAATAGTGAACTCCTTTTTTATAACGGCTTAGGTTAACAGAGGGAAAATGGAGATCTGATTTATTTAGTGTCTTGTATAAAAATTATGATTTTTTTATTTGTAAGACATACAGAGCTATTATTATCATGCGTCCCAGAAAAGAGCGGCCGGCTGGTCGACCTCGCCCTGCGTGGTTTCCACCGAGCGCATAACCATTTCTTCGGCGCTTCTCCAATATATAACAGTGCTAACAATAAATGTTCAATAATTTGGACTTACCATGCTCAAAGTCGTTGCTGAAAATGGCCTCCGTTTGCCGCCACACACAACTGATATCTTCTGATAAACGAATGAACGACAGTCTGAAGTTCCACATCATTGATAGCTTGGACTTCTTCTCGTATATAGTCTTTTAGTTCATCTATGGAATGAGGATTTTTCCTATAAACTCTACCTTTTAGTCTTTTCCCATAAATAAAAGTCTCAGGGTGTTATATCTGGGCTTCGTGGAGGCCTCAAATTATTATTGATTAATCTCGTACCGAAAATACGCCTCAATTCCTTCATCGACACGGCAGCTGTATGAGCAGTGGCGGAATCTTGTTGAAAATAAACTGACAATCGTTCCGCATAAAAACACTACGTTTTCTGCTTGATTTTCGATTCTTTACAGAGTCTGTTTCTTTAAATCTTTTGGCGAGTCGTCTAATTGTTTTGGTAGAAAACACAGGTCTGTTTGGAAACTTTATTCGAAATTTTCGTCTTGCTTTCGCACACGACCTTCTGCTTTTATGTATGTATTGTACATATACACACGTTCACACACTGAGAATTTGTTGTTAGGCATTACCTAAATACACAATAGTCACTAAACTTTATACAGTAACATTATACACTTGAAGAATTGAGAGTTTCATTACACGACTTTTAAGCACACTGAATGCCATGTGGCTACTGAACTCGATTGCGCGGGAAAAACGGTTAGCGCTCGGCGGAACCCACGCAGGGCGCGGCTGGCCTGCCGGCCGTTCTTTTCTGGGACGTATGATAATAATAGCTCTTTATAAGCGTTTTAGATACTCTCCCCTTTAGACAAACTTTTCCTTTCTTAAAATTTACTAAATACTTCTGTAAACCTGAACATTGTAATTGTTTTACTGTGCATACGCTCATTTTGTGTTTATGTAACTTATTGTTAAAATAACGTTCTAATGGGACACTACTAATAGCATATATTTATTGATGTATCATATACACAAAATTATATCGTTTCAGAAAGGCACAAGATTGATATTTCATAATGGCACAGTCAAAATTTGTTGTGTTTTATGACCAATCAATGAAATAATAATAATAATAATAATAATAATAATAATAATAATAATAATAATAATTTATTTTAGCTGGTAGAGTTAAGGCCGTAAGGCCTTCTCTTCAACTCAACCAGCAAAAAGAGTAGGTAACATGGTAGTCAAATCACTTCAAACTTCAATGTGTACAGGAATGTCTTATTTGTGGTTCATATCCTTGAACCCATTCAATTTATAACAAAAATATTTTATATGAGTCATAGGATAATTTAATAAGCCAATAACATACAGCCTACGTCGTATATTATTTGTCTACAGTTATACAGTACTTATTGTAATAAGATGCGCCACCATTACATTTAAATTTTAAAGATTCTCAGAAGACGTACTTGAGAAACTTTCTGGAAGAGAAATTTTAAACACATTGCGCTTAGTAATGATGAACCATGTACTGTTTGTAGTTAAGGCGAGGGATTGTCATTTTTTATTTATGATAATAACCTGATATACACAGAGGCCTAATTTATAGATTTTTAATTACAAATTTTCATACATTTTTTACATAAATCATACATTTCGTGTTTTTACAAAAACAGTAACGTCATATGTTGCATACTGTACTTGGGCATATAATGACAGAGCATATATGGGATTTGATAAGGAGATTTGCAACAGTGCTGGTGTTCAGAAAATTTACACTATTAAATTGCTTTCTTATAGTTGTTAAATATTATGTAAGTAAATATTTGACTTTCCATCATCTATTCAAATTGAGTTTAACCAGTAGCCAATAGTTCATATTATTCTTGAGTACCGTATTCGAGGTTGAGTTCCTCACTCACTCACTCACTCACTCACTCACTCACTCACTCACTCACTCACTCACTCACTCACTCACTCGCTGCCCACAACCACTATAGTGATGTTAAGGCTTTGCGCCAGCTGGATATTTTTTTATGAAGGGGACTCTATAGAGTTTCTCTTCGAAATTTGAAGCAAAATATTATTTGACAGCTGCTTTCTGTACCAGTGATAGGAAAGATTGTGAGTGACATATATAGGCTACTGTGTGACATCGTTAATTTTATGAAACCTGTTTGCCAATACAGAAATAATTTTTTCAGGAGGAATAAAAAATTAATTATATGTCAATGATTTTCTCCTCATTCACAAAAATGTTCGCCTAATCCTACCAGCGTTCTAACATTAATTTAACAGACTGAAAATAATAATATTATTCGTGTAGTGTAATTTGTTTTGTAGATAAGTTCATCAGAAATATTTTATTTTATCAAAAATGTGAACGAGCAACAGTATTTCATTTACACTCTCGCATCAGTATCTCAATGAAGAATGCAGATACAGCAATAAAGTGTCCACAAAATAAGATATAGAATGAAAAAGACAAATGAGCCATACTGAAAACAAAATATTCTTCGATTTCATCATCGCTCAGATCTACATGAGGTTCCAATGCAGATTTTGTTCTGAGGATTACTTTCATATCATTTGCTTTTTTGTTCACAGTTCCAGATTCAACGTACCTATTTAAGAATCTGTTTACGTTGTCCATATATAAGTTGTCTTTCCCATATATCACAACTACAGAATTTGCCAGAGTATTGTCACGCAAGGCACACAAAACTTTTTTCCTCTTCGGATACATAGATGCAGCTGTGTATTCTGCCCATATTTGAATCGTTAACGTTGCGAAATTTCTGTCCGTAATTACTCTTCCTAGGCAGTCTCTCAAATTTTTACAGTCCTTCACAAGGGAATGCATATTTTCGAAAGGAGTGTTAGAGAAATGCACTTTATAATGATCGTCAAGCTCTTTCTCGTATCCGAAAGCTAAACCCGAATTCATTAGTTCTTCAAAAGTTTTGATCTGTTTTTCTAGGCCTGGGTCTACCATAAAACTGGTAAAGTATGTCTGAAACAAGCATCCTATGATATATGAATAGCACACTATGAAAATAAACAAAAATCTGAGAAATGATGAGTGTGGTTTTTTTGGCACAGAAACTCCCAAGTGGACAGCCCAAGCGTTGAAGAAACAATATTTGAGTGACACATAAGATTGAATTTCTCGCAGTTTTGTTACGTTAGCATAGTTTCCTACTAACCACATGCTAATTGTGACTGCCAAGAGCGTCGCCAATATTGCAAGCCAAGCTGAAGCGTCAAATATATGTGCGATGCGATGTAGTCTTGGAGTTTCATATGCACAAGGAACATACCACTTTTCAAGAACCTCTGTGTAGGAATCTGAACATTCAAACCATTCAAAAATAGTATAGCGTCTTAGAAGAGATCCAATTGCCAAATCTGATTTCTTTTGTCCAATAGTTGTCAATGTTTTTACAGTCTTGTGATAAAGTGTCGTGTTATGAATATAAGGGGGGAGGAAAACAAAAGTTGCATTTAGTAGTATTGCGATTTCTTTCAGCGTCTCAACTTCGGGACCCCCGTAATTATATTTTATCTCGTTGTTGGAATCTGTGTAATTCCCTTCGTATGTACTTGTTGGTTCATTAACAAGTACCGACACTCGTATTTGGCGTCCATAAAAATGTTTTGGCATTTTCAAAGGAAATAAATTTGATCCAAGTTGGAATTTTGCTTTGTCTTCAACAATCCATTCATCAAGAAAAATTACGTTTTCTTTGTGTGCTGTCGTCACGGCTGAATGTAGAGGATACCATGTGTATAATTTCAGTATTTGTACTGTTGTGGTATCACTGAATTCAACATATCTCTTCTCTCTTACAGGCACAATGATGAGAATATCTAGTATACTGTTATTTACAAACATTTCGTTCAGAACAAGTATAACCAAATTTCTTGGATCCTCATTAGTGCATAAAGGTAAGACAACAAGAAACCGTCCTCGTAGGTTAACCCTTAGATACACGATAATTTCATCCATTAAATCTATCAAATTACTGATTATAGCAATGTTACTCTGAGCGTCGTCTATCCTTGAAAGGACGAGAACATGATTTTGAGTCTTCCATCCAGGTTCTGGTGTATCTGGTGGTTTAACGCCAGGAATAAAAACATGCATAGGCCACTGAATTTCCTCGTGTAATGTTTCCATTATGTAGTTGATCATGTTTACATAAGACGGCTGCTCGGTGTCTTGTAAGAGGGCTTTGCTGATATTTCTAATCTCTGAGTTAAATGCTGAAAATAGAACTGTATATCCAGGTGTAAAATACTGGCGCATTATTTCTCTTACACAAAGAGCTGTATGTAGCAGTAGATTATTTGGCTCGGCAGTATAATTTTTTGGTAGGAGGATTAGCAGTGTTGCAAATCCAAATATATTCCATACATTTACCTTCATTGCTGCACCTGTAAGAAATAGAAATATAATATTGAGTGTCTTAGCGTTGTGTTTAACGAATATTCGACTTGTTTCTCACTCTTTGTGGGTTAATGGCAAAGGCAGACCACATTGAGCCATGCATGAGTTCCAATAGCCCTTGCAAGAACGCGATTTTCATCGTGTAGACTTACCATTTAATTTATATTTCTTCCTCTCTTACTATATTCAATCAATAAATCATCCATAGATCAATTCATCCTTTGATTCATTCATTCCCTGATTCATTGATTCACTGATTAGTTCATCGATTGATTTATTAGTTGATTCATTCATTCATGTTTTACATTTAGGTGTCATCAAAAGCAACAACTTGCATTGTAAAAGTACAAGCACTAGAACCTGAGAACACTTTCATTTTTGTTAATAACGTTCTAGCTTCTTAAAAGATGATTTGTTAATTAAATAATAATGAATCTGCTTAGAGTGCTTAAAAGGCATTATATATGAACAACTACTGTTTTAGAGGTATGCATTTTAAGTTTAAAGTGTAAACATTACACTAGAGTCTATGTACTTATTTGCTCTTCTATTTATTAAGTAATTGCATTTCTTTACATACCAGATTTCATATTATGCATTACACCTATTTATTTTGTTGGTACCGGTGTCCATTTGTTCATTTATGTATTAGTTATGAAGAAAAGTGTATTAAAGTGTCCAATCAATTGGTCGCCTATATCAAGCAAATACAGTTTTTAAATTACACATAGTAAATTTCCTTTAATTGCTACTCCGTTTGTGTGCTCATAAAATGTCAGTGTTCTGTCTAGCCCGCAAAACATAAGGAGTAATCGGTTGAAGTTCGAACATTTGGCCGATTGCTCTACCTTGTCAGATGTTCTCTGGCAGGTCGGATATAAACCGGTTGTAAGCCCTTTTCTGAAACTCTCTAGTAAAGATGTTATTAATGTCTGGGGAGTATAATAATAATAATAATAATAATAATAATAATAATAATAATAATAATAATAATAATAATAATTGTCATTATTTTGAAATCTCATTAAAACTAAAGCTTAAACTTAAAAAGGTTTTTGTATTACCTTCCTGCAACTAAGATTCTTATGGTGCCATTAATCTTTTCTTGCGAGGAAAGGGCATTTTTCATAAGCGTATTTTTCTTCTGCAAATCGTAAGATTCAGAGATAATGAAATAAATGTCAATATGTGTTTCCATTCATTCGAAGATAATTTCGAAACTCATAAGCACCCAGTTCCCTTATTAATCTTGTGTCGGACATTTTCTTCTATTAACTACTTTTTTACCCTCTGTCTTCTAGTTCTCTTTGAAATAACATTAAAATTAATTTTTTTCTTAATAATATCGCAGTCAAACCAAGCACATCATCTACGTCCACCTTTCACAATAAATCAATATAAACATTGCACACAGTCCGGAAGAATCAATGAATTGTGAAGCTATTATACGCCAAGAATGAGGTAAAGCTACAAGTTTCCGAGTCTAATACCGGTTTTAAATAGTAATTGAAAATTGAAATAGTCTATTTCTACAATTCAATGTTCGTATCTCGAACTTACCGGTTATTGTGTATCTGGATTATGCTCACGACTTTGTAGAATTCTTTGTTAAGAAAACTTTTCATAAATCAGTGATGTTTGAAAAATCATAATTGTAACAATCTCTCTGTTCTCAGTTGCCATTAATGCTGATCCTCTCAAACAGAACAAAACTCAATGGAAGAACCAAGAAGAATAGTAAGCTTAAAATATTGAAAACCTTGTCATCGTTTGCGTGCTTATGTAACATAAAGATGCGTATCGAAAACTGTGCCTTTATTTTCCGTAACTTGTCTTAATATGAAAAGTTATAATGGTGTTGAAAACGATAGTAACGATGAAATACAGTAACATACAAAATGTAAATGATAATAATCTGTCAAACTTAAACAGATGGTACAGGTCTGTCCACGGAATAAGACTGTTAAACAACGGCCATAAAATATCTAGTCATTATGATTGAATTTCACAGCGATAATTAAGTAATTACCAGTAATGGTAACACTCCTCATTAAACATCTGTCAAAATATTTACTTGGTTAATAATAATAATAATAATAATAATAATAATAATAATATGTTATAATATATTATAATAATACTATGTTATTATAATAATATATTATTATTATTATTATTATTATTATTACTATTATTATTATTATTATTATTATTAGTTCACATAATACTGAAATAATTAAGCTGATACAAAACCTGGAGAAACATCACAGATACAGTACCTATTCCCCAAAGAGAAGAATCGGCCTATTCTTGCTGGTAGAAAGTCTGTGGTTCGTAGAACGATTCACAGGAAACATTCTTTGTCAGTAGTTTGGAATTGTAGCGGCCTATGGTGAAATCAAAGAGTTGAATAAATGCTTCTCTCTCCATCTCGTCTCGGTGGCTCGTCCGACTAGTTGGTATTTAAATGTAGCTGCTATTATTGTTTGAAGTAAATTCCTTAATGCTAGTTGTTAAAAACATTTTAAATTTAATTGTTGTTAAAAATAAAAATTCCCTCATTTACAGTAACGTTGCAAAATCTAGGCCTAAATTATAATTATTTTTTAAAGCATATTATTAAATTAAAGCCATGAATTTAAAAATTTCTATAGCATAGTCCTACCATCTTTCCGCAATATGCGGAACCCGAATCACGTAAGTGAAGTGGGTAAGCATTGGATACATGCATACCAGTGGCGGTTCCCCGGGGGAGGGAAGGGAGGAACGTCCTCCTCACATTTTTTTTCTTCTTTTGAAAGTAAATACCAAATAAACTATGTGTTTTGAAATTCGAGAAAGATTCGATAATTTTTATATTCACAGATATCAGGAAACCTCAGTTGATGAGTTTTAAACGACGCGTGCTAATGTGCTGCGCAAAAACTGTGAGAAGGATGCGAGATTATTTGTGAGGAGGAAGGTCACTAGCGGCCAGTGAAAGAAGCATAGTTTTAAAGCACGTAAATGAACGGATAGGTAGGAGATTCTCCTCTAATTCTGAGCATAGGAGGGAAATAGTGTAGCAGACCGAAACAGACTATCGTGCAGCAAGCTCACTACTGCTGCCATCTAGCGATGTTACATCCAACCAGACTATAACATATAGGAGGCTTAATAAAAACAGTATTACATTATAAATCAAATATTGAATTGAAAGAGGAGAAATTTAAAAGGTACGCAAAACGCGTCCTCGCAAGGAGTTCGGGACTGAAAGAAACTGAATATGTGAGCTCCAAGCCTGTTGGTCACTTGTCTCACTCTGGGTAACGCTGCTCCACTGAGGAAGTTCTAGAAAATTTTTAAGGGGAAAAGCCGAAAATGGACGTAACTTCTTAGGTACCACATACACGAGGGGAGGGAAATGTGATCAAACTGATCACAGGACAGGACGAAGAAGAAATGGCGGAAGGTGTAAGTCTGCACAATAAAAGGAACTTTGTCATTTCGCAATGCAGGTGGAGTCAAGAAGACTCATTCGTCTGCTGTTGGATGACTAAGGTAAGTGAAGGCCGTCGGAAGAGACTTCGCTAATTTTAAATCTGCAAATTGAAAAGTTATCTGTCCCTTCGCAATGCGACGAGGGACGAGTAACCTCGCCAATGTAACGGGTATTTTATAGAAGCTGAACCAGGATATTTGCGATGTTTTATCGGAAATTGGGGAACTTTATAGGAAAGGGTATGTAGGTCCGTGGTCCCTTTCTCTTAGGGCTCATCCCGACATTTGTCTTAGCGCCTTAGGAAGACCATGGAAACAACTTAGGCAGGATGAGTTGTCTCAATTTCAGAGGCTAGCCAGCTGACTCTTAGGTAGAATGACTCCATGAATCGATGGTTATACACTAGCCAATTGGCTCTATGATGATTCCATCGATCGACAAGTGGGGGTACTATTGGGGAGTGATTTTATTTAGCCCAAGTTAGGACAAGATCATTTCAAAGCGATTGCACTATCTAAGGTGTCTCATAGAGTTGAGGAGTCACTACCAAAACCTGGGAGTAACGTCCTTCTGTCTTAAGAGTATAGCTAATGGGCCTGTCTGGTGTCTACGCCGTAACCTATGGTCATACCGGGCGAGGCCAGATATGAGCGAGTTGGGGCTGGCACGGGCTTCCGCATACAGGTTCCTAGTCAGTCGAGCAATGAACTCGTCTATGATGGTTGGCAAATCTAGTTCATCATGGAACGTCTTTCTCGAGGCGACTCGGGGGAGATGAGTAATGATTCGTATCACATGGTTCTGGATAACTTGGAGTTTACGGAGTTGGGACACTGCCGCAAACTCCATGCGGGTACGACATAGGTTATGACAGAGCGAATGAGGACTTTATACATGGTAAGTCCTGCCTCAGGTTGTCAGGAGTTAAGGCCGTCAGAATGGGACAGTGTCTATCAGCCCGTTGGACTTACGAAGAAGGGATTGGATGTGATCTCAAGAAACTCACACAGCACTGGGTTTCTTAATTTCCAAATAGGTATATCAGCACAAACCATAGCACAGGTCACTTGAAAACTGAGATTTCTGAAGTCCTGGGTGTTTCTGAGCTGACGTTCAGTGAGATGTCTTCGAAGAACGGGCCCGATGACGTGACGTCGATGATAAGTTTCGCAGGACTTGAAAACGTTGAGAACAGGGCTCATTCTTCTTACAAACCAGGCAGAAATGTACCTTTCCATCTGTAAAAAAATTGTAAAATTTCCTCTGTGTAATGCTTTAACTTTACACAGAGTGAGGTTTTCTCCTTCGGCATCGTTTAGTACAGCGTTTCTCAAACTTTTTTGAAGTGGGGACCACTTTTTAAAGCCAGAACAGTTCCGCGGACCACCTTACTTTTGTTCCCTTCGAAAGCAATTTTATCATTTTTGTAATATATTTTAATATCAATATAAATTACTTATATTTTAAAATAGAATTAATTAATTAAAATTAATTACATTAAATTAATTTTATATTGGTATTAACTAATTATACTAACGTTAATAGAAGAAAATTCATTTTTGTTTCTTTAATAATTCAAGGCTATTTGAGTTTGGATAATCTTTAACTTATTAACTAAAAAAAAATAAATAAATGTTGGTACTCACATCAATGACAATGAGATGGATGAGCCTGCCGATTCTTGCACAGTTTTTCGCTGGTAAGCTTAGGTCGGAGATTGTCACATACATCGAGTCGATTTCGGTAGCCTACTTTGTTTTTATTAGAGATTGTGATGAAAACTCTTTCTCACACAGATACGTAGAAGCAAACTGAATTATAATTTCTAAAGCATCATTGTATAGTTCACTATACTCTTTTTTCACTTGTGATGCAATCTATAAATTAACCATACCTTCGCTTGGAATTTCATTTTAAGTCCAGTCTCATTCGAGAGTTCAATGAACTGTTCCCTTTCACTCAATGAAAGTTTGTTAGTTTCAATATCGCAATGAAAGTGATCACGAACCCATGAAAATTCATCATATTTACTTCGAAAATAAGTTTCAAATTGTGACCTCAGAGTTGTATTATTGGTGTACGACGTACAGTACGTGACCATTTCAATGTGCAGACTGGGTGTTGGCAAAACTATTAAGAAAGTCATAAATACATGAAAAGGTTCGGTTCTCTGTTATGAATTTGGTGGTCCCTGACTGGGTTACAGGGGCGGCGCCAGATGTGCAGGGAAACGCCAAGTTCATAGTGCTTTAACTCCCTCTTTTGTTGTTGAAAGTAAAGTGAGAATTCAGTAGACGAATAGGGTAATAAATTTCATAAAATTTCAATACTGAGAGAAAAAGTGAAAGGCGATTGCCATGTATCATTTCCAAACTCTGAAATTTTCAGCTATTGAGTAATAAGCAATTCGTTTGAATTTTATTTTTCTTCTGCCTTTTTTTTAAGGACCACAAGGGCAGACGTCGAGGACCACAGGTGGTCCGCGGACCATAGTTTGAGAAACGCTGGTTTAGTATAATATTTAACTTGAAATAAAAAAATAATAAATGCTGAGGTTACACAACACAAAGTTATTGTTCAATCTACACACGCCAGCTAACTGCGACTAACTGACGCTTCACTCGATGACATGGCATGGCTTGGATACGCAGTGGCAGGTGCGCATCACGTGACCGACGTACACGCAGTGGCAAGGTGCGCATCACGTGACCGACGGACAGACAGTGTGATTCAAGACATAAAATCTTTTTGATCGTCTCGTACAAAGTCATACACTTCTAGGATATACAGGCATATTATAAAATGAATAAAATTGTAAATAAGTATGGAAATATTAATAAATATGTAAAAATGTGTACTTAAGAGTAAAATATGTGAGAATATGCATTTAAGAGCAAAATATGTAAATATAGGTACTTTCAAGTTTAAGTTTTTAGGCTCTAGTTGGCATGAAACTCCAACATATCACAAATCTCGTATCTTAATGTTAATAGAAAAAAACATGTAACTATAATTATTCGGGCCTGGTAATAACATTCAGAAACCTAACTAGGAAACTGCATTGTTGCGAAATGTGTAAAATGTATCATGTGAATTTCTGTTGGCCAGGAGTTCTTAACTTTTTTTTACTAAGACCTAAAGTCAACAAGGGAAACAACTTTTGCAATACATAAGTCTATTTTGAATTTAAATAGTGCTAATGTAATAAAAGAGTATAACTGAGAATACAAATTACTTTATTATTGTATAGAGGTTAATATTATCGTTTTTCATTATTCTTTATAAAACGATAGTTCTGAAAAGATTCATAATTTCTAATTAAGTAACATTTTTTATTTGTTTCCTTTTCTGGAAACTGCTGGTGCCCATCAACAAAGCAGCGGTTACCCGTAGGATAAGAACCCCTGTTGTAGAACGAACTTTATGATATTAATTTTGTGTTTACATTATCTCTTGTTCTATAATTTTGTTCATTACGTGATTTTATATTGTATAGCCTATTTCATATGTTCCTCAAAAGCTTAAATTATTGTTACCGTTCATGTTTTCTCTTCTTTCGTTGTCTGCAGAAATGAATTGTGTACAATTTGTACTTAGTAATACAAATTACAACAGATGTTTGCAGCTAGAACGTTACTACCAGAAATAAGTATATTTTGCAGAAGGAGTAATTATGTAATTTATTATTACCATTCTTATTATATTTATTATATTGAATTTATATTAAAATTGTCATCCACTTTGAAGAGCTGGGATCAGCGCTCCATACCGACCTCTTGCTGAGAATTTCCTCTCAACATTGGGTATTTACTAGCATCATGAATTCAGGAATATGTGATGAATATGACAAAAGACCATTACTTAAAACAGCACTAGATAAATGCATGCCAAGGACCATCTTTTTTCGGAAGAGTGATATCTATCCAGTTTCCTGCCGAGAATCGAACTCATGTTCCACAAGTCATTTAATTAAAATTGATGCTATTTGTACCTCATTTCCGGCTTACTTTTTGTCGAAATATCGTATAGATATTGGGTTTATTTTATTTTTAATGTCTTAGAAATTACGTATTGGGTAATTATGTTGAAATAATATTTTGTGCAATAAAATGATTATGTGCTA
Source organism: Periplaneta americana (assembly GCF_040183065.1). Classification (NCBI taxonomy): domain Eukaryota; kingdom Metazoa; phylum Arthropoda; class Insecta; order Blattodea; family Blattidae; genus Periplaneta; species Periplaneta americana. The sequence continues at coordinate 134,639,139 of NC_091120.1, forward strand.
TGATGAATTTAACAAGTTTAATATCTTATTTCCATCTGTAAATACTTGCATGTATCACGAAATCGATGCAATAGCAAGCGTAACTCGGCCCTGAAAGCCATTTGTGGTATTGAAAAATAAAACTGTATTGTTCGTAGAAATTGTTTGGTAATACATTCCGGGAACAGAGCTAAGAACTTCGTGAACTGCTGTCATTTGACATCCATCTTGAAGTTGTAAAGTAGAAAATTAGACATGTTCTAACATGTTATGAAACGTTATGCGCAATGAAATTAGAAACAAAATGTAGACAGGAATTCCAATTAAAATAACATAAATTGTTTGTCTAGTTGAGAAATAAAGAGCTTAGGACACGAATTAAAGATTAAGAGATTACTAGGGTGAAATATTTGGAAGTATTAAGAAAAATATATGAAGATATGGGACAAGATTTATATTAACATTTAAATTATAATTGAATTTAAAAGTGGATATGTATACAGGATGATTCACGAGGATTTATCTTCCCTTACGGAGCTTATTTCCGAAGACATTCTGAGGAAAAAATGTCATATAAACATTTGTCCTAATCTCAATATTTTCAGAGTTACACTAAATTGAAATTGTTTGTAAAATACCATTATTCTTGAGTTTTAAGGGTGAAAGAATATTAGAGATGAAGAATGAACTATTGAGGAGTATCATTATAAAATCTGTTACTAGTTGCATAAAACATGTAATAAATGATGCGTCATCATCTTGTTTCTGATTTTTATTTTTGCTATCATTGAAACACAGTTCCGGGGAAGTAATGTTATTTATATAATTTGTGAAAATTTTAATCAACATTGTGGTTATTCAAGGGGAAGATGTTACCCTTGGGGGATTTATATATGTAAGAAAAATTAGGAAGAAATTGCCGTAATTGGAATATCATACATTATGTCGTAATGAGTAGGCCTATAGCTTTTTAAACTTTATGCTGAATAAGACAACTTTTGGCTAAAAATTGAACATAGATTGGTGTTATCTACTACATTGCATACTGCATATTAACGTTTCCTTTCTCCCTGAAAGTTACTCTTTTTCATTGCATTGGTATACTTAAAAATTACTGTATACCTTGGGGCAGTGATGTCAAAACAAGCGCATTTTTCTCACCTTGACGTCGTGCGCTGGCATCAAGTGCTAGGTACAGAAGGAGAAAGGATTAGGTATATGAATAAGCAGCCTGTTGGATTAAGAAAACAGTGGTGTACAAACTTCAAACGGAACGTGAAATTTTATGTCGTTATTTTTATATGGCTTCTTTCTGTTTGATATTATAGATATTGTCTGTAAAACAAAAGTACTAACACCAATTTCTTAACATTGCAGTTGTGTTTTATACATTAATAACATAACAAAGAGTTAAGAAGTAATATTCACATAAATTCCATAATAGTACAACTATACTTTACTAAGTGAATTAAACACATCATTTATAAAGAAAGTGATATCCCAAAGAAAGATATTGAGTATGACATAATACTTTGAAATTGATATTGGTGGTATCTTTAGCTTTATAAACGTAATCAATAAATTAATTAAAACAATATTACAGTACAAAGCAAAGTTACCTAGGTATATGTTTTAACTGTAATTAATATTACATAAGAAGGTATTGGTGGTATCTTTAGCCTTATAAACGTAATCAATAAGCTAACTAAAGCAATATTACAGTACAAAGCAAAGTTACCTAGGTATATGTTTTAACTGTAATTAATATTACATAAGAAAACTCTTATCGCATTATGGTTTTAAAGTGATATTGGTGCGAAACTTCCTATCATCAGAATATTAAATTATTTTCTCGAATTCTGCTCAAGCTATGGAGCTGATGTTTTACAACACATGGACATACAGTATGTCTTTTGTTTATGATGTAACAGTAGTTGCTTTGTTATTTCATTTCCTTACAAACACATCTATGTGAATATTTTCAAAATTTTCAGTACATTATCTTCAGCAATACGTATTTACGATATATTAGATTTACGAAAACATTGTTTCAGTACCTGTAAGTCTACTAAATTAACATATGTGAAAATTTCACTGTTGAGAAAATATTCCTTTTGAATAAAAAAGCAAACTTGTGAAAAATGAGTATTAAAATTAAAACTTACATTCTTATAATGCAATTATATTTCTCAGACAAATCTAAAAATTAACATGGATACAATTTTAATAAGTTCTCTTCCCTTTATCCATTGAATCAGTGCTGACCATCTCTGTATATAGCTCGACCAAGCGGCATATGCTATCTCTTTCGTATGTCTCTTTGTTTTCCGTTGTAAAGCTCTTAGACTCTCCTGAGGTCTAAAGCGCGCGCTTGCGACTATGGACATCAGTTGACATGATTGCCTTGGGGTTATGAAGGCATTTTAATGTATACACGCTTGCCGTAAGAATGCCGTAATAATGCATTTAAAAATATTACTAACTTGTGTTCATTTTTCTGGAATGAAAAAAAAAATTAAAGGAGAAATATTTATTTTAACCATACAAAAACAAAAAATGGACATATTAAAAATATATTGTATGTCTTTATTGTAGTGTTCTCTAGCAGTAAGTGAAGAAATTTCATTGCTGTCAGAAGTACAAAAAATTAATAAAGTCCACCAATGCACAGTAATGTAATAATAATTTTATTATATACAAATACTTTTAATTTTAAAACAACAATATCTAACTTACAGTTCAATAGATAACAGCCATTCTAGGTTAATACAATAGCAAAAATATTCCCTATTCAACACAAAAAAAAAAATAAAAAAAAATCAACCCTCATTGGGGTCAAATCTGTGGCAATATAATTTCAGAAAAGGTTTTCTCATTTTTTCATACACTACAACCACATTTCCTGATCTGTTTCTCAAAGTTTTGCGAACATTTCCACGTTTCATTTTAAATCACTTAAGGCTTCGCTAACATTCCCACGTTTCAGTGTAAGTTAATTTGTAGCCTTCTTTGACCCAATAAAAATTTGTGACGTCATGGGTTATAACGACATTTGGACTGCAATTTTAAAGGATGCAGAATATTACATTAGCATAGAGATAAGTTATTTAATCGTTGAGTTCATTTATGAAGCTTTTAAGGTATAGCTTCTTCTTTAGGAAGATATTAGTACATAATAGATTATGAAGAACGTAGAAAATCGAATGGTGCCGCTGTGGGTGAGATGGCTTGATGATAACAGGACACCGGATATGTGTGCGTGTCGTTACGACTGAGTTGGCGGAGTGATAAAGCGTGTTATTGCGTCACGCAACTAATGGACATGAAAATACGTTCTTTGAAATGACTAGTACTATTGCGACGGTTATAGCTAATGGTAATTTAATTACTCCTAAAAATATTGTAGCTACTACAACCATGTCAAAAAGGCTAAGAATAGGGAACGGGACTCGTGATAGGGGTTACGTTTGGGGCATGGGTTGAAATCACGTTTATTTTCTGGCAGAGTTCTTTTCCAAGACATTTTACAATTTCAAAATAATATCCATGATGGTCTCCTGCGGTGGCTGTGTGGTCAGACCTTTAGCCTGTCATGCAAGTGGTCCGGGTTCGAGTTCCGGTTAGACCTGTAATTTTTCATTGACTATTACACATTTACTACGTCACACTACTTTTGACCAAAAAAACGGCTGCTTATCACACAATTTTATCGCGTCCCTAGCATTTGTTTAATTTTATCACGTCCCTAGCATTTGTTTATTTTTATCACTACCCTAGCATTTGTTTCTTTGTTTGCCAACATTTCAAACTGCTCTGGTCAGGACGTCAAAAAAACAGAAAATTACAAACCACTCCAGTCGATGCACAGCACTTTCAAATATGACTCGCATTGCCATTCAAGAACAAGAATTAATAAAGATCACTGGTCATAGCTACTGTAAGCATCTTTCCTGAAATAAATGAAGAGCACCATTCGGAAATCCTGAATAAGTTGAGGGATACATCATGTACATCAACGAGTTCACTTCTTTTACGCACACGTCCAATATAACATCAACTGAACCCACCAACCACTAAAACATTCAAATTTGAAAATTGTACTTTCAGTAATTATTTCTTTTAAAATTATTCATGTTTATTTTTTATTCCATCATCGTTAATTAAAACGTTTCTTATTCATTTCATCATCCCTAATTAAAACTTTTCTAACACTTGTTCATATTATTTAGGTTATGTTATAGCTTCTGCTATAGGGATATTATGAATAGTCACGTATCATAAATTGTTTAATATTAAGATTTATTGAAAATCATCTGTCAAGTGACGTTGATTACTGGGATCGATATAACTGAAGTGGAATGTAACTGTTTTAATAAAAGTGAAACTGAATCAACAAACCCTTCTTGACCCGTAACCGACAACACATTTCAATGAAGATTCCATAGTTGGCACATCTGTTAACAACAAAATAGCTAACCATAACACACTACTGTCATCTACTAGTGTAATATTTGTAATGTTGAGATGGTACAAATTTGAAGACAGTTTTGTATTGTCGTAAGTCAATTAATATTTTATTGTATTGGAGTACTTCGTTACTTCTAATCTTTATATACTTTCTTCTAATCGTGTAATAGTCAATTAAATCCCACTCGAGTTTTGATTTTCTCTAGATAAATCAAAACCTCTAGTGAGATTACTCTTGATAAATCCATAGTGACATTTGTGGCGGACAGGGTCGCACCACGCTACGGCCACCATTTTTCCCTGAGAAAGATAAAATATTCAATTTGACAGGACACAGAGTCAGGACCTCCTATATTACCGGACCTGACACTGTAAGCGGAAGTAAACAAACATGGTGGACAATAGAGTGGTTAACGCAACTGTGAAAGTATACGTACCTCATGTGAATGTTTATTGTGTTTCTTGTATTATTTGCCTCTAGTGTAATCGTTGAAGGGTTTATAAGTTAGTATATAATAATAGAATTGTGACGTTATAATTAATATAAATTGTTTTCGTAGAGAACAAAGCTTGAAAGTGTTGTTATGTTGTTAATCTCAAAATGCTTCGCACGTGTAGTGTCCCAGGTTGCAAATCGAATTACGATAAAGAAAGTTCGTTTGTACATGTATTTTTGTTTCCAAAAGATAAAGATTTAAGGGATAAGTGGACAAGAAGCATTCATCGTGAACATTTTATCCCCAACAAACAACTCAGTGGTAAGAAAACTAGTAGTGAAATGTAGGAAGGTATTGGCCAACATATTTATTAATAATTACTGCAAGGTCCAACATGAAAATTAGGCATTGAAAGACAAAAATAAAACCCACCGAAAGTGTTCCAAGTTCAAAAAATAGGCTGCTGTGCTCTCCAAGCTGTGAATTCTTCATCGTTTTTAGTTGTACAGCCTATCTAATCCCTTGTGTATGTATAAGTGGATTTTACAGTGATAAGGTATAGTGAATAGTGTCATTTCATTCTGAATCAACATCAGTGGATAGTGAGAAACTACAGTGAATAGTGTCATTTCATTCTGAATCAGCATCAGTGGATACAGTGAGAAACTACAGTGAATAGTGCAATTTCATTCTGAATCAGCATCAATGGATATAGTGAGAAACTAGAGTGAATAGTGCCATTTCATTCTGAATCACCATCAGTGGATATAGTGAGAAACTACAGTGAATAGTGCCATTTCATTCTGAATCAACATCAGTGGATACAGTGAGAAACTACAGTGAATAGTGCCATTTCATCCTAAATCAGCATCAGTGGATGCAGTGGGAAACTACAGTGAATAGTGCCATTTTATTCTGAATAAACATCAGTGGATACAGTGAGAAACTACAGTGAATAGTGCCATTTCATTCTGAATCAGCATCAGTGGATACAGTGAGAAACTACAGTGAATAGTGCCATTTCATTCTGAATCAGCATCAGTGGATACAGTGAGAAACTACAGTGAATAGTGCAATTTCATTCTGAATCAGCATCAATGGATATAGTGAGAAACTAGAGTGAATAGTGCCATTTCATTCTGAATCACCATCAGTGGATATAGTGAGAAACTACAGTGAATAGTGCCATTTCATTCTGAATCAACATCAGTGGATACAGTGAGAAACTACAGTGAATAGTGCCATTTCATCCTAAATCAGCATCAGTGGATGCAGTGGGAAACTACAGTGAATAGTGCCATTTTATTCTGAATAAACATCAGTGGATACAGTGAGAAACTACAGTGAATAGTGCCATTTCATTCTGAATCAGCATCAGTGGATACAGTGAGAAACTACAGTGAATAGTGCCATTTCATTCTGAATCAGCATCAGTGGATACAGTGAGAAACTACAGTGAATAGTGCCATTTCATTCTAAATCAGCATCAGTGGATACAGTGAGAAACTACAGTGAATAGTGCCATTTCATTCTGAATCAGCATCAGTGGATACAATGAGAAACTACAGTGAATAGTGCCATTTCATTCTGAATCAGCATCAGTGGATACAGTGAGAAACTACAGTGAATAGTTCCGTTTCATTCTGAATCAGCATCAGTGGATACAGTGAGAAACTGCAGTGAATAGTGCCATTTCATTCTGAATCAACATCAGTGGGCACAGTGTTAAACTGTACGTAGTGAATAGCTAGTTTTATTTTCAACCAATCTCAGTGAACACAGTGACAAAGTTTAGTGACTAGGAAGACAAGACTCCATATTATATAATTTCCAGTTACTGATGAAATCTATTTATATAATCCAGGTAAGATTTCCTAAATCCTGAAGTAGCAGCTATTCAGTATTGTATTACTACCTTCTATTTCCTCACAAATCTGAATTTTACTAGAGTTAATTGGGCAATTGCCAATATTCATATATAAAAACATATAGGCCTAGGCCTAATATAATAACATATTGAAGCTTTTAATCAGTTGTTTTATTTCATTATTGGTGTAATGTAGGCAAATTTTTATGTTACTGAATGTAGTATGTTCATTTATGTAGGTAAGGAACTTTATTATTTATTGTTTCATTGAGAATTTCGTTAAAATAATCTCATCAATGCCGTATTTATTTAACTCATTGCAATCTACGAAATCCCTCTTCCGGCCGCCATCTTGGATGCCATTGTCAGGTCCGGTAATATAGGAGGTCCTGACAGAGTGGATCATGCTGCATTTCTAAGGCGTTTTGGCAAGGATGAAAATCCCTCTACCATAGGGATTGAACCCAGGATCTTCCAGTCCATAACCAATTTCTTTACAAACTAAGTTATCCGACCACCATGATGTCGAAAGTCATGGTAGTGGTGGTGTTTATTATTATTATTATTATTATTATTATTATTATTATTATTGTTATTATTATTATTATTCTTATTATTAATATTGCTACTATTATTATTATATTTCTATTTCATTATAGCCGGTTATTTAAAACAGTGTACCACCTACTGCATAGTTATTTAGCGTCTATGGAATTAGTGATAACGAGGTGCTATTTGGCGACATGAGGCCCAGTATTCGCCATGGAATTAGCCAATAAGTTTGGAAAATCTCGGAAAAAAAAATGCCAGGGAATTCATCTAATCCCTATTAATGCGTGAAACGTTTATGCTGTTCGTGATTGTTACTGTGAGCATGGTCGTCATTCTAAAGATGTATGGGATTTAAAAGAAAAGTTTCATATTTATTTTGATTTCTCTCTTCTTACTCCCTGCATTTAAATGTAACAAGGCGGAGCCTTCTCGTTAACTATACTTCATAATCGCTTTCTCATTCCATGAGGCCAGTCTCGAGACAGAAATGAAATTCATACAGCAGTCGAAACCGTTCACACATCAGTATGATTCCAATGAGTTCTTTGAAATTGTAACTAATAATAATGTGTCATTACAGAGAATACGATTTATTTAGAAATAATTGATGCCACAGTTACGCCAAGGGCAGGTCTTTCACTGCAAACTAAACTTTCTCCTACCTTTCATATTTTCTGCCTTCATCTTCGTCTCCGCGTATGATCCATATATATTAATGTTTTCTGTTATCTGATATCTTCTTCTGCCCCGAACTCTTCTCCCGGTCACCATTTTTTTCCAGTACATCCTTCAGTAGGCAGTTTCTTCTCAACCAGTGACCCTACCAATTCCTTTTCCTCTTCCTGATAAGTTTCAGCATCATTCTTTCTTCACCCACTCTTTCTAATACAGCTTCATTTCTTATGCTGTCTCTCCACTTCACACGTTCCACTTTAGAATTAAAATATGTTGAATTAAATATTTCTATATTTATATTTCCCGCATTGTATTCTTCACCTGACATAATTAGGAATGTTAAATCCAGACGTTTGAGATGGGCAGGGCATGCAGCACGTATGAGCAAATTCAGAAATACATATAGAGTGTTAGTTGGGAGGCCGGAGGGAAAAAGACCTTTGGGGAGGCTGAGACGTAGATGGGAAGATAATATTAAAATGGATTTAAGGGAGGAGGGATATGATGATAGAGACTGGATTAATCTTGCTCAGGATAGGGACCAATGGCGGGCTTATGTGAGGGCGGAAATGAACCACCGGGTTTCTTAAAAGCCAGTAAGTCGTTTCACGTGAATCTTTTCCAAGTTCATCTGATACGGAAATTACACACCTATAGCACCTGATTTAACACGGCCCCTCTTGTATAAAGATATAAATCACTAAAATAAAGAAGCATCAAAATACATTAGCCATTTATTATTTAATACGTCATCGTTATTGTTGAAATCGCCTTTACAGTATAAAGATATAACATCCCGGATGGATGAGTAGTTTCTTTCAGAAAATGCGTCTTTCCACATAACCTCTTACAATACAGTATAAAAACAAATGAGGGTGGATCCTCTAACATAATAAATATAGGTTACGCATTCCATTTGATTAATGTTATAGTAGAATCATAGCCTGGGCCACGCATGAACAGATGAAGTTCCTTAACTAACAAATACATTGCGGGTGGCACCGGCGCAACCCCCATAAAGAGACAGTTTTGTAATTTTGGTACAATTTTTCTCGAGTGGTACACAGGAAAACGTTCCACTTTAAAAAATCTACCAGGTGACCGGCACAAGTGGGAATCGAACCCACTCCAAAGCGCAGCTACGGATACGCAGCCAAATGCACATGTCGCCTGAATTACACAGGTGGATAATAATAATTTGTCTAATAGTTATTTTTCAATCCCGTCGACAAGAGCCCAGGCCGCAACTTCTTTCATTGACAGAAAATAGCTCGTGAGACTAGGCACGATCCGAAGAACAGGTTTCCGTCCGGTCTCATTGCCCTTAGCACCTCTGAGAAGTGTCCAAGGCTTGAAGTTTAGTTGCGTCTAATAGCTACTCTAAATTTCTTAAGCCTCTCAGACCAAAAGAAATAAAATGAAACCTAGATTAATATAATAATAAGTGGACATGCGCAGTACGGTAGCCGTTTCGTGGGAATACCGGACTACCGTCCCCATGGAAACGAGGAAACTGCCGGTGAAAAAAATTTGAGCCGTGAAAAATGACATTTTGTTGCCTACCTACAAGGTGCAGCGTCTTAATTATCTGGAACCCTCTCTGATATATATTATTGCCTACAAAAAATCTCGTTTCGATGGGGAAAAAATGAAGGCATCGTTAATGCCAAAGTGAGAGAAAATTTTTCTCATTATATTTTCACGTTGGCTCTTCATCATAGACTGATTTTTATTCCCTTCATCTTCTTCTCTTCACATTGCTTTCCCTCCTATTCCTTCAAAGATTAAGTTCAATGTAATCCTTGTTAAATTCATGACTATTTTGAACTGCTTATACACAGTTTATTCCAACGTCAACAGGCTAGCTGTTTGTTTTATTCTAATTTTATTTCTCTCCCAACTTCTGCTCCTTCTATTTTTTTCAGTGGTTGATGTAATATAATTTTACATGGCTTTAGTTGGTTATTTATCACGCTGTATCCACTACGGTCCTAGGTTATTTAGTGTCAAGTCGTAACTCTCAATTTTATTACTCAAAATATGCAACAATTTTTGCTTTTTATTAGGACTCAGCCATTTTTCTGTTCTTGATGTAAAGTGCCATCTTCAGCCACCGGTAACAATCTGGGTCAAGAAAGCTCGATGTTAACCGGTATATAAAACCTGAAGATTAAATAGAGTAAGCAGTAAATTTGTCTGTTTATCTCTAGCTGTTATAATGGAAGTGTAAGGACGTACTTACAGGAATGTTTAAAAGTTTAAAGTCTGAGTAAAGAAAATGGATTTTTATATGAGTTATATAAGGATAGGCCGAGGAAGAAATGCCTGGCAGGTGTCGAAATAGACACCAGAAAGTTGGAGATGGAAAATGGAAGAGTATATACACGGTGATTCACGAGGAAAGGTAAAAAAATTAGGATGTGAATTCTGAAGTCATTCTGAGTGAAAAAGTTCATATGAATATAGGTCCGTTTTCGAAAGGTTACGGAGATATGGCTCTTTGATTTCACACTTCCGAGATTCCATTGTACTAACTCGCATTTAGAGACAGATAACGAACAACTTTAAAGTTTATATTCACGAATGCATACCTGTACATACCTAATATTCTAGAAGTCGGGGTCGATGTTTTCGCACATTTTCAAAGGTGCCTCCTTCTGCTTCAATGCACTGTTGCGCTCGGGCATGAATCGCGCTGGTCGCTCGGGGAGTTGCACGTGGCTGTCTTTATGCCGCATCCAAAATACGGTTGATTAGCGCTTATCTCGTTTCCTCGTTCCTTTGCTATACCAAGTCTTTCACCCAACCCCATGGACAGTAAATACTCTTCGATATGGTACCCTTCTGTTCTGAAAGCGTCGTTCATATTCAGCGACGGCGTGCAAGGTACTTCCATCGCACGAACCATAAACATACACAATATCGGCGTATTCTGCAGTCGAAAATGTATAAGGCATCTTGAAAAACACAACTTAACGTTTCCGATAACTATACCTGTATAACTACTGTACTGTAGGTAGCTGACTGAACTGCTGTGAACCGATAAGTGATAGCGTATTTGTTGTGACATTTGTAATGCCCCTCCACCCGGTTTGTTTCTCTTCTCTTATCTACATCGCTCAAAATGCAGATTCCGTTGTTCCGTCATTCATCGGTGATCTTGTCTGACGTCAGCAGCATATGGTAACGTCTGATTCACATCGGGGCGAGACGTTTTACCAAAAAAATGCATCTACGCCATCGTTCGAAAACGGACCTATGTTCATATCAACTTTTTCACTCAAAATGGCCTAAGTTATCGTATCGTAAATTTTTTACCTTTCCTCGTGAATCACCCTGTATGGTCCTACGCGATAATATAATTATTTTCGTTACAAAGGCCGAAAGTGAAGTTTTACGTACGAGTTGAAAGACTCGGCCGGAATTTCGAGACGAATATCTAAAACACTTTCGACCTTGTAACGTACAATATTTTATTCCATATTATGTTCAGTTTCGTTATTTGTATATAAAAATATTAAGATGACGTTATAATTACGGTCTTTCTACATCCCATCTTGCTCCTTCTACTTTAAAGTAGGGGAAGGTTGCCTATAACGTACAACTTTTCAGTTTTTCTTTAGTTATTTCGAAATGGGAAGGAATTTTAATTGCATATACTGTTAAACATTAAGACAGGACCTTGGGACACAAAATATTTTTTTTTCAGAATTTTTAAATAATTAACAATTGTTCTAAAAGACATTATTTAAAACTCTGTAAGTGGTAAGATTTGTGCGTCTAGTTACCTAAATCGTACCTAGAGGTTGCTTATATCGTACCCATTTGTAAAATACACATTTTTAAAAATAAGAACTGCAAAAAAAATAACTTATTTCATTATATTATTGTCATTTACTATGACATTTTATTAATACAAATGAGAAACAAAGATGTTTTTGTAATACATAAATCTTTAATAGGCTATTATCAAGATCTAATAAAACGAAAACACGAAGAGTCACTCAAGATTAAATTATATTTAACACAAATGAACGATACCTACTTGTCAGATTCTGTCGTTACACATGTCACAGGCAAAATGAGAACGTTCTTGTGGCGTAGAAACTTCTGCACGTCTCATGCACCCATTGATTACACACAGCAAGGAATCATATCTTCAATGACAGCTTCTTCACAGATAAAATAAAACCTGTTCTCTTCTTTTACATCAAAATAAATCATTTTAGATGATTTTTTTCGTTATTTTTGATAGCTGATTTGCTTTTTTTATTTGTTTCCTTGAAGTTCTTCCTTTCGGTTTCTTCTGCTGCAGTTGATTCTTAGAGCGATTGAAGTAGCACAACTGCTTACTGAGCACTTTTTCTCGTTCTCGTTTGAGCTGAAATATTTGGTTTAGGGAGAAACCCGTTCCGTGAACGTTAAATATGTACAAAGTGTCTATGAAGTGCTCGTCGACTACCTTCTCCAAACAATAAATAGACCCTTTAACATTAACTTTATTAAACCCTTTGGAACTATTCAGATACAGTTTCCAGTTGCCGCAAACTTAAATTTGAATATTATAGATATATTAATTTGTTCTACAGAATTTATCTGTAATATTTTTCTCCTAAAATATTAAATTTGAATGCCTCTTGCTGAACCTATAATAGCACTTCTTTCTCGCCAGTCGTATTTATTTATTTATTGAACAGATTTGGAAGGTGTGGGTTTGCTTCTAACACATCGAAGGCAAACTTCCTAACGTCTTTTGTAGTAAGCTGAGAAAGATATTTTTCAAACATCAGAATATGTTAGATTAAATCCTCTTCTATTTCCCGTCAAATAGCTGTATTACCCCGTTGATGGATCCATTTGCAGGACGATCCAGACCTCTCTTCATTTTGCCCATCAAATATCGCTTGAAAATCGATTTTGGGATTTTGTACTTACGGCAACATTCATTCAATCCCACTGCTCCGGATCGAAATTCATCCACTGCCTTAAGTAGAGCATTTGGTTTCGATTTTCCGTATTCTCATTTGGTCATTACCTATTCTGGAATTTGAAAATATTATGCGCCTAACGTTATTCGTTCACGTTGCCACAATTGTACTGATACGATATGAGAAACCTTTTAAAGGTACGATTTAGGAAACTAGCACTTAAAGCAAATTATTCAGATTATAACCTAAACAAAGCTGTTACAGTGACCATTTTTACCGTTTAAATAATGCAAACAATCTAATGTACTAGGTGTAATAAAACACATTCATTAAACTAACACAATGTTTTAATAAAAGCTTACGAAAGAGTAACAAAATCTTATATGAGAAGTCAGAACCTAAACAAAGCTGTTACAGTGACATTTTTACCGTTTAAATAATGCAAACAATCTAATATACTAGGTGTAATAAAACACATTCATTAAACTAACTCAATGTTTTAATAAAAGCTTACGAAAGAGTAACAAAATCTTATATGAGAAATCAGAACTTACTATTAAACGCGACAGCTGTTGTCTTGGGTGAAAGGCGGGAAACTCAACGAGTGGCAGTTTCTATTAGTATTTCATGAAAAACTCCCCAGATGGTCCAAGCATGCAATATTTTCCTCAATATCAATAGTGGTACGATTTCGGATCCGGTATGATTCAGGCTACTTTCCCCTTTATTCTACTCTTTCAAAATATTATACATAAATTTTAACTGCCTATCCAATTTAAAATCACTATACTAACATGTCCTATTTAACTTCACACGGGTTTAATCATTGGGATCCTCTTCTTTCTAAGTCACATCATTATAATAATTTTGCTAAATCTTGACATTAGTATAAAGTTCACTTTAGTTTGATTATCCATTCCTTAACCTCAAGCAAGACTCATAATAAACTATCTAAAATTGTAACTACTCTCACTAATATCATCCTTCAGAACTTCCCTACATTATTTTTAAGATTTATTTCTTAACCATAAACTTTTACTGATATCTATATTAATTAACTACGCAATGTTTTAAATTACCTACCTTCCATTTCAATTCAGTAACTTCCTAACTGACCTTTATATCCAAGTTCTCCTAAACATACTTTCGTCACACAAACACGATTTACCAACATTACGTCACCGAACTACTATTATTCCTTTCGGATATTATTTATTTCATACCATTCATGTACCAACTTCTTAAATTGTAACTTTTTTTGGCCCTTAATTGTACCCGTCAGCGATAAAATACTGACGTCTTCTCTGAAAGCTAACCGCACCTTCCCTTGATCTCCTGTAAACTTCTCTTGTTTCTGATTCTTGGCTTCTGCTTCTTGCTGACTCATGTTGTCTAGACCATATGTTATAATAACGATTAAAATATAGTAGGGAATCATTCTCTTTCCATATAGGGAGAGACTAGTAAAAATTTGACAATTTCTGGTTAAATATAACTTCTTCATTTTAACGCAAAAACAAATCTATAGATGAGGCGTTTAGTTCCAAATCAGATATATCACTAAAACATAATTTTGCAGTATGAAGGAAAAACGTTTGCAAGAAACCAAGGATTTGCAACCAATACTATTCTTTCATCACACAAATCCATGTGATGTATCTGGCTTTGAAGCATAGCAGTGCTATAGCAGTTGTAGAATCATATGAAGATATGAAAATATATAACATTAACTCATTTTCGAAAAAAAAAAAAAAAAAAAGTGATGTGTCTGATTTTGCATCTACACCCCTCAGATCCTAATCTGTGAGTCATCAAAATTTCAGGATTCTACTACACATGATACTATGAGTAATGACTTCATATTTAAATGACTGCGCTCTTTAAATACCGTAAAAGTGGACAACTTTGCACCACATTTTAAGGTTTCTTAGAATAACTCGACAAAAAATCATTTCTGCATTTGTTAAAAAAAATATGTCAATACTATGATTATGACCTAAACATTTATTCTAATTTCAGATCTTTGGAACAATAAATACGGTAAACTAGGGTCTGTTGGACAGTCGGGCATGTTGGACACTCTGTACTTTAACGTGTTACCTCGCCACTTGTGGGCACCACATTCTGCTAGAAGTCAATGACGGAGTTAAGATTTCTAGACAGAGAATACCGTACATGAAATTATTATTATTATTATTATTATTATTATTATTATTATTATTATTATTATTATTATTATTATTGCTGTTTTTGACATTACTGTGATGAAATGTAAACATTGGAAGTTGGGATAATAAAGTAATGAATAAACTCACTTCTGTATCACGACTAGTTCACACATTTGCGGCTCAACGCTTGGTCGCACTGAGTTGCTTGTCTTGCATCTTGATCATAATAATAATTATATTCATGAGCAGGCTTAAGATAAGTGTGTAGTTTCTAAGTTACTGTTTGTTGTCAGCTTGGCGGTCATGATAATACAGAAATATTATTTTCTTTGCTTACTTTATATTCTATGAAGTATACTCGTATTAAAAAAAATATTTTGTGAGTGGGATAGAAGTTATCCCTGGCAGGGATGTTAATATGAATTTATGACAGAGAGATAAGTTTTCTATAGGGGGAGAAATCCCCCTCCCATTAATTCGCACCCTGACTATATGCAAATATTCAGCTCTCTACAGCTCTTCCTCAATAACCTGAAGTGTTATACACTAAATAACCCCTGCGTTTGACAGCATCTTTATAGAAATTATTATCGTTATCATTAAATTTATTATTACTGCTAATATCAATTTTATTACCTGAAGAGCGATACTGAACGCGGTGTATCGGAACCTTGACTTACTTCAGCTAATTCTGAGTACATCGCTATCATCCACTGCAAAACTACAGGCTGATGTGTGTTGAAACCTTAATAACATGTCAACTGAAGGTAGAAAGTGCGCAGCAGAAATATTTACACTGTTTGCTTGTGTATGCTAATCTAAACTTCACTAATGTTAAACATTCAGTTATTTATCTTATACAACACTTGTTTGTATGCCAGTAAATCATATCTGTATGATATAAAATTTATATTTACTCTTTCTAAATATTGTCATATTTTAAACTAAAAATATGTTTTAACATTGTGTCTGGTAAACTTAAACTGTGGTTTGGACTATTGCACATATTATGAAGACATTACTCACTTACTTATGACTTTTAATGAACCCGGAGGTTCATTGCCGCCATCGGTCCCTATCCTGAGCAACATTAATCCAGTCTCTACAATCACATCTCACTTCCCTTAAGTCCATTTTAATATTATCCTTCCATCTACGTCTCGGCCTACCCAAAGGTCTTTCCCCCTCAGGTCTTCCAATTAACCTTCCATATTCACTTCTGGATTCAGCCATATGTGCTATAATATGCCCTGCCCTTCTCGAACGTCTGGATTTAATGTTTCTGCAATTTATTACACTGATTTTATTAATGTAAAATACTGGTACTAGTTTATTTGCACTAAAATCTTGCACTCATTCGTTTAGTCTTTAGACTTTACACTATATTAATCGTGTTGTTTACTTGAGATAACACTTGTTTTCATATGGAAGTAAGACTTTTTAGTCAAATGTTCGGAGACAGATTTGAACTTCATGAGTGACATCAATAAGATAACTAAACAAGAGATAACGGTGTAGGGTGGCTATTTCCTTTCCCCTCCATTGCATAAATAGCTGACTAGTAACATATTACATAATAACCTTGCCGTGGCTTAGTGGTCAGACCTCCAGTCTAACACGCAGGCGGCCCCGGTTCGATTCCCGGTCAGGACTTGGATTTTTTCATTTAAAGACCCATAGTGACATTTGTGGCGGACAAGGTCGAATTTGGGGGTTTTCTCGGGGTTCTCCCGTTTTTCCCATATTAGGCATCTACATCATTCCGTCACTATTTCCCCAGTTCGTCATCATTCCATAGCATTCCTCGAACAGAGCGTGCTGGCCTAAGGACGAGTAGGGGTTGCCTGCTCGAAACCTGTGTACACAACGAATCTTAGTGTGGTCAGACGGTGTAGATTTGGGAATGTGCCTATCTTGAGGGTTAGCACAATAGATCGTATCAGGTCGCAGTACTAGGCCATAGTGCCTCCTCCCATAAATTCCATCCCAATTCCATTACGACATATTGCACTAATCAGAATTCAGATGTATACAAACAATAAATTGTTCTTCCTCTGACACACGTCGTCAAGTGAGATGTACTGCCTGATTTTAGAAGTACATATCAGCCAGAACCTCAACAGAGGTAGCTAGACATAAGATTACTTACAATAAATTATTTGTGGTTGAGGCTAAATCAGTAATATTAATCTAGGAACAACATTCATCCATTCATAGTGTTCTGCCCAAAGGCAGGTCTTTCACTGTAAAATCAGCATTCTCCAGTCTTTTCTGTTTTCTGCCTTCCTCTTTGTCTCCACATATATCTTAATGTCGTCTATCACATGACATCTTCTTCTGCCCCGAACTCTTCTTCCGTTCACCATTCCTTCCGTTCACCATTCCTTTCAGTGGATCCTTCAGAAGGCAGTTTATTCTCAACCAGTGATTCAGCCAATTCCTTCTTTTTCTCTTTCTGATCAGTTTCAGCACTAGGAACAACAATGGACTTAAAATTCATCCCTGGAAAAATCACGTTTAATATTTATAAATTCTGAGTAAATAACATAGCGACTTTTTCTTTTGTGTATTTATTTCCGTTTTTGTTTTCCATTTGATAGGCAGGATATAAAGGAACTTTTGTTCTCATCTTTAATAGGCTACTATAAAACTTTAATTTGTTTACCAGCATTCTATAATCTGCATAGTCAAATGTTTTCGCTAAAGTAAAAAATATCCCTTAAACATGTAATTTCGAATTTAAAGAATTCAATACTTCATCCAACAATCTAACAGTCTAAATCATAATTACATGAACTATTGTACTACAACATTCGTTCTGTGTTACTTATTAAGACCCTGCATAATACATTTCATAGAATACTCCAATATCAAAATGTAACTTATATATATTGTATAAACATATTTGTTGGGTAAGATATTCAGCATTGGACTAAATATACCACTTACCTCAAGTACATTTTGTTTCGCTGAAATTCCACTTAAATCAGCCGGAACCTGGACGTGGATATTCAGGTTGAAAAGCCGATGAGTTACTAAGTCGAGTGTATGTGCACCAATATTCTTAATGCGAGAAATGTAAGTCACTGAAATAAAATGCTGTCCGAAACTGGATCAAATAAGAAGCGACGGTACTAGCAATAATTATTTTAAATAAAACCTTAGCCACTGCATTTTCAATTGGAGTATGTGATTTCAAAAACGTATAAGAAAAATGTCTTTGGGACATGAAAACAACCAAAATTGGGTTTCAGAATAGTTATTGAAGCAAAATGGCCTTCATTTCATAAGCTTCATTTAAAAGAACTTTTTAAAGAACGTAGATGAAAAAAATACAAAATTATTCATAAATGCCTACTAATACAACGTAGGTACTTTATACTTAATAATCTGAATATATCGATTATGAAATCTTACTTTGTAGCGAAATACAATTTTTTCTTCACTTTTTTTCTTTTTTATGAGATATAACTAAACGAGAGATAATACATGAGTTTATGTGTATTACTACTATAAATTAACAATCCTGAACTTGTAAGCCAGAAATAATGACAAACCTCAAAACTTAGTGCAATATATCAAAATAAATATAGAACTCTACCAACTGCGACAAAAGTAGATTAAAAACTGAAGATAAATAACAAAAATAATTAAATAAATATAAAAGTTTCATAAAAAATTGTAATACTGCATTATTAAAAGAAAGTTTGGATTATAAAATAGAATCGTTGAAAAACTGGAAGAAGCCCACATGATGTTATGGCTTAGCGTTCGGTCAAAAATGAAATTTTACACGAAAAAAAATTAAAGTTGTTAAAAACATAATCCTGAAATAATTCTACACTTTGATACAACACTCACAAACATGGACTCTAAAACTCGTTTCTAAAATTCTTATCGTAATAGCAAAATATTGACAGTTGAGTCTACAGACAGTCTGTACTTAGGTAGTATGAACAACATGGGATTCTTGAAGGAACAGAGCTAAAGAACTAGAACAATTCCATTTTCAGTCATGTTGTGATCACTGATAGCTATTGAGGTTAAATAAAAATATCACAATATGTTTATAATATACAGGTCTACTGTCTTGCCTTCTTTAAAGCGTTCCCTTCTTCAACCACTGCTCCGATAATCGTCTTACAGCTCTCGGAATGTCTTACCGCTGCATCTCCAAGTTTTGTATCCATAATAGTCATAAATCAATAACAAAGAATATTCCTTCGTGCGTTGATGAGAAACTAATTTGTCTCATTCGTCATGTTCATTTTCGGGTTTGTTGAATCCATGGAAACGCAACCTACAAAGCAATCAGTATCATGGCATTGTATCTCAGCTCTAACAATGTGATATTGTTAATAATATTATATTTTTACTTATTTTCTTTCACAAACATCAATTTATTTACAGTTCCTACCCTTACTCTTGCAATAAGAAACAAATTTCTGCTCTCTTTTTGCTTTTTTATTTGTTTTGTTTGTATATTTATTACTTTATTACTTTATTATTTATTTATTTATCTATTTATTTATATATTATTTATTTATTTGTTTATTTATTTATTTATATATCTATTAACTGACATAATTGTAATTATTATAACTTCCAAATAAATTGAGCAATCAATATGAACTAAGCGGTTATGGATTACAGAGTGGTAGAATTGCTTTTAAGGTAAACGCTACCAGTGACGATCAACATCTTTCCAGATATCTTGAAAACCCGTTATATCTTCGCTGTGCTGGAACTCCTGAGAGTAGCATCTTGTATGCATTGAGGTTAAACATGTCGGTTGCTAGGCTATATTAACCATCGTGCTTTATCGTTTCCTACCCGTTCCTTATATGTCCACTTCCATTTGCGTTTCATGTGCTTCGAAATTGTGAACTTTCTGTCTTCACTCAATTTCATTCGCGAATTTTTTCAGTCTAACTTGCCGACTGCAGATCTCTGCAAATAATCATGTATGAAATATGGTATAATATAATATATTCTCAGGACTCAGGAGGTTAAGTGGCAAGAAATGAAATTTTGCAGCATGTATACATATCCCCCCCCCCAAAAAAAATCTCGTTAAAATTGTGTAGGCTATGTTAGAATTTCCACCCATATCCGCCCATAAAACGACCTCAATCCTTTTATTCTGTGCTACAAAAAAATACCAGAGAAAATCACCTGACTTTTTTTTAAATGAACTGCCAATAGAGCCTACTTGTTTTCGGTTTGAAGTAGAGAGTTATTAATTTTAAAAATACTATGGCATTCGATAAGTAATAGCATCAATGCTGTAAATCAGTGCTTCTAGCGGTGACCATTGAAATCTTATACTACGTAATTGTGCAGCGATTGTTTCATAAATTTGTAATAGGTCTATGGAAAGTCTCGAAGTAGCCGTATTTTGTAAATACAGTGGCTGTTTCTGATTTGTAGTAAACAATACAGCCCTAAAGGTAAGAACAAAGGTTCTTCATAAAAATCCAAGTTGCAAATCAGTGCTTTAGAGCAGTGGTCGTCAGCTGAAATGGGTGAAGAGTAAACGGAGCCGTTCCGTGTGCCCCGTCGTGCAGCAGGAAGAGGTAGAGAGCATACCCGCTAGCAGCTACGAATGCACCATAGTGCAGTGTGTTCGCCGCGGGTAAGCGACGTTAGCCCCAGGGTGCTCTGTGCTGATGACCGCTGCTTTAGAACATTACAAGAAGCCTGTGGGAGAGAAGTCCTACCATACTGAACTTTTGCAATTTGGCTGGAAGCGAGGCATTCGCTTTCAGTCAAGAATTGACATCCGAAGAGCTTTAGATTGATCAGTGAGAGAGATATCCACACTCTCACACCTTTTTAAAATGTTCGTGGATGACATACTAGAAATTGTCGTTAATATCGAATCTGAATCCCCAATAATAAACGAGATCTCCATACCTGCACTCTTATATGCAGATGATCTGGTTTTGATATGTCGATCAATTAATAGACTGCAACAGGAACTTTACTGCTTGGAGAGTTATTGTGGTCATTGGGGTATGACTGTTAATACAGACAAGACTAAGACAATTACTTTAAAAAATGAAGCGATTTATAGCAGGGATGAGACATGGACATACGCTGGACACACATTTCATCTATTTAATTTTTACTCTATCAGTGATTGGGAGATGGACTAAGCATATTGACATAACGAAACGCACATGCGGGATGCAGAGCGCGGAGGTATTGAAATTGATCACCAAAGTGCCAGATATTCCTACAGTAACATAGCAGCTATAGGTATCCTACAAGCAAAACTCAGCTCGGACTCCTCGTGGCGCGCATGCTAAACTCTCTTATCCCCCTGCAGTAGGCGTGAGAGAATGCTGGGAACGGGAGCGTACGTCATCTGCGCGAGACATTCACGCCCGCTGGTTTCTGCGCAACTGAGTTTTTCTTGTTGGATGCCTATAGTATACGGGGCTGTAATAAGGCCATCTATGTTGTGTGGAGCGGAAATTTGGGGTTGGAAAAATGAGAAAAAATTAAATAAAGTACTAATGGATTTTCTAAATCGGATTATTGGCATTGAAAGAAGCACATCTAATTGCTGGGTGTTAAAGGAGTTTCGGCTTCAAAACGAAGCAATTTACATGAATCATGATGGTAAAAATGTACTGGCTAGGAATTATATTCGGGGACCAGTCACTTTTACGGGCAATTATTTTTTACTTGATTATTTAACGACACCGTATGAACTAAAAGAACTATGAACTAAGACCACACCGTACACGAGCCTGGCTCTTACGGTAATGGCTAGAAACATTTTTGTTTTATAAATTTAATTTGTACTTACTAGCTAGCTAGTTAAATAAATAAATTTAGCGTCGATGGGATTGGTGTGTCTTGGCTAGGTCACTGGCTGAGAAGAAACTGCCTACTGAAGGATGCACTGGAAGGAATGGTGAACGGAAGAATAGTTCGGGCAGAAGAAAATATCGAATTATATACATCAAGATACGTGGATCATAAGCGGAGACTAAGAAGAATGCAGAAAATACAAAAAGACTGGAGAATGCTAGGTTTGGAGTGAAAGACCTACTCTTAGGCAAAACACTATGAATGAATGAATGAATGTCAAGTTTCAATTGAGTTAATTTGAGTCTTAAATCAGGTTCAAATTTCAAATTATTTCTGAAGTTATTTTTTTAAATAACTTAGAGAAGAAATCCACATTCGCAAGAGTGAGTAGTTGTGAACACTTTAATAATTTTATAGTTTCTTTTCTAAAATGAGAGAATATTCATTTTCTCTTGCTAACTAAAGGTCTATTAAATTCATCTTCTTGATCACTTACCTCAGACTCCCATCACAAGAGAGCTTGCCTTTCTCAGGAGTAGTTAAGGATACTCGCAAGGTCTCGTCAATAGACTATGGGTGACTAATCCAAAATTCTAAGTGAATTCTTCAGGAAAATGTACTTTTAAATCTGTGATTAGGTTTCCATAGTGCTTCTTCATATCCGCCACCAGTTCAATATTAAAAAGAATATTATTATCACTTAAGAAAGCATCCAACAGTGATAAGGATCACGTGTTTCTACAAGCTTTTCCTTATAAAGATCCCCGGTTCTTTATAAGAGCCATGACTTTTTCAACACCAAGAATAATAAAAGGCTTACGCCTTGCAAGCTCTTATTCAGTTGATTTAGACGGAAAATTATATCTGCCGTGGAAGCCAATCGGGAAAGCCATAGTTCATCACTGAAAATTTAAATCTGCAGAGACAGGAAGAAAAATCTGCACTTTTCACCTAAGCTGAAACAGACGGCTCAATACATCCTCTATCGACGAAATAGAAAAGAATCATGCTCGGTACCCATTTCACTGCAGAACCGAAAATAGTCGTGAGATCGTAACTCTGGATTTAATGTAGTTAACAATTCTGACCTTCGTTAAATAATGTCTTCAGATAAACCGGCATATTTCTTGTCACTGAAGCATCGCGATGAATGCCGCAATGTAGCTGTCAAAAGAAAAAGTGACCGCTTTCTAGTAATTAAGTTCCCTTCGGGTAACTCCGCTACAATTCGGAGACAGGCGATGTTACTTGTTGTTGGACTACGTGGCCTGATATCTACAGTTATAATTGAAGTGTTCTGCATGTTACCATTCTAGCGTAGTGGTAGCGTTGCGGGCTGGTATTCATGATGTCGTGCGTTTGAACAGAACTTAGTAATTTTTATGCTTATTTTTTGTTTTGTTTTTTAAGAGCGAGAGAAAATATAATCGCTCCTGTCTCTTTTATGATTGTTTTAGTAATTAACATCAGATTCATGTATGTCTTATGCCATGACTTTAGCATTATTTAATATGAAATTATAGCTGCAAATGAAAAGAAAGAAAGATTTTATTCTCAACAAAAATATTTTTCGTTCTATAAACAAAACAAACCTGCTGGCATCTGTCTTAGAAAATTCAAACAGTTAAAAGTTCAAAATACAAAATAAAAAGCCACGGATCAATATTTAGTCCATCTTCCTACCATCTAGATCACATCTTGCAGTCACTTTGAATTGACTAGCCTTTTCAAATACCCATTGTTCTCAGTCAAGACATCCCAGGCATTCTGAACGAGCTTCCATAAAACATCAGGACGTCTTGGGGAGGGGGGATTGGACCAATTTTTCCGCATATCTTTCTTTATTTGTGTCCCCGTAGCACAGTCGGAAGAACGTCGGAATTTAAATATCAACATCTCAGGTTCAATCCTAGTTCCTTTTCATTTTATTGTGTTACAGGATAGTACAGAGTGATTCATATAAACCTTATGATTGTAATTATGTGTTCATTTTAGCAAGAAGGATGCGAGTAACATTGTATTGCGTCTTAAATGTACAGAATCTCTGGGAGATTAGTTTACCTTTACATTAAGTGCTGAAAATGCTCAAGAGAAAATTCAAGCACGAAATTCTTTAAGATCACTAAAATGTCTGCGAAGGAAAGAATGGAGTTAACTACTGACATCCAAAACTATTCTAAATCAGCAGCGCAAGGAATCAGTTGCAGCATTCCGTATTCTGACTGGTCACTGTCTTCTGACTGCCCATCTACATCGACTTTCCATCCTGCCATCATCAATTTGCATTTTGTGCAAAAATGAGAGTAATGTTATGGTATATTTGTGGAGTAACGGCTAGCGCGTATGGCCGCGAAACCAGGTGGCCCGGATTTGATTCTCATCGGAGCAAGTTACCTGGTTGAGGTTTTTCCGGGGTTTTCCCTCAACCCAATATGAGCAAATGCTGGGTAACTATCGTTGCTGGACCCCGGACTCATTTCACCGGCATTATCACCTTCATTTCATTCAGACGCTGAATAACCTGAGATGTTGATGCAGCGTCGTACAATAACCTACTAAAAATGTTATGGACGGGACTATATTATATATCGAATGCTGTACCAAAACATTTACTACAAAACAATAGGTGATTTGTATTGGGAAGTGCGTAAACTAATTATGTATCAAGAGTCTGGGCATTAATTATTGAAATCATTTTACTTAACTTTCCACAGTTTTATGTGTTTATATTCTATGATAATTAATATTTTTATTCGACACTTTAAGTAACATCAAGCAGTGGCTCACGTACCAACAGTGGTGCGCGTACCGTAGTTTGAGAACCGTTTCTTTAGACACTTTTAATGTTGATAACTAGGTAAAAATATGATTTTAAAATAAAATGGATTAAATACCAGAAAGTAAACAATAGGTCTACAGGATGAATACTACAGAAAACAAAGTCATAACTCCGTAAATAATATATTTATTCAAAATGCTGTTTCTTGCAAAGCACAGAAACTCACTAAGGTATCGTCGTGGCAACACCGTAATTTCATAGATATTATTGTTGTCAAGTTTTATGTTATTCTATTCGTTGTTGCTGATAATTCCGCGTTAATACATTCATTTGTTTAGACTGCCGAGCCACCGAAGTGCATATGTGCAGTTGTAGGCCTATTGATCACTATAAAAATTTGATCAGTTCGTCTGTATTTTGGAGGAAACAACATTTTGATAAATTCATTGATTGTTGAGCTACAAAACGGTTTTATTGCTAGTCTTCATCATGGACTCTTTGTATAATTGAGGAGATAACATGCAGAACCCCAGAACTCCATCCAATCAGAATTTCCAGTATTGAGGATGACCGTTCATCTGAAAAAGTTTGTGACATAATCTGACTTCGGTTTGTTTACGTCGTTTGAAGCTTACACATACATATATTGAAATACTTGGTTTAAAAAATAAAACAATTATTTTCTATAGAAATTATACTGTATTTAGATACTGACATGTACAGTATTTTGCTTGAACATTTTGAACCTACGGGCTTTTATACGGATCATGGCAAGGAGCTCTAAGATTTCTGGTATGTACCTATTATAAAAATTTGACTTTTTTTATAATTTGTGAAGGTAAACATTGCTCTGGCATTGATTAAAATATCAGATTATAAGATTGAGTTTCATTTGTATTATGTCATCATGAAACCACAAAAAGGCACATCATATTATTATTTCTCACAAATGAAATCCTTTCAAGAATATACAAAAAAGCACATATTAATATTTGAGATACGTAAAATCCTTTGAACAATGCACATAAAAGCACATACTATCATTATTATTTCTCACAAATAAAATCCTTTTAATGATCACAAGAAGCACATACTATTATTATTTCTCACAAAAAAGTAATTTCAAGAATACAAAAAAAAAATACACATCATATTATTATTTCTCAGAAATAAAATTCTTTCAAGAATACACAAAAATGCACATATTATTATTGTTGTTTCTCACAAATAAAAGTTGTTCAGAATTACCACCAAAGCACTTACTGCGAGGGTCATTTCGTAAATAATGCAAACAATTTTTTACAGTATGTCTTTACAGTCTTTCAATATAGTCTCCCTACTTCTCTATGACTAAATCCCATCGTCTGGAAAGCTTTAATATTCCAATCAAGGCATAACGTCTGTTCATCTGTCAAAAGTTCGAGTAACGGTGGCAGAAATCTCTTCCAGAGAAGCAAAACGACGTCCACGCATAGGTTCTTTCATCTTTGGGAACAAGTCGAAATCTGATGAACTTATGCCTGGACTGTAGTGAGCATGAGGTAACACTTCCCACTCGTATTTACTCAGCTTTCAACATTCCCGATGTGCAGGAGGGTATAGTCATGGAGAGTCAATGGTCCAGCCTCATACAACTGAGGTCGGTTTTTGTGCATTATACATGAAGTTACGATAATACACTGCTGTGACACATGTTCCACATGATACTCTATCTTTTATTATGGTTCCTTGGTGGTCATAAGTGAAGAGTCCAGGGAAAAAAACCAGATAAGTCACTTTTTCCATGAAACCTGGTTTCTTCGTTGAAACAGTTGACCTATCTGCTTCTTTCCCTGTACGCCAAAAATTTGAAGGCAAATAAACCCTTTGACTAATCTGCTTATTTTCCTGTTTCATACCTCTCAAAGATTGTCCTTTCCATAGGGAATCTAATGGCACCTCAAACTCCATCTCGACAAAAAAAGTGACTTACCTGGTTTTTTTCTCTGGATCCTTCAAGTAAAGATTACCATTTGCTTCACCTTTCATTGAGGATATCAAAATATTTTTGGTCGTGGCGAAGCTGAACCTCTACACTAGTTGGACTTTGATTTCAACTCCTGCTCAAAGTCTCTAACCCAAGTTTAATCAATAACGACAATTCGACGCGAGAATGCTCCACCTTCAACGTCGAATCTTTGTTGAAATGCCCAGGCGTTTCTGCTCTTGTTTAGCAGACAAGCAGCGAGGGACCTGTCGCGCAGAAACTTTTCTCTTCTTTAAATCGTTTCTCAGAATACAGAATACTGACGTTGGTGGAATCCCACTGGATTCAGAAAGTTTCCCACATATCGCACGGCAATCTTCTTCAAGGGCATCTGCCACAAGTTTCTCACTTCGTTCATCATTTGATGTTTTCGGCCTTCCTGGTCTTGGATCATCGTGTATGCTCATACGACGACCATGAAAACGACGAGCCTACGAGAAACTGTGTTGCGGTCCACTGTGATCTCATCATAAACTTCACTTAGAGCACTGTGAATTTCTGTGGGGTTTTTACCTCGTAAAGTTTCGATCTTAATGTACAATCTTTGACCTTTAACAGTAACAGTACCCGAGACACTTTCAGGCTCCATTTCTACCTCGCATTATCAGGGTGCGAATTAACGGGAAGGTTTTTGGGGATTTCCCCCTGTTGGCAAGTCATCCCCCTCTCATAAATTCATGTTAACATCCCTGCCAGGAATAACGTCTATCCCCCTCAAGAAATATAATTGTTTTAATACGAGTGTACTTTATAAAGTATAAAGTAAGGAAAGAAAATAATATTGATATATTATTACCTGCGAGCTG
This sequence comes from Periplaneta americana, assembly GCF_040183065.1. Lineage (NCBI taxonomy): Eukaryota > Metazoa > Arthropoda > Insecta > Blattodea > Blattidae > Periplaneta > Periplaneta americana. Next base: position 134,666,645 of record NC_091120.1, read on the forward strand.
ACAACAATCAGTAACTTAGAAATTACACATATTATCTTAAGTCTGCTAATGGATATACTTATTATTATGATCAAGATGCAAGACAAGCAACTCAGTGTGACCAAGCGTTGAGCCGTATCGAATGAGGATAATGATAATTTTATCTAGGATTCTACCCCCTCATCAGAAATCTTAATTCGCACCCTGCTCATTTTAAACACAGATTACGCATGGATGAAACAAAACACGTGCTTTTACATCGAGCTTTCAACTGCAACTGACGTAATTTTCGCTGTTGTTGCATCACCCAATGCGCAATACTGCTAATCTGTGCATTATTTATGAAATTTCCCTCATAATATCATTTCTCACAAATGAAATCCTTTTAAGTATACAAAAAAAGCATACTATTATTTCTCACAAATAAAATCCTTTGAAGAATACACAAAATAGCACATATGCATTAATGTTTCTGACAAATAAAATCCTTTCAATAATACATAAACCGTACTATCATTACCCCTCACAAATAAAATCCTTAGAAGACAGTATATTTCCACAGGACATCTCTAAATGCGAATAGCATTGGCATCCTCAACGCAGTCACACCACATTTCAAATTCTTCAATGTATGACAGGGGATAAACTCCATCTATTATCAAGAAGCTCATCCACATCTTTCTTTCTCGTTTCACTTATGGCAAGGAGCAGAGGAATCTCCTCAAGACGAGTTCTTCTGAGAACACTGCACCGATTTTATCCCCGCTTGTAAAGATTTTGCTTAATTATGTGACCCTCAACACTGTAGAGTTCACTTAGTCTTAGGGTAAGAACTTTAACTTCCTCTTCTCCAGTACTTCCTTCTCAATTACTTTTTCTTGTGGTCACTGATGTTTCCTAGATTCTTCAAATAATGCCAGGGACTTTTTACATCTGTCAAAATCCAGTCATCACTAAACTTATTAACATTCCTAACTTTCTCATACAGTGTATAGCACTCCTCTTTGCCAATGATTGTAGGTCGTTTCCTCAATAATTTCCCCACTCTTTCAAACACTCGATCGGAAGGAAAGAAGCTCTGTCCCCGATCAGGAAATGTTACTGTTGCCTGACGTAGACTCTCGTCAGTTCTGGCCAAAAATGCATTAAGGCATGGAGACACAATTATTTTTATTTTTCCCCTCGATATCAGTAAATAAAATAGTATAAGGTGCATTATCCGAGTAGGTCGCAGGATCAAGAATGCTGAGTCGCACTTTCCCTTAAATCTGTATATCTGACTCTGTGTCAATTAAACCTCTCATAGCTATCCTTTAAAAGAGTAAATATTTCCTTCAACATTTTTATAACCTAAAAAACTTGGATGTCTACTTCCTGTTTATAGGTGATGTTGAGTGGATACGGATAAGAATCCTCAAGAATAAAATAAAAAATTGACGTCTTGCCCTTATTTGATTTTAAGCTACTAAAAGTACAGAAATAGTAAGACTGGGCTTTACTCAATATAGAAGGAAGAATATTCTTTCACTTTTTAAGTAATACAGTTGAAATATTAACTATAGTTACTTTCAAATAATAGTTTTCAACAAATGTCATGCTCAGAAAAATAATAACGATTTACCATATTTTGGCGTGGTACAAAAAACGGATTTAATTTTTACAATCAGCACGAAATTCTGATTAAGAAACACAATTTTATTTTCACAACAATAAGACCTATTAAGGCAGTGTTATTATTGCTCGGAGAGTACGGTGCCGTATATTCCCCAGTAGCCCATTCTTTCGACGTGATCCGAAGTTTCTCACTAGTACATATGTCGATTCTTGTGTAAAGTTGATGTGCAGTTAATAGGGATGGCTTAAGTTGTAATTGAGAAAAGTCGTGATTAGTGTCTAATATTTCTGTTTTAAAGACTTAATATTCTGAAATTTGAAACCGTGATTTCACTAATTTTGCTCGTGGAAGTGTTTTCAAGTGTGTACTTCAATCTGCTTCTCCTTGTGACTTTAATTGTTACGCTGCAACTCGAGCTTTCAGGTAAAGTTGATTTGAATCATTTCGAGGGAAAAATTGTTCCGGGTCAGGTATCGAACCCGGGACCTTTGCTGAAACGTACCAACGCTCTACCAACTGAGCTACCCAGGAACACTACCAGACACCGATCCATTTTTTTCCTCTATATCCACAGACCTCAAATTTGGCTGACAACCGTCAAGCAACCAACATTGAGTGCATACTAACTCTGTATGACTTAAATTATTCAAATCGACTTTACAGGGCGTTATACCTGAAAGCTCTGCTTGCATAATGCAAGTCACTGTTCGTTAACAGAAAACCACAATTTAAGTCACACAGAGTTAGTGTGCACTCAATGTTGGTGGCTTGATGATTGTCAGCCCACTTTGAGGTCTGTGGATATAGAAGGAAAAATTGGATCGGTGTCTTGTAGAGTTCCCGGGTAGCTGAGTTGGTAGAGCGTTGATACGTTTAACCAAAGGTCTCGGGTTTGATACCCGGTCCCGGAACAATTTTTCCCTCGTAATTATTCAAATCATCTTTACTGGGAGTTATACCTGAAAGCTCAATTTGCATATTACACGTCACTGTTCGTTAATAGAGAACCACAATTTAAGTCACACAGAGTTAGTGTGCACTCAATGTTGGTTGCTTGACGGTTGTCAACCCACTTTGAGGTCTGTGGATATAGAGGGAAAAATTGGATCGGTGTCTGGTAGAGTTCCCGGGTAGCTTAGTTGGTAAAGCGTTGTTACGTTTAGTCGCGGGTTCGATACTCGGCCCCGGAACAATTTTTCCCTCGAAATTATTCAATCGTTACGTTATTTGAATTTTAGAAAAGAAATACTTTGGGGTGAAATCGGATATGCCACGTAATTACAAATGGCAACTTGGTATACAGTCAAAAGGCAATTATGATTAAAAGTGATTTGAAACTACTTTTAGAACTATAAGGCAAGAAAATTATCAATGTTTTCTTATAGAAAAGTATTTGAGTTGCAGTAGATTCCTGAGTCAACTGTAGGAAATAAGTTAAATAGCAAAAACCGGAAAAATTATAATAGTGGACAGCCTGTTTTATCCGAGGGCAGAAGAAGAGGGCAACCTTATACATGGCAACCTAAGAGCTGCACATTGGGGCTATCCGTTTACAGCTTGGTTATATTAAGTAGGCTCACAAGGTACCATAAAATTATGTGCAATTGTACCACCTGAGGTGAATTTTTTTTTCTGTAGGAAAAATTCGACTGACAAAATTTCATCTCAGGTGGCACAATCTCACCCCATTTTATTGTAGTTCGTTGGAATAGCGGTGAAAGTTGGAGCCAAGAACATGGAGGTGAATTTCTCACAGTCGTATGGGAAGGGTAGGAAAATATTTGTATTCCCCGTAATTCCCAATGTCGAGACGATGTCAAAATATCAGATTGGAAAAGTTCTTCATAATCACATATAGAAGAAATTAAAGTGTATTTTTAAGGATAATATTTTACAATGCTTCACTTTCCAAATAATTTGTTTGAAATCTTCGTTTGTGTTCCTTTGTTTTTAGTATCTCAAATGTGCATAATATTCATTTATAATTAATGACTGATTTCTTAAAAACATATTTACATGTCCTGTTCCACCCCTTTAGAAGAGAAAGTTGAACTTTAGGGTGTATCGAACTAAATTTTTTAATGAAGGTGGCTAGTGAAGAAAAGTTGCGACTTGTAGCAGAAAACCTCAGAAAAAAATCGATAATATCCTGTGTCTCCGCATCAGCTCTAAGTTTCGCAAGCCTAATGCTCCATGTATTGTTTCACTTTTTTTGTAGTGCAACTCTTCGCTTATTTCTATAAATTTACACTCAGAAATAACCTAGGGTTCACCACGAGTGGATGGCAATTCGAGCCCCATCCCTCCATCCACCCCTAGTAGTATATTACGGTGTTAAATGTCAGATTTACACTGCATAGTCAGACTTACTTGTTAGTTTCGAAGCGTGGCATTTCTTTTCTTGATAGGGGAAGACCGTGTATATTGGACCACCTAACTTTGAATGGCCGTAACTCACGTATCATATTGAGAAAAATGTCCCTGAATTTTTTATGATGGTAGATTGCCATAATAAATCCCTAAGGAGAATAAGACTTCACTAATTTTATTTCTAATACTTCAAAAATAAAATTTAATCAAAATTTCGAAGCCGTGTAACTTGAGCCAGGGTCGTGTAATATGAACCAGAGGATCGTGTAACTTGGACCAGGCATATTAAACACATTTAACTCCTATAATGTTGTTTATTTAAACAAAAATTTGTGTCAAGCAATGATTTCACTCACATAAACAGTAATAAAATAGGCCTAGTTCATCTGTAATTGTTGCACATTCTTCGTGGGCCCATTTTCCACACCGATTGCACTGAATCCAGTCTTTGTTCTCACTTTCACCACAAATAACACAGCGTGTTTTGGATGTCACCTTAACTTTCGAATCAAATAATTTTCTCTTCTTTGCGGCCTTCCCATCTGATTGTTGCTGCAGAGCATTCTTGTGTGGCGTAGCGGTCAGCACCACGCCAGATGCACTGTATCTCGTTCCGGATTTTCTCTGTCCAGATTTTGAAGACGAAGGCAAAGGGCTTATTTCCTTCACTGACACATATTCTGTGAGACCAGAAAGTAGCTCCACATTGTCTCCCATCTTTTTCTCTGCTGATGCTGCTGTTGTTGCTCCTTCCACTTCTTCTGCTGCCCGAGATGCTGATGCTGATGGCTCACCATTCAAAGACCGATCGGTCACCAAAGAAGGCGCGAAATCAGCCTCTGAAAACACATTTCGGTCGAAAGGCCAAAGACCAGTGTGCCTGAAGCCATTCATTGCAATATGCATATTTGCTGCTCGGGGGAATGCCACTCCTACCAGTGAGGCAATATGCTGGACATTCAGCCGCTGTCCTGGAAGTTCCCTCATCTTCGTTGATATGGCAGCTGACATGAATGTGTTCAGAGGTTTGAAGAACGACACATCCAGTGGTTGGAGACGGTGCGTGCAGTGTGACGGTAGAGATAGCATAATCACACCGTACTGACGGCAGATCTCACTCAATCGCTTTCAGCGATTGCGTATGGCTACTGTGACCATCTAAAATCAACAGTACTTTCTCCTGAGGGCTGGATTTGACAGTTCTAATGAAGTGCCTAATCTATTCACAGAATGTGTCAGAATCCATCCATCCCTTATCCTGACAGCGGAAGATGGTGTTAGGAGGTGCTCCAAATGTGAGAGACTCCATCATTTCTTTCCTAGCGTAAATAAGTATAGGAGGCACAAAGAAGCCACTCGCACTCATGGCATACACTCCTGTCACATTCTGACCTCGCTCACACGAAGAAATGGCTCCAACCTGATGTTTTCCCCTCTGTGCCAGAATCTTCTCTTGGCGTTGAACGACAGTGTGGGATGTCTCGTCCATGTTGAATATTCTGGCAGCAGTTAATTTGTGTTGGTCGACAAGTTGTTCCAATGTGTCAAAGAACTTGCCGACTACAACCCTGTTGAATCCTGAAGCCCTGGCAAGTGATGTGGCTTCTGGCTGCCTAAGGCTAAGTTCGGGATGGCGCTTCATAAAGCCGGAAAAACATTCTTTGCCGGCGGACTCCGTTTCCTTGTTGAACCGAGTGGCCAGTTTATTCTTCTCTGTAATCTCGTATGCTAATTGCATAACACTTCTCCGTGTCAGTCTGAAATTAAGGAATAAGCAGATTAAGTATTAGGCCTATATTAAGTTTGATTGAATTAAGTTGTGCCCTAATGTAGGCCCTAATATGCATTTTGCTGTAATGTATTTACCCATAGAACATTTTTTCTAGCTGCAAAAGATGTGTCACAAGATCATTTTCCACCTCTTGTGGCAAGTCAAGTGGGTGACCGGGCTGTCTAATTTTAGCATCCTTCCTTTTGTTGTATCTTTTAAGGGTGGCACTAGGTATATTATACCTTCGTGCAGCCTCATTGACGCCAACCCCTTCCGATATTGCAACTAAAGCGAGTTGCAGATGTTCTTCTTTCCACTTCCCATACACTCCCTTCGCTTTTCTTTCCTATCTTGTAGTCATCTGTAAAGTAATGGCGAAAGCAGAATTCGTTAAAAAGTTGTAATTGTCGACCCACCAAACGAAACGAAGTCTTATTACATAATTTAAGAAATAAAATATTATTAACATTGAAATAAACTAAAGTAATGTTTTATAATATTATCATTCATATAATATTATATCAATAATATTATAATTATATGTCCTTACAAAATTTTCATCCACGAACCTCTGAATTTTGGAAATTCACACTAGTGAAGACATAATGGAAAATTTTATCTTCTAAATTTGTTATTTGTAAGAGTTGGTACATTTTAGCATTGGCTCAAGTTACACGCTTTGTGATGGTTCAATTTACACGCATTGTAAAAGAAACACTTAAAAATTATTTACGTAAAAACTACTTTACAAACATTGATATAAATTTCACTCAACTTACCTCCAACACTGGTATTTCTTCGTATGTATAAGGCAGTCTTGTATTTCTAAACGTCTTCGCACAACACGCTGTCAAACTATTGTGAAAAGATTTGAAGAATTTGAGGACAGAATGTTCGACACCGTTATGACCGCGTCAAGCCAACCCTGCATAATGAGATTTATGGACAGTTGCCTAACATGTAGAAGGTTCAAAGCGCTGTATAAAGTACCTTGCAAACTATCCTGGAAATAGTGATTGCATCGGTGGATCAAGTTACACACTGGTCCAAGTTACACGGACTTCCCCTACCAGTCTTGCTCCAATGTAGCGATCTCTAACTTCTTGTCCACACACCGATTATCTGCATCAGTCACCACTTTTACACATCTTTCAACGGCCTGTGTGTGACATGGCAAATCTGTAACTTCTGTCCCAGACATTGTGGCCGTCTTTATATTTTGCTCTTTGTCTTCATTGTTCGGGTGTGTAGTGAGGTGTGGCAAAGTCACATTAATAGCATTCCAGTCAATCACTGAAATGTAATCATGAGCTTCAAAGTTAATGCGTGGAACCTGAAACTCCCTAGTACCACAAGTTGTAGGTACTGTCCGAGCTTCTTTTATGACGGATGTCTGGCCCAATCACAACATAATGGACTTTGTTTAATGCAAAACCATATGGAAGAATGTACGTTCATGACATATTCAGCTATGCACACTAAATTCTGTGAAGGATTCCTACAGTTCACATCCAAGCGGAGAATCCTACAAGCAGTTATAAACCATCTAGATTGAATAACTGACCCTGGTTTCTTCTTTTCAAGCTCTATCGAACAATGATCAGAATGAAGGCTTGGCAGAACCCCAAAAGATACTCCTGGACAGTACTAAGTTCGGAAATTCGTTCCATGTTAACTTTTTTGATCCAATGACTTTGAAATTCGTCACTGATTTTGTCCAGAACGTGTTTCTGGACCTGTAGTAATATCAGTGAAATGTTTCATGAGATGGGGGAGTGAAAGTTCATTTGCATGGAGAAGACAAATTAATCGTTGGAGTGAACTGCCGACTTCCTTTACGATGCAGATCATCGATTTTCTTGGTGCTAGGCGCGATACATCAAATTTACTTGCCTCTAAAAATTGAAGCATGTCTCCTTCAATCCGGTGTCCATATTCAGAGGAAGGGGAGACCTTCCCAATATACTTTGAATGTTGTTCCTCTAATAAATAAATAAATAAATAAATAAATAAATATATATATATATATATATGGCGATATAACAGGTCGTCCTTTTCTCCTGTGTTACTGTCTTGTCCTTTCGACCATCAAAACAGGCTATACTGATCGAATGGACTTATTATTAGGTGTTTCTTCTTTCTGAATTTATCTCAAAGCTTCTTCATTTCTCTTGTGATCTTGCTCTTATTGTCACAGTGTCGATATTAGCCTACCAGTCATCATATTTAGTTCATTTCTCTGGTCTATTAGAAAGGATAGTTTTATCGATAGAACTTTCCTACTTAACTCACATTCGCAGAGGCTTGCCGGGTCGAGGCACTTACAGGTGCATAAAAATAGTTTTCGAGCTTTATTAATAAAAACTTGTTCATGCTCCTTGAGGTTGGCCCAGTTCGTTTGTGCGATTTCAGGATATTCTGACATTTACTGTGGTACAATTTATAATTTCTGCTAGCTACTCTACACTGGTTGATGGTAGGAAGACTGAGCTGTTTTCCAAACCTCGATAAGTTTGTCGGCAGTAGCATGAGCGATGTACTATTTTTTTAAAGGTGTTTTCCACCTAGTTCTTTTGTCTTCAGCTCTCTGATTCAAAGCAAATGTATTATCACAGTCTTATAGGTTGAAAGTTACGACTCTCTTATCGGTCCTGGTGTACCGAACAAAGGATTCCCAGCAACACGACGAGTATGAAATTCTTTTTTTCCATTCATGGCAGCACGAGGTATAAAACCTATTATATGTAGTACTATACCACTGATATGATACACGATTTCACAGGAACAGCGACAGAAACCTAGACAGCGTAGCTTACAGACCGATTATTTAGTCCTGACAGCTAGGCGATGCGAAAGAGGAGAAGTAATAGGAGTAGTGGGGAGAGCTCCGGAGTAGAGATAATGGCGAGCGGTCTGTAAAGGAATTCAGTACAGCTTAACTGTACTAGAAACATATCGCTCTACAGCACGCATGACAACCGATCGCTCCGAAGGCAAGCGAGTGACAACCAAAACACCCCTTGGCGTAACTAAATGGACTCGCCTGACCCAGGCGCATATTGACGGCGACTGTCAGGACGAAATAATCGTACTGTACCAAATACGACTGCTGGGCAGACGCTACCCTGAATGCCAGCATCCCTCTTTATTCTCACTCCCTTCTTGTACTATCTTTGTTTACTTTTTAAAAGATCTGGCTGTATAGGTATGCAACTGTAGTTATAATATGTTTTGCAAGTATTCGTTATAAATTCGAATCTTCAATATTGCTGCGGAGACACAGTCTTTTTGCCACAAGTCGCAACTTTTCCGTACTAGCCACCTTCATAAAGAAATGTTTTCGATAGACTCTCTTGAACACATATTGAAAATAAAAAGAAACAAGTGTCTGAAGTCACCCCAACATGTATGTGGTGACATCGAGACATCGAACCATATCAATATGATTCCATGAATTATACTTTAATGTTTATCATAAACTATAATGCAATGTTGTGTTCACTAAAATATATACCCCAAAATAAAACCAAAAATAAAATAATAAATCCCATTCGCGTTATGCAGCTCCACTGTACATTACAGGAAAACTGCCCGACTTCTCCCCATTTGACGGTACCCATAACATTTTTTTCTCGGAGGAGTGGCCGAAGGCTAGTACCTCAGCCTGAGGCTTATTGTGTCACTGTCCTAATTATGTGATGATTGTTTATGTCCTTAGGACCGCATTACTGTGACTAAGTGACTCACTGCTTGGTAACATGTTATCAATTCAGCTACAACATCCAAGTCTCACAGTCCGTGAACAGGAACGTATTGTTATTCTGCAGCCTCCTCAGATCGATGGCACCTGTTCGTAATTCATGTACTATGTCCTGCTGCATCGTAGCCTATATTGACCTGAAGATCGCGGCACTCTTGATTCCGCGATTCACTTTGGCGCCTTGTGTCCGAGATAGCTACACTCCCTGGTCTGCCGTATTCCGCTGTAAAAGCCCCACGACTCCCTGGGATCTCTATAGCTTCTCACACAAATGACATCTGTAGGAGGATCACGGTATCACGTCTACCGGATCTCCAGGTGCGCCTGAAACTATTCAAAGTGATAGATGCAGTTGGAACATAATGAAGACGAAATGAGTCCGATATTCAAAGCCGAAAGTTATTAAGGAAAGAAATTGAATCCGGTCCTGCTTGTTTTACGGCCAGGCACGCTAATCGTTACTCCACAACAGTGTACAAACCTTAGTCTTTGTTGGCTTGTAATTTTAGTTGTAAGAGGAGATTTGTAATTAGGATTTGTAATAAATGAGTAGTGAATAGTGTGTTCTTCAGTACTTCGAATTCTAAACTAAGAACTGAGCTACTGGCTTCTTAACCATTCATTGCTCGTTCTATAATTTGTAATACCTATACCTGCTCATATTTTACAACAAATATTATACAGGTTGAAAATAAAATAATCCTGCAGATTTTCAGAGTGAATAGCTCATTTTGCATGTAACAAAAAAGTATAATTCCATATTGGTGGAAAGTTCATAGTTTTGCCAGGAAAAAAAATGTTTTCCCACAAATTTTTACCATCCTCTTATTCGATATTCGTGATTTATGTCCATATAGAAAGAATATTTAATAAAGAATAGTTTATCCCTCTGGCGTATTTCAATAGCGTGGACGGTTTTCGTGTAAATTTAATAAAAAAGCGACTAATTTCAAGCCACTGAACGATGCGAGTAGATTGCAACAACGTAGCGAGAGAGGGATGTTCGCGAAGAGAAACAAATAGAGTTCGTTGTTCGAATTTTAACAAGTTTTTAGAAATCTACAGTACGTAATGTAACCTAAAGTTATTAATTCTTATGGTGCTATAACTTGTCGATATTAGATTTAAATTTCTATTTACATTTTCGGAATAGAGTCTCCAAGAGAAACATTATAGTGCTAGTAGAATATCCCAGAAGTAAAACAAAGATGGATAATGATAGGTGTTCTAATGTAAATACAAAATATTCTTCCTCATCGTCATCACTGAGGTCCAAATGCGCCTGTGTTGCTGATTTCCATCGCAGAGAAAACTCAAATGCATTCACCCTTCTATCAGTAATTCCGCTCTCGAATAATATACGAATGATTCGATTAAAACTCTGAGCATAGAAATTGTCATTTTGAAGAATATACACAACATAATATTGCATTCTGTTGTCCTTAATACTGCAGAGAACATTCTTCCTCTTTGGATACAGAGATGAAGCCGTGTATTTAGCCCATGCTCCTATTGAAAGGGTTGAAAAATTGCGATCTTTAATAACTTTCGTAAAACAATCTCTAAGACTAGAACAGACAGTTCGCGAATTAAACTTGTATTCAAAAGGAGTACCTTCAAAATGTCTTGAGAAATGATTGTCGAATTGTTCTTCATATCCGTATTCTAGACCTGAAGTCATGAGCTCGTCAAAAGTTGTTATCTGTTTCTCGTATCCTGGGTCTACAAGATAACTGGTGAAATAAGTTTGAAATAAACAGCTCATCACATAAGAATAACAAACGAAGAGAATGAAAATAACTCTCAAATTTGTACTACGGGGCATGTCCGCAATTGACACACCCAAAAAGACTGCCCACATGTAACATAAAGAAGAACTGAGGGATGAAAACATACTGATTTCTTCGAATTTTGACATGTAAACGTACTTTGTAACTCTCCACATTATTACAGCTACTACAATAAATGTAATCCATAGCATAACCCAGGCCCAAATAGTAAATATGTGACTAATTCTGTAAAGTCTCGGAAATTGAGCAGCACACGGCACATACCACATTTGTACAATTTCCGTGAAAGGCATTGTGCTCTCAAACCACAATGCGTAGAGTAATAACATTGAACCTACGCTGACGTCCGCCTTTTTCGTTGCAATATTCTCTAGAGCAGTAGTTATTTTGTCTTTGAAGGTGATATTATGTTTGGGAGGAAGTGGTCTTACAGTGAGATTTAGAACTTCCGCAATATCATAAAATGCTTCGACTTCTTCCCCAGTATAAACATGTTTTGTCTCATTATTTTCGTCCACATAACTACCTGAATATCCACTTGTGGGTTCGTGTGCAACAATCGTAGCTATTATTTCACGTCCGTAAAATGTCTTCGGAATTTTGACAGGATATAAGTTAGACCCAGTTTTACATTCTTTTTTGAAAGGACATTGACCTATAAGAATTAAGTCCTCTACATCAAATATGGTTTTAGATGTATGTAATGGGAAGAGAGTATACAAGGGCAATGCCAATCCTTTCATTTTCATTCTGTCTTCTGGTTCATTTGGGAAAACTGGCACCATTACTACGGTGTCAATAATATTATAGCCGGTAAACATTTCCTGGAACACAACCAATGCCTCCTCTTTAACTTTGTTTTCTTCACAAGGCGGTAATATAACGAGGAAACGTCCTCGTGGGTTTAATAACTGATACATCTGTAGTTCATCCAATACGATTCCCAAAGCTTCAAGCGAACTATATTCATCATCATATGATATAATGAAGATGTGATCTTTAACTTTCCATGGTAAACGCGGTTCTTCTGGAAAGTCGTGGCCTACGAAGAATGAACTGATAGACCATTTGCTTTCTTCATGTACTGTTTCCATTATCGTGTTTACCACATTAGCATTCGAAGTCTTGTTGCCAGACTTTGAGAAAGAGAATTTCACAGCACTTGATTCGGGACCAGAGAACGCAAATAGCAGATACTTTTCAGATTGGAAATTTCGGCGAATTATTGTTGTGACACATGATGCTATATCGTGATGTTCAATTTCCTTCCCATTGCAGAAATCTATGTACAGCTCTCCAAACGCCAGCATAATGACGAGCAAGAATTTCATCTTCGTCTCTGTAACAATAAAATTCGTTCACATTGTCGTTCAACTAACACTATGATAAATGTATCATATTTAATGAATACATTTTTCTTTGCTGTAAACTATTCATTCAACTACAAAATTAATTCACGCTCCTGATATATATAGAGATAAAAAGACCTCCTTAAAATTAAAAGTACAATTATATTACCAAAATTAAACCAATTACTCTGACTATTACACTTTTACTACGTCATACTACATTTCACCAATAAAACGGTACGAAAGGACGTCTTTCAACCAATCATGGCTGCTTCTCGCACAATTTTATCGCGTCCCTAGCATTTGTTATATTTTATCGCTTCCCTAGCATTTGTTTATTTTTATCACTACCCTAGCATCTGTTTCTTTGTTTGCCAACATTTCAAACTGCACTGGCCTGGACGTCAAAAAACAGAAAATTACAAACCACTCCAGTCGATGCACAGCAGTTTCAAATATGACTCGCATTGGCATTCAAGAACAAGAATTAATAAAGATCATTGGTCATAGCTATGTATCTTTTTATTTTTTTATTTTATTGGGTTATTTTACGACGCTGTATCAACATCTAGGTTATTTAGCGTCTGAATGGAATAGAGGTGATAATGCCGGTGAAATGAGTCCGGGGTCCAGCACCGAAAGTTACCCAACATTTGCTCGTATTGGGTTGAGGGAAAACCCCGGAAAAAACCTCAACCAGGTAACTTGTCCCGACCGGGATTCGAACCCTGGCCACCAGGTTTCGCGGCCAGACGCGCTGACCGAGTATGTATCTTCCCTGAAACCCTATTTACAAATAAAATGAAGAGTACCATTCGGAAATCCTGAATAAGTTGAGGAATACACCATGTACATCAACGAGTTCCACTTCTTTTACGCACACGTCCAATATAACATCAACTGAACAACCAATCACTAAAACATTCGAATTTGAAAATTGTACTTTCAATAATTGTTCCTTTTAAAATTATTCATGTTTATTTTTTATTTCATCATCGTTAATTAAAACATCTCTTGTTTATTTCATCGTCCCTAATTACAACTTTTCTAACACTTATTTATGTTATTTAGTTTATGTTATAGTTTCTGCTATATGATATTATGGATAGTCACGTATCAGAGGTTGTTTAATATACCAAGATTTATTGAAAATCGTCTGCCAAGTGACGTTGATTACTGGGATCCGGATAATTGAAATGGAATGCAACTGTTTTAATAAAAATGAAACTGAACCAACAAAGTCTTCTTGACTAGTAACCGTCCACAGAGTTCAATGAAGATTCCATAGTTGGCGCAACTGGTAACAAGAAAATAGATAATCTTAACACACTACTGCCATCTAGCGTAATATTTGTAATGTTGAGATGGTACAATAATACATTCGAAGACAGTTGTATTTTCGTAAGCCAATTAATATTTTATTATATTGGAGTATTTCGTTACTTCTAATATTTATATACTTTCATCTAATCGTGTAATAGTCAATTAAATCCCACTCGAGTTTTGATTTTCTCTAGATAAATCAAAACCTCTAGTGAGATTACTGTTGATAAAATGTACTCTTAGCTCTTTTCTTCCCCTTTAAATCAGTCATGGGTAAAAATGCCTCATTATGTTCCCTCCCCTCTGTCCGTGTTTAACCCCTTCCACCCATTACCACGACTTGCCTACCTTTACTTAGCAAGCACCAGTATGTCTTTCATAACATTTGATTGGGCATCAGTGGTGCAGTCATGTCTTGTGGTAGAGCAAAGAAATATGTTTTCAAACTCCAATGGGAACCAAAGTACTTTTGTGTCGCTCATAATGATAAGGTATTTTATTTATTTAATATGCGACGACATTTTAACTTCAGGTGTATTTCAATTGTTATTTCATTTCATTTCATTTTTCACATTGTAGTTGTCAGATAGTTGGATAGTGTGGGTTAATAAAACAAAAGCGCATTCCTCTACTTTCCCCGATGCCTGCTATATATAATTCAAAACATTTAATTGATATTGAAATAGACCTATAGTTTTTCCCGATATTCTTGCTCATATTACTGTACCTTTTTTATATTGATTACATCATTTCATTTCTACTTCTGTTTTTTGTAATTGTATTCCATATTATATATATTTAAATTTAAATAATCTATACTAGGGCCTAATAATAAATCTGTAGCAGAAATTTTTCTGGTAATTTTCGATTTTCCAAAAATAATTGGTCCTAACATATATAATTAACCACCCTGAAACCGAAAATCGCTTTTTTGAAATTTTTGTTTGTATGTCTGTCTGTATGTTTGTTACCTTTTCACGCGATAATGGCTGAACGGATTTCGATGAAAATTGGAATATAAATTAAGTTCGTTGTAACTTAGATTTTAGGCTATATGGCATTCAAAATACATTATTTAAAAGGGGGGTTATAAGGGAGTCTGAATTAAATAAAATCGAAATATCTCGCTTATTATTGCTTTTTGTGAAAAATGTTACATAACAAAAGTTTCTTTAAAATAATTTGCGATAAGTTTTGTTCGTTGAAAAATTTTGATAGGACTAATATTTAATGAGATAAATCGGTTTTAAAATTAAAATAACTGCCATCTAAGGCCGTGTAATGAATTAAAAAACGACTTCGTCTATAAGGGGCCTTGGACAGCAACAATCGAAAGCTATGAAAGATAGCCTACAGAGAATGTTTCTGTGTTTGTACGAAGTAATATCGGAAGCTAAATTAACCGATTTCTATAATTAATTATTATGTCACCATTGGAAAGTGTAGTTTCTCTAGATGGACATAATGCTATAATGTTATTACAGTAACTCCTGATATAATATAATATAATATAATATAATATAATATGTAATATTATATAATATAATTCAAGTTATTTGAAGGGTTCAGAACCATAGTGGGTCAAGCGCCATTTACTGAATACGTAGAAAACAAGGGTTAAAATTAAGTTATTGCCATAATTCAATGGAAACCTATAACAAGTAAAATAAATTATACACATTAAATCTAAATGATGTCAATCTTCATTAAACTATGGTTGCATGTAATAAAAATTCAGAAACATGTTAAAGGAATTGTCATTGCACCAAATGAGTGTCTCTGGACCAAAATGATCGCATTTTAATTATTTGGATGCAATTTAAATTAAGTAACATATTAAACGATTTATCCTTCTATCAAACACGAATGTTCCCTGGATCAAATGTCCTATTTTAATTATTTAATTACTTTATATTTATTTCTAACGGGTGCAGCGGAGCGCACGGGTACGGCTAGTAAATAAATAAAATAAAATAAATATGACTGAAGTATAGATGAATCTTATATCAGCAGATAAATTCTGGAGATTACATCAATAAATATTGTGCAAATTCATGATAGGCTTTCCATGCGAATTGGTTAGATTAAAATTCTAAAAATTAAGAAAGTTACTGTAGTTACTGTGGACAAATAATATTGGGAAAATAATTCTAAAAGTACTTCCACTACCCTTACTTTCATTCTACTAGTTCTGTACCGTGTCCTCATTTTCCATCGCTAACCAGCACCATGAAATGTTCACCGGCATATAATATTTTATTGTTACTACTTCTATTATTATTATTATTATTATTATTATTATTATTATTATTATTATTATTATTATTATTATTATTATTATTATTATTATTTTATTATTATTATTATTATTATTATTATTATTATTATTGTTATTAGTGTTACAAATATGTATTATTATTACAATTATTATTATACAAGCGATTGAATTATCTATATTAATTTACAATACATACGGTAGAGTTACATTTTATTTCAAATAATTTATCACAGATGTAATGTAAATATAATTTCAATATAGGAATTATTCTGAGAATAAGAGCTTATAACTAACTACAAAGTAAACAAGTATATTGTAAGAACACAGAATAAATATTAACTAAAAGTAATACGTAACTAACGAAAGTGTCCGGTTTCAATTCCTGGTTCGGACAGGTTATCTGGTTGAGATTTCCTCCGATGTTTTTCCTCAGCCCATTAAGAGCAAATGCTTTATAACTTTCGGCGCTGTACCATGGACTCATTTGTTTAGGTTTATCACCTTCATTTATTATCACCTTAAAGTATTATGTATAAAAAAAATTAATTTTGTGGTTTATTCAACGACTCTCGCAACTGCAGAGGTTATATCAGCGTCGCCGGTGTGCTGAAATTTTGTCCCGGAGGAGTTCTTTTACATGCCAGTAAATCTATTGACATAAGCCTGTCGCATTTAAACACAATTAAATGCCATCGACCTGGGCCGGGATCGAACCCACAGCCTCTAGCACAGAAGGCCAGCGCTATACCGACTACGCTACCCGGGCTGACTTCACACATCGTCTCCACTTCACACATCGTCTCTATATTTCTCATCTTTCACTGTTGCTACCCCTCGTCACTGGAACTCTCTGCCGCCTGAAGTCAAGGGCTGCCGAACATTGAAATCTTTCAAATCCAAGTTAGAAAATTATCTTATGACGAGTTGCCAGACTAACTTACTATTATGACAAGTGTTGTATTGCATGTCTCCACGTATTCACATTTTTTTATGTTCTAGTGATGTTCAACTTATTTTATATTTTGTTTTCATATTTTCCGATAATGGTATATCTCTAATATGATAAGTTGAGCTATATATAATCTTCATTTTCTTTATTGTGTGTACTTAGAAATATTGTATTCACTGTATACTTTGTACTGCACTATTTTACTACTACTACTACTACTACTACTATTATTATTATTATCATTATTACTATTCTTATTTTTATTATTATTATTATTATTATTATTATTATTATTATTATTATTATTATTATGATGATGAATAATTGTCTTATTTTTTTATTTTTATTTTTTTATAATTAGTATGCCTCATTTATTTTGACCTGCTGTTCACATATTATTATGCTTTTTTCTTTCTTTCTGTATGTTATATATTATGTCTGATTTCTTCTTATTTCTTGTTTACATTTTATTACTATTATCTTATTCAGTTTTGTGTGTAAAATTGTAGTGTACTTTGTAAATTTGTAGTGTTTTTGTAACGCAGTCTTTACTCCTGGTTGAGTGTTAGAGAAGGCCGTATAGCCTTAACTCTGCCAGGTTAAATAAATCATTATTATTATTATTATTATTATTATTATTATTATTATTATTATTATTATTATTATTATTATTATTATTATTATTATTATTATTATTATGTATCGAACTCTCCTCTGAACACGAGTACACTTTCTTTCAGATGAGTATTAGAATTTTGTTTATTTACAATTTCTTTCCAGTATGTTGCATTTTTCTGGCAATGAACAAAATTATTATATTATATGCTTATTTCACTCAGCCGCTAGATAACCATAGCAGTTGATAAAACATCGTAAAAACCAATTAAAATGTAACATGTTGGAGCAGTATAATTTATGTTACTCACAACTTTATAATTGAATACAAAATAAGAGGGCAAATGTAAATATCTATGACAGGCCTGCACAAACGACGCTCATTGAGCTCGGCCGCTCCTTGGGAGCGGGAAAGCCGTCTAACAGCTCGCCGGAAATGTACGTCGGAATGACGTAGATCTGCTACAGGTAGAGGATAGTCCAAGCAGCTACCTGGTGTGGCGTGTATTATCAGTAGCTATTTCACTTGGCCTAATCTACGGCTACATAAATGAAGAATCTAAAAGAAGGAAAAGGGATCATCAGGCAAATTCTTTCAATATTGCATGGGGAAATGCTTATTTTTTCATAGCAGCTGGAGTCAATACTTATATGCAACAAAAGTTTGAAAAAAAGAGGAACACATAATATAATGCATTTGAATTTCGAATTCATCTTTGTAGATTATCCAATAAGTCGTATTATGATGAACGATTAATGTGGTTTTAATATTTCCATCTTGACTTATTTATAATGTCAACCAAAAATATTTTTGTTAACACATTTTAATTATAATTTACGGCTTATCGATCCCACATAATAGCCCGTTTGTGATCTCTATCTGTCATGGACGATCACAGTATGATATTAAATATGCATATTTATTATACCTATTGATTAATCTTGTTGCTGTACTTTCAGTTACATTTTTAAAAGTGTTTTTAATTGCCTTTTAAAACTTCAAGTTAGTATTTGTATAAATGGTCACATGTATTATGTAGGCCTAATTTTGATATACATTATGTACAGATATATATATATATATATATATATATATATATATATATATATATATATATATTGTCTGAAGATGCCCACACAGGGCAAAAACGTTCACAAAATAATTAAAATGTGTTAACAAAAATATTTTTGGGTTGACATAATTAAGTCAGGACGGAAACATTAAAACTACATTACTCGTTCATCATAATATAATGCGTCATTACTAGTCCACACATAGAGATACGATGGTTTTGTTGGTGAAGATCGCAGTAAAAAGGTTCAGAAGTTGAAAGTTGCATTATTACATGAGGTAGGGTACGTTAGAATTTATTAATTTTCAACAATTTAAATATCTCTTTTCAGGGAAAAGGCCAGCTCATTGTTATTATGTTGAATAAATTACGGGATTTCAGTCTTAAACTTACACTTTTCTTAAGTCATTTTCGGGAAGGTAATATGGCTCACTTTAAACGATTATGTGCAAATATTAATTGAAATTCAAAATGAATTTAGTTCTAGGTTCCAAGATCTTGTCTTAATTGGAAATAAGTTTAAAGATATCATAATAAAATCCTTCAACACCACTTGAAACAGTGTCATACGATTTACAGTTTGAACTTATTGATCTTCAATATGGCCTAAGGGCTAAAGATCGTTTGAATAAAATTACTAGTCTGGTTGAGTTTTACAATACTAAACCTCAGCAATAATATCCACATTTATATTTGTGAGCAACTGTTTTCTATTATCAACTTTAATCAAGACAGATATCGAACATTTGTAACTGTTGTTTCATTACGATCAGTACTGTTCCTTTCAGCTGCCAACAGCATAAAACCCCGTTTTGATGTACTGATAAATAAAAATATAACAAATGATATTGCATATTTAAGAGCTATAGAGTTTCTATTATTTCTGTAAAATAAATATTTCTTTATTAATTAATAATAGTCCAAGATAATTTTTATAAACACTGAACGGGAATTCATTCCATGAACAATCGTACAGTTTGTACGAAATCACACTTCAGTCCACCCTTATACAGAACGCAACCAATATCTGCATTCCGCTCTCGAGCTGTGAGCCGAATCGGAGAGCGCAAACCTTGTGCAGGCCTGGTCTATGACATAATGAAATAAAATATTTTAAATGATTTCTTCCTGATTTTAAGATTTAATACAACGACATAGGTTTTGTCACAGGCTTGGCTCTTATTCTCTTTCACTCGTAAAAGCCGAGAATACACTGTATATGCTTTGGCGTTAATCTGCATACCAAAAGTTTGTTGAGTTGTACTTAAATCAACTTCGACGTGTCTTAGCATGTTTCTTAAAAACCTTTTCCACCTAATTACAAAACACATTATGCGTTATTTTTTAAAAACTCTGTAATATCTTATTAACGTTCAAAAAGAGTTATTTTCTAATACAATCCGATGATGTCTGAAAGGGCGAAAGTACTCATTGTTAACATTTAATGTATTTTATGTTATTCAAGTAAACAAAGTAATTAATTAAACACAGATTGTGGCAGTCAATTAAGGATTTCTCTCTCTCTGTACCTTAGTTTAACCTCTCCCTTTTAGGTTCATTTACACGACCCACGCCACACGGGCCTTCCAGGGCCGCGACCTGTCGGGAGAGGAATTAAACTATTGGATCACATACATACTTTTTTGACCACACAAGGACATGGAGGGCCTCCCAGGATGAGGGATCAGCTCAATGCCAGGGCCACCTCCGATACAACACAAACATTTAAGACATTACACAGCATTCACCCACACATATGAAAGGATTAAGGGAAGGATCGCCGTCCTTGGCCGGACTTTCAAGAGGTGCAATCCTGGCATTAGCCTGGAAATAACCGAGGAAGCCATGAAAAACCTCTGTTAGGATTGCCGGCCCCTGGGATCGAACCCCGGACCTCCCGAATGCAAGGCCAGCCCTCTACCACGCCGCTAGCCCGCTCGGTCAATTAAGGATTTTACTTATTAAATTATTTATATGTACAGCAGAGCTTCTCGTTTAGGCTCAGTGAAAACGTAAACAAAGTGCAGGTAACGTGTGGGGGAGGTCGAGCCGTATGATAAACACGAGGGATGTACAAGCTTTTAGTTACAATTATATTAATTAACATTAATTGCAATTATATTTTCCAAAAAGACACAAAATAAAAGAACACAAATTTCATAACAAATTTTAACAAACAAGGAATTGTAATGTTGAAATAATTAAATAAAACAAATCAAATTTTGCTCCTTAGTCTATATGATGTTTTCAAGCAGCATTTTTACGGTCATGAATTTTATTCTCTTAGGGTGCTATTCATAGACATTTCGCAGCACGCGCTACGAGCGTACTAAGCTAGCCCCGGCTATCCACTGGTTACTAGTACAGAATTCAAATCATATTCTATCGCTAACACTGATTTATGAATACGAAAAACGCTGATCATCCACGGAAGCTCGCGCTAAAAATGTCTATGAATACGGCCCTGTATGACTAACGAGTTTAAATGCAAAGTACATGGCAAGATGACATTGACCTTCAACAACCCAGGTGGAGGAGTTCGTTCAGAGCAATACAACTCCCAGCTGCTTGTAGCGTGCAGCGTTGCAAGTTTTCATAATTCACGTATTTTAAAATGCACGTTTTCTGGAAAACTATTCAAAATATAGCAAAATGGTATTTTACTTTTTTGTTGCTCTTTACTCAAGGAGTTACCCATATTATATATATATATATATATATATATATATATATATATATATATAATTATGATTTATCATAAACTCAGGATCTGCAATGAAAAATGAAATGCCGTATATCTGATTTTATTTGTTCTTAAAATGTATTTGGAAACGTCCATTATACTTTCGGTATTATTTAAAATGATGGAATGAAAATAAAAGTATAGACTAAAGCAGTAATAAAGTGTTAGTCTGAAGAAAAACAATTGACTACAACTATTGAAATTCGGTCTGATATATAAAATATGAGTCAGTTTATGTTAGTTGCTTAAAAAGTTAAGTTCATAAAGATAAAATGAGAATGAAGTGGATCACGGAGACAGGGACAATAAGAACAACACAATCTCTATCTAAAGCCAGAATGAGATTGAGAAATTTGTGCAGTATAAACCAAGTCAGATCGAAAGTTTAATCCTGGTAGAAAGAATAAAAGAAATAAATGAACTCCATTACACGGTAATAGTGCACTTACCTGTTTCTGTAGAATTTATTAATTCTTTCTTTCTCTTATGAAATATTATCTCTATTGGCAATTGAAGCTAACTATCTAATTTTTACAAATGTTTTATCAAAATTCTGAGAGACACAAAAGTGTTCATTTTATCAACTCCTGCTTGAAATCAATGAAGTGTACTTTGACTCTCTATGCTCCAATAATTCTAAGTGTTCACCATATATTACTCCATTTACATAATGAAAGTGTACTTAAATATTTATGAGAGAAAATAATTGTCATTTTTTCAAAGTGACTGTGTTTTCCGTGTATATTGTGTGAAATATACCTACTAACAAAACAACGAAAATAGGAGGTTTAGTAACAGAACATTTGAATGGGCGATTTTAGTTTAAGTGATTGTAAGACAATGATGTTGCTAGAAATAATTGAGAATATTTTTCTTTCTAAATAAATAATATTAGTATTACTACAAGTATTAGTATTCAAGTAAAATAATTATAAGCAAATTCATAAACTTTATTCAGTCAATAGACTTCACAGTAGTGTAATTATTGTAAATAGTGAAAATGTTACTCTAGTTAAAATTAATATTCAAATCAAATATGTTCAAGTAATTATAAGTAATTCATAAACTCTATTCAGTCAACTGACTTCACGTCCCTGTAAACAGGCCTACTGTAAATAGACAAAGCACTACTGTTGTTACAAATAGTTTATATAAATCTCACAAAGGTAGCTGCCCTTCAGTAAGGGTTGCCAAAAGACACAGCATACTAAACAAATAAAAATAAAAATAAACATTTGCGTTATGATTATTATTTTCAAATGGAAGCTACCCTAGGAAAAGTATGTTTATTCTGTAATAATTATTAGTATTCAGAATATAAATAAATTTAGCTCTACAGGTGGTTTCGTAAAATCTGAACAGAATATTTCATTACGTCTACAGCAATAATTTTCAAAATTTTTAAAGGAATTCCAAAAGACATAAAACATTCAACTGAGAATTTTGGAATTGTTCCCTTGCTCCGAACAATAATCCATATACTTCAATCTGCTCTTGTATATGATAATAATTCCTAAAGTATTCAATTGTAGGGTCATAGATGGTCTTCTTTTCTTCAAGTACTGCCATGGGTTGTTCAACTGCTGTTTCAAAGCGCACGGTGGGATCGATGATATTTGCTGTGTCGTTTCCTCTATCATTTCCCCTATCAATAGCTATGATGTAAACTCACTGAGAGCTTCCATCTTTTGCAAGGCAGTGGACTTCTTGATGAACCTCGTAGGAGGAAGGAAGACTTTCAGCAGCGGTGACCAAAACTCGAACTGCAGTGATTACATGCGACAGGCAGCCTATGAAGTAAGGAGACGGAAGAAAGTTATTTGGTGGTTCCTGTACAAACATCTTGATCATTCCCACGGATGAAAATCTGAAGCTTTGCTGTATCAGTAATACTATCATCAAGAGCCAGTGAATAATATACGATTTTTCTTGCTTCTTTTTTTAACTTCCTCTTGAATATAATTAGGAATTTTCTGAATTCTTCTCTCGATACTTGGTCGAGAAATTCGTAGTTTTTCAAAATTAAAAACTTCTTATGAACAAGTTATTTAAGCAATTTTAATCATCACTCTTTTGAGAAATTCTACTGTATTAAAAGGCTTTCGAGCACGAGATATTTCAAATCCCATTAGGTAGCTGACTTCTTTACATTTATTTATGTTGCCTTTCTCTTCCTGGCTATGATTTAAGACTTATGTCAATTCCCGGCGTTTAAACGTTCGTGGGCACACAATATTGAACCAGTTTTTCTACAAAATTATTATTAAACGAATAATATTTACCCTCATTTAAAGATTAAGAAGATTAAAATTGACATAAACGCTACTAATTTTATCCTTCTAGGGAGAAGAATTGACATAAACGCTAGTAATTTTATCCTTCTAGGGAGAAGATCTAAAAAATATATCAATATTCATGCACGTACAATAGAAACACATACTTAGCGGTCAGTAATAATAATAATAATAAAATATAATAATAATACATTATTCAGCGTGGTAATTAATGTTTCTAGAGTATATACTCCTAATTTAACCGTTGAGCAAAGTAAACATATTACACTTTCTCCGACAGAACTACAAAAAAGTTCTCCTCATTCTTTACGAAACCACCTCTTACTGCTTGTAGAGACAGAGTTTGTAGAGCGACATGATACCGCCACTGCTCGTCTCCAGTTCGTTAAAGAAACACACAGCAATGTACATGAAACTCCTCGTAACCGTTTGAATGTCTGTGATTACACGATGTAATCACGACACCCGCTTTGGTAACCGCTGCTTTCAGCAATAAGTCCTCGTATTGCATGGTGTCTAGTATTCCGGATGAGAGTTCCATGTTGGCAGAATCCCAGCATGTGGGTAAGGTATCTATCTCAGTGCAATGTCTGTACTGGGAGCCAGACAGTTTTAAAGTTCAGACAGAATGTAAAAATAGTGTGGCAACATATGTGTGTAGTATTGCATTACTGCAATGGAGTATACTGAAATATATAGCAAATGGTATGCAAAACTCTTCTTATACATCATAGATGATTTTCCGCTGAACAAGAAAACCTTGTAAAATGAGGAATTTAAATGATTGATGAAAGGAATCTTCTTCTGATTAAAATTACAGTGAAATGAGTTGTTTCCATAGGTTTCATAAATATTATCTAAACGTTGTTCTCCTGGTATTCTTCTTCTCTCCTTGCCTCCTCCTTGTTCTCCTTTTATTTACATCTTGTCCTTATATTCTTGTTCTCATTGTATACTTTCTTTTTCCCCTGTATTCACCGATCTGCGAAAATAATGGCGTTAACACTATGGCGACTCCGCAAATTCTTATGTCTATCACAGACGATGAAGACAACGAAGTTAGAGCCTCCCGCACTCAGCAATGCGGGGACATCTCTGCGGCCAAGTTGACCAGCGCCAGCGGCACGAGACGGTGCCTGCTCGTCGCCGTCTGAATCAACCAAGGCGCATCTCTTCGAAATATACTTCATTTCTTATCCTATGCGTGCTTCACTACCGTGTAGAGCCACAGCAGTCGGCCACATCATTCGTTTCCTAGACACAGAAGGGTATTACGACATTTCTATCGGGCTCAACGGCGATTTCAACACAGACCTATCGAGACGCCAGAAAGCCGCCGTCTTTGAATTCATGTGCTACGCTTTTGGTTTGAAGCTCGCCAACGACACTCAACGGCGGGTCCATGGACATGGTCATCTTACGAAATCTGGATGACTTTCGATTCAGCCACCACAATAATTATTATCATAAGACCGGCAGTTAACCAGACACTTGATCATAAACGAGGTTTCAGAAACAGAAAGAGATTAAACATTTAACACATTGAGCTTATAGTGCAGTTCATGTGCATTCCCATTACAGTGTATTTCAGTGTATGAATTATTTTCTACGTGATCAGTACTTTAGCCAATTCATGAGGTTCTTATTCACGAAATCATTTCTTTCCTAAAATTTAAAAATGGTACTGTTCCCTAATTGAACTAACAACAGAAAGATGAAAGTCGTTAATGTACATAGAGTTTATTAAAAAAGTTCTGTTTTATTCTATTTTGTACGAGTATTAAATATTATTTTTATTTAGAAGAAATGTTGAAAGAAAGATGGCACATAAATTGTTCTTTCGATAAGCAAGAGGCGGGATTTATGGAAGTACCATTCTTTTACGTGTCTTATGCTCACTGTAGAGATATTGGACAATAAATAATTCCAAAATTATATAAAAATAAATCTCTCCTATAAAATCACAACCAAAAATAACTTTAAAATATATCACGGTGATTTTCTTTGATATGTTAGGAATTATGTTTCTATGTTGTAAGTTTCATCGTATTTATGTAAGAAAAATATGTTTTAATCTTTCTAGTGTCAAACAATATTTTCCACAATTAACAATGAGTCATAATTCACTTTTATTTTGAAAGTTAAACCTTAATAAACGTTAAGACTTTCATTTAATGGTCACAGAAAATGAGAAGAATATGGTTAATTCATTCATAGTGTTCTACCGAAAGGCAGGACTTTATCTTCCATTTGGCCATTTTTAAGATTTATACATACATATGAGCCGTTCAGAGCAAAAGTGGTGTAAGTCAAAATTAGGTAATGAGTGTTAAAATAAAAATTCTGTAAAATACAGCGCAAAGTAGCAATTTATATGTCCTTCTTGCTATCCACTGACTACTAATAGTTTAAATAAATTGAATATTAACTGCTTCTTTGCCCTGTATTTTACAGAATGTTTACTTTAACCCTCATTACCCATTTTTTACTTACGCCACTTCTACTCTGAACGGCTCATATGACTATGTTTGAGACCTCTATCATTATATTTTAAGCTTTTTTTCTTCCAATACAACTCCAATCCTTGTCTAAAAATTTGTGTTATTCTGCATGTCAGTTGAAAACTCGCTCAGTCCGTAAACAATTGGATGAACAGAGTAACACAGGTCTTTCATAAAATGGACTGAACACATTTTGAAATCACTCTCTTCAACTGTATAGAAACGTAATGGAAATTAGAAACTCTGTAACCAAAATTATTGAAAGATCTACCAGAGAAACTGAAGTCTAATACAAATACGATATCAAAGACAAGTATTTACATAATATAAATATCAATAAAATTGTTTACTTACCGTCTTCTTTTCTTCTCTGATGCTTCTTATTTCTTTCGTCTTTGTAATTCTTATGAAACTTTGAAAATCTTTATTCTTTTATGTAGCTAAGCGAAAACTGAATGAACCTAAAAATCATAGCCTTTTCTTCAACGTGTGCTTCAACCCAATGCTTCATACGAGTATTTTGACCCACTTTGCTTTGACCAGATAGCAATTACCGTATATGGATCACGGAATGTTATATTCAGATATTTATGTTTTAAGTTAATTGCCGTTTACTTACTGTAATGCGTGTTGCTTTCCCATTTCATGTCATGTCACGTAATCATATATGTTGATTCTTTTGTCTTGAATACGTTAGACGATAGCTTCATGTTTAGTCACATTATCAAAACCAAAAAGTGAAAATTTCTTTGAAGTTTATAAGTATTTGAAGGGTTCAGAGCCATAGTGAGCCAAGCGCCATAAATTAAAAATAGTTAAAACAAGGGTTAAAATTAAGTGAATACCATAATTCAATGAAACATATACAAGGACTTCATTTTATTTTTACCAACATTTCTAATATTAACCTGGCTATACCTTTGGATCAACGATTAAGAACCGGTAACATCGTTTGCTACCCCCTTCCACGCCTGGAGTTCGATGATACTGGCGTAATATACAAACAAATCACTTTACTAGGTATAGGAGGGAAGAAAAGTAATTCATCCATTTACGTAAACTAGAAAATATCGCGATTTTGAGTTTGATCATTTTCATTAGGTTTTTGTTTAATCAAAATACAGTACAGTATTAGCAATGAGTGTTTTTACTCACGAACTGAGCTTTTCATGCGGACGTAGGCCTATTCATTATGCGTGTACTACAGGCCGGCAAACTGTCGATCAGGCTTGCCCATGACTGTTTACGTCCATGAGCGGGCTTACGCTTTGTATCGTTCGCCCGCCTGCAACCTTCCCTCTCAAGCAGGCAGGCAGTGTGGTTGCACGTGACTCCCAAACAGTCCCAAGAGTGACCCGTAAGGCCTGTTGGGTTCCGCCGACCTGCAGCAGACTGCTGCTTTCAGATGCATGATAAATATGAACCAAGTCATTCAAACCTGATAAGAAGCCCATAGATATAGATAAACTACTGAAAACTTAATTTATTGTCTTCTGAAACGTACTGCTAATAAAGACAAAGAAAACTATTTCTCATCAACATAATATTCATTAAATGCCAACAGTTATTATCAATTACTTGCACTTACCTTTTCATCGTAGTAATATAAATTTAATGCAAACCATTCAAACTTTCAGCTTCGTAAATAAAAAGAAATCTGTCCCTCAGAAGTTAAATAGCAACTCAATATACTGAAGAACGAAAAACTTTTATTCATTTTACAGATATTCATGAGGTTTTTAATTGTTGATAAGGAAAAAGTTAAAATGAAATATTCCCTTCCCTCTTCTTTCTTCTCCCTTCTCTCTTCTCCCTTCCCTTCCCTTCCCTTCCCTTCCCTTCCCTTCCCTTCCCTTCCCTTCCCTTCCCTTCCCTTCCCTTCCCTTCCCTTCCCTTCCCTTCCCTTCTCAACTAGTCACAAGTTACGAAATGTTACTATTTTGTTGAGTCAGATGCACTTTGCAGGAATATGAAATGTATAATATTGTCTTATTATTTTATGAATTCTGTAGCGCAATAAATCGTAAAACTGTGTTTCTTTAATCAAGGAATATCTGCCGTGTTGGATTTTTTGAAGTAACCAAATAGCCAACGAACTTAGGTTTCAAACTAGTACTGTTTCATCTTAACCAGCGCAGACTGGCTTCCGTGAATGCAAGTCACTCTACCCTATAATACGAGCAAACAGGCAGGCTTTCTTGGGTCCCGCCTGGACTGAACCTATAAAACCCGGGCTCAATGGGTTCAGGCTAAAAGTTAACTTGCTTTGTAGCGTCGCCGGAACCCAAGCCTGACGGCAACCGGGTACGGGCGTGAGTCTTGTGTGATTTGCCGGTCTCTAGCGTGTATCTATATTATACTGTCTATAGTACATTAGCGTACACTATAGATAATGAAGTTAAATTGAAAAATAATCATAATATGGATATTTAAACACATTTGTTTTAAATGGTGGCCGTTCATTTCGATACAGGCTTCATTTCTAATGTGTTCTATCGCACTATAGACTATTGTACATAATTCCAATTACCAGGTTCGTACTTCGTATCAGTAACTCATGTTGAAATAATTCTGTACCTACTCTATAAAAGAGACCTTACATACTGCAAATTCAATCTTCACTTCTGCCCGATCCGAAAAGATAAAATTACTGAGACATGCTATCTACTGTCCGTCCAAGAAGTTACGTCGCAGTGTCGTAGAAAGGGAGGAAATCACGTGGCAGTTAATTAGTTAACGATGCCCTTTTATTTAAGTTATTTTAAACAATTGTATGGGTATAATATTACGTAGACGTCCAATTCCTAACAGAAATTAATGTTCCCAGAAAAGAGCTAAGACAGCCCTGCCACTAGCATTTACAGAGAAGCGAATAGAAGCAGATGGGGGAAACCGGGATGCGACGTAGGCAGATGGAAAATGATGCACTATAGAAAGCTCTTTCGTCACTGGAAACAACTTCTAATCACTAAATTGTGCACCAATATAAAAGATAAAGATAAAGATAAAGATAGCATATTGTATCCCATGAAGGGCAAAGGCCTCCTTAAATAAGGGAAAGCTCTATTTGTCTAACGTGATGAGCTAGTTCACGTTAGACGTGATATTTAAGTCTAAGAACTTGAATTCCTTTAACAATGGTTCTCTCACTGCCTTTCACAACTTCCTGTCTATGCACAAATGTCTCTCGAGTAGTTTCCACTTTCTTCTGTCTCTTGCCTCTCTGGACTATTGTTGACCTGCCTGTCCTCTGAAGAAGTCTGCGCATCTGCGCCGAGGTCTGCCCTGAAGTCTCCTTCCTATGCGGGGGTCCCACATCATAGCTCCAGTATGCTTGGGTTAAATCCAAAGTCTGTCCTCAGTGCTTGTGAAGATGTAGTGTATATAGTGATTCGTCCGTCGGATAGGACGTTAAGCCTGGCGGCCCCCTTGGTGTTATTCGAGAGGAGTAGGCTACATGCCGGCACCGGGTTTCTGCTTATCCCTTCCTCATCTTCATCATCATCCACACACTACACTTACACATACTCTCACCAGAGTATAAGACATATCTGTTCACAGATACACATCATGTAGACCTACAGCGTGGCCCGCGGAAGTGATGTACAAATTTGAAATGGGTCACAGCCTGCCATCTATCAGCAATATGCGGAACTCAAATCATTCAAGTGAAGAGGGTAGGCATTAGATACGCACACGTATTTTTAAAAAAGTCTTCTAACTCGCTTATGGCGTAGTAATAAAGCGGCTCACTATAAATCGAAAGGTTCTTGAATCAATTACCGGCGGCTGCACATAAGGTAAATTAACATGAAATATAGGCCTATGTAATAGATAAAGAAAGTGAGAAAAGTAGAGAGGAAATAAGATAAAAGGAGGAAACGATAAACATAATAGTGTAATTTCCAAGGAGAGAGTTAAAATAAAATTCACATTTTCAAGCATATCACATTGTCAGTACAAAAGCGGCGTATGTGAGGCAACAGAGTCATTCCACGTCAAATCGCACAAATTTAACCTCGAATTGACTGTCATGTCTCTGATTTAGATAAAACAAATTTTGCACATTCTATGGATTGAAAAGTAAATACGTGTTTTATTATTGTTGTCTATATTGATTATTGTAGTAGATATGTGTCATCAAAGATTCTGAAATAGTTCGCGCATCATTATTGTTAAACGTGATTATCTCCACTAATAATCATCACAGAGATTTGCTCTTTGTCTCAATTTGAAGATGATATTACATACTTTGTTCTTCGCATAATAATATAAAAATATAAGTTCGTTAATTTTGTTTCAAAAAACATTTAAACACATAAAAATATGTTTTAATGGCTGCGACTTGCTTTAAAATTGCAGAAAAAAATCCTTAAATACCATGAAATTATTTTAACCACTCTTAAAAAAATCAGAATGCTACTCTCAACTGTTGCACGTCTTGAGTGCGCGGGCTGCATAAGTACTGTTGCAAGATGATGTGCAAGTGCAGCTCTGGATGAGAGTCGTGTGACCACTTTACACTGTTCTAAGGTCAGAATATCACTCTTTCGCGTAATTTATGTAATATAGTACTGTATTTAAATATTGTTTTTGTAAAATATACACTTGTAAGAATGATAACTACAGTTTACACAACACTGCACTTTTAAAACTAATCACTTACAACCAATTCTATTTAATGTCCACCACTTTACTCTCACTTTGAAGTGAATAGTACTTTATTATGGCCTGAGATTGTGTCAGTGGAACAAAAGAATGAAGTTGTAAGATACCTCTTACCACTTTTGCTTGTTGGTACCTTGAGTAGAAAATATAGCTAAGTTATTTGTATTCACTATTGGTAAATATTTAAAAGAAATATTATAAATTATATTATTAATTCCATCAAGCATTAATTTAACATTTTCATAATGAACATAGACACAAACTGAGTGCGTGCCACTTGTTCCAGGGAGTACACATTCCTTTGGTCTGAGTTTCAAAATTTTTGAAAATCCTATTTTGATATACGGATATTGCTCTTTGAAACACTGGTAAGTTTTCTTAAGATTACATAGTATTAATCTTCTCTCATTGTGAACTCTCTTTCCATCTTCTTTAACTGAAACACAATTCTTTTTGCCAGCCATAACCCTCCTCACATCATCAGAATTATAAAGTTGAACAACCTTCTCTGCTACAAATGTTCCCAAACTTTTTCCTTGGTTTAGGATTAGGAGTAACCAAAATCCCACTTTTCTGCTCCTACTTGTTTAGAAATTCATATCATGTGAGTGGTGATATTAAAATGTTGTTGAATTTTACTGTAGGACCAACTTTCAAAAATTGTTAATATAGGCCTATGTATTTTGAGATTTCTGTCGTCTGCTGTTCCATGAAATAAATTTATCAATTTCTGTATTATATCGGAATTATTTTAATTTTCAACTGAAGTTGTGTCTTTTGTGATATGAAATATTTTATGTTTAAGTATATCTGTAACTTTCTGCATTTTTTGTTTTGGATATTTTTTTAGATAATTTTGTCTTCTTTTTTGGCGATTCTCAATCATCACTAAGCTCTCACACATCTTCAATGTAATTTTTAAAGTTATTTCTTACTCGAAAGCAACCTGAAATCAGCGTAGTTCTATATAAAATATAATAGATTATACTTTCTTTTTGCATTTTTAAAGTACCAATAAGCTCGGTCTCACTCAATCCGAGCCTTCCGACCCGAACACACCATCAATAAATTATTTGCACAGCGACTCCTTATTCGAATAGCGTTCTGAAACCAACGCAGTTCTACGTAAAAGATTTCAAAGAATATAATGATATTTTTTTCCCCCTTTTTAGAAGTATGTCCCGGATATATAAAAACGTATTTTAAAAATATAACCCCCTAAAAGGGGCCCATTTTATATTTTGATTGAACACAAAAAAGTAGTATGTAATATTGCAATTATTGCACTTTAAAATGATATAAATACGAAATTTCTACGATTTGTAGAATCTTCAGTATAACCATTTTCATAATACGTTGCATCCAAATTTACGGAAAAAGTAACATTTAATAAATGACTAAATAATTGTGTCAGTCCGAAAAAATTACACATGGGTTATTTAATTTCATCAATAGAATATATATAAAAAAAATTGGAGCAAATATTAAGTTGTCAGGTTTCGTAGGTGTTCGATTTGACATGGAATGACTCAATAGCGTATTACGGTTAATAACCAAAAAATTCTTATGTAGAACACTGCTTTATTGCTCTTTGGTCTGCAACAGGAATTGCAAGCTTTGGATTAGTTTATACTCAGCTGTCGTATGCAGTAAGCCGTTCTATGTCGACCATTATTTAAGTTCGTGGAAGGCAAGCGAGCTACTGTTGTGACAAATTCCGTGATAATATGCAGGATGTTGAAAAGTATCCAATATTTTAGGAGGTGATAGTACGCATCAAAAAAAGAAAAAAAGTTTAATAAACATGTATCCTACAACACATACTTTCTCAGATCTGAACACTTATTCATACGAGGTGCTCAATGTGACGTACATTTATGGCAATGCATTTTTCTGCCCTACAATACAGCAGACTACCAGATAATCACTATAGTTGACACACCTGACATGGAATACTGGTACGTCGTAAGGAATGCTGAAAAGAAAAGTTTGCAGGGTTCAGCAGAGATGGTGTTGTGAATTTTCGAAATCAGCAAGTGTGGGCTGATGAAAATTCCCAGGCACTTGAAGAAACAAGGCATCAGCACCGATTCTCAATCAACGTATGGGTACGCGTTTTTGGCGATAGATTAAGGGTCATACGTGCTACCACAGAGATTAACTGAGGCTCGTTATCAGGATTTTCTTGTTAAGGTATTGCCCACCTTGTTGGAGTATGTGTCATATCGGCAAAGACTACGATGTATTTCATGCATGATGGCGCACCAGCACATTTTTTTCTACAATGATGGTAAACACCTGACACTGACATTTCAGGACCGCTGGATTGATTGATTGATAGGGGAGGCTCCATACCTTAACCTGCTCGTTTCTCAAATCTAAATCCCCTAGAGCAGTGGTCGTCAATTCGATACCCTGTGACGTCATCTCAGGCAGCTCTGAAGCCCGCTGCGCTCGTGTTTCGCTGCCGCGGGCACAGCGGAGGCTCGCGATGGTGGCTGCTTTTTCGTGATAATAAATGTTTCTCATACTGATAAAATTAAACTTAAAGTAATGTGAATGCCTAATACTGGTATTTACATTTATGAAAGGAATTGGTTGATAAGTTAGGGATGAAATGAAAGCTGAATAAAACTAAATACTATACTGCATTTTAAATTTCTGCATTATCTTTGCATTTTCTTAATGCATGACCATTAGTAAAAATATTTCCTTATCTTCTGTAATACTAATTTTACGAGAATTTTAGCCTCTTTATTGCGTACTGATTGCTTAATATTATGCAATATGATCTGGGGAGTGCAAGAACTGAGAAAATTCTGTATATTGTAGTCAGATGAATTAGCTAGTTCTGTGGTGGGATTTACTTAAATTCATTAAATAAAACAATGTTCGTATATGCATGTGGATCCGAACATGCTGTCGAAAGATGCTGATGAAGCCTGATAAATCTGACTAATGGAAAATATGAATAAAAATCACACAGACTTTTTCCTGCTTTTATACTGTACCTGAGATGTCCAAAAGGTGATTCGCGAATCACTGTGTAGTAACTATGCAACCTGCAATGTAATCCCCTTCATTCTCCCTCCTCCCCCGTAAGGCACCCTGATTGCCATAGCGTGTGCTTGATACAGTAAACAAGGCAGTGGCGTGCGTACTGGATGTATAAGGTGGTTTACGAATGTCTCTGTCCAAGCCTTTTTTTTTTTTTGACCGGCCAGAGGCCTTTTTCCAAAGTTACAAAGTTATCTATTTTTGTTTTCTGTTTGTTTCACCTTCGGTTCCTTTGTTTTGTTTTTTTTTTACTTATACTAATACAATCACAACACTCATGCCCGAGGCGGGACTCGAACCCACAACCCTTCGGACCAAGCGATAGGGACATGCCGTGCCCCTACCGCTTGAGCCATCCGGGCCGGCAAAGCCTTCAACCTCCAAATTTAATGTAGAGTGGGAACTAGAGTTTGTTTGCTTTGAAGATGGTGATAATATACAATGTCTTATATGTTCCAAGATAATTTTCGGTATGTTG
This sequence comes from Periplaneta americana, assembly GCF_040183065.1. NCBI lineage: Eukaryota > Metazoa > Arthropoda > Insecta > Blattodea > Blattidae > Periplaneta > Periplaneta americana. The sequence continues at coordinate 134,701,258 of NC_091120.1, forward strand.
AATGGCATTCTCAATATGCTGAGTAGAAATGTATTATTGATTATTATAAATATTATTGTATTAGCGTTATTGAATATTATATTACCATTACCATTATTATTATTATTATTATTATTATTATTATTATGCATATTCCCTCATTATTCCAGGAGTAGATTGGGGAAAAGAACTGAATAACCTGTTAAATAAGCATGCTCTGCATATTGACGTTCCTGCACCTGACATGACAGAAAAAGAATACTTGTTAGTTAAACTGTGTCATAGGAGATAGCCAAATCTCTCTAATCATTTCAGGAAAGCGAGTCTGTAAAAACATGCATGGTTAAAGTCGCAGAAATTTTGTGCCCCAACGAATTGCAACACTTTCGCAGTTTACACCTTTCTCGACAAACTGTTGCACGAAGAACTGAAATATCTAATGGCATATCTAGGTAGATTAATGCTACATTTCATAAATTTGTACATTTTTCTCTCGCTTGTGATGAAAGCAATGATTAATTGATAGGTACAGCTCAGTTATCTGTATTTATACGAGGTGTTGACAAACAGATTAATGTTGAGGAATATTTATTAGACCTGATTCCTTTAAAAAGTAACACACTGGAGAAGAAATATTGAATGGCCTTTGCTCGTGCGTACATAAACATAATTATTATTTACAGTAGTCAAAGCTAGTGTCCATGGCAACTGATGGAGCCCGTTCCATTGTTCCCGAGAAAAATAGTTTAATTGGCAGACTAAAAGTGTTTCTTAACGAAAGAGGTGTATCAGATTTGTACATAGTACATTACATTCTTCATCAAGAAGCCCTTTGTGAGAAAAGTTTGAATTTTCAGCACGTCATGGATGTGGTGATACGTAATATAAACAAAATTCGAAACAGCACTAAGTCAAAATGTAGGATCCGCATAACGGACAACCAGTTACGGTTGGCAGTGTGTGATGTAACTCCGGATTTCAATGCAATATTGCTGAAACAAATATATGGAACTGAAGAAGGCTAATTTCAGTAGAATGCATTTCATGCATTATTATACATAGACAAATATATTGGTTTATTTTTACATCAGACTGATGATGATTATGAATTTAATTTAATTTAAATGAGACTTGTAGTTCCTAATAATTGTTTATTTTCAAAGTGTTTTGAATTTAATTGTTTATACTACGAGTAGTTGTCATATTGTTCCAATGTCTATAGTTTGTTTATACAGGGACATCATTTTATTTTACTTCAATTTTTATTGTACCTAAGTTTTTTAATATACTTCACTCCCACCCCTTCTACTAATGAAGTTCAACCGTCCTCCACACAGATCCAACACCTCATATATAGTCATAGTAGCCTTACGGTTATAGTAAACAGTACGTTCCAAATATATGTTCTCGTTTTCCAGTGACGAAAGAGCTTTCAATATTGAATCATTTTCGCACAGATACTATCGTCCGTTTGCCTACGTCGCATCCCGGTTTCCACCACTCGCTTCTAATCGCCTCTCTGTAAAGGCTAGTGAATGAGCTATCTTAGCTCTTTTCTGAGAACATTAATTTCTGTTAGAAATTGGACGTCTACGTAATATTATATCCATAAAACAGTTTAAAATAACTTAAATAAAAGGGCCTCGTTAAGTAATTAACTGTTACGATCCCGCGACATAACCACTTGGACGGACAGTAGATAGCATGTCTGAGTAATTGTATCTTTCCAGATCGGGCAGAAGTGAAGATTGAATTTACAGTACGTAAGGTACTCTTTTATAGAGTAGGTACAGAATTATTTCAACATGAGTTACTGGTACGAAGGACGAAACTCGTAATTGGAATTAGGTACAATAGTCTATAGTGCGATAATATGCACATTAGAACTGAAGCCTGAATCTAAATGAAAGGCCACCATTTTCAAAAATGTGTTTAAATATCCATATTATGATTATTTTTCAATTTAACTTCATTCTCTATAGCGTACGCTAATGTGCTAGACAGTATAATATACACTGCATAATGAATACGTGCGAATGGATAGCTCAGTTCGTGAGTAAAAACACTCATTGTTAATACTGTACTGTATTTTGATTAAACAAAAACCTAATGAAAATTATCAAATTTAAAAGCGTGATATTTTCTAGTTTACGTAAATGCATGAACTACTTTTCTTCCCTCCTATACCTAGTAAAGTGTTTTGTATGTATATTACGCCAGTATTATGAAGTTCAGTCGTGGAAGGGGGTAGAAAACGTGTTTCCGGTTGATCCAAAGGTATAGCCAGGTTAATATTAAAAATGTTAGTAAAAATAAAATGATGGCCCTGTATATTTATTTGTATTTTTATTTGTGTTAATTAGCAAATTGTGATTTGCATCGAGTAAAAGTACACGAACTTCCCCAATGATATCTAGCGTACAATAAACCCGCCACTGTTCTACTCACCTGTCGTTACCCACATCTTCAACCCTCCTACCCGAGGTCATGAGCTTATGCAAGTAGCGTCTTGCAAGTGATTCGGCGCAGACAATCCTTTTGGACGCCCATAGTGTACTTATATCACCTTCAGTTCATTATCACACTATCAGTCTGTCATTTCTAGCTGAAGCTAAGCAGAAGCACAATATACAACCACAGTAGATGGGTCTATAATAGACATAGGGGAAAATAACATAACAGTACTTTCGAAACAGTTCCGAGAAAATAACAGTTCCAGAAAAGACTATAGGTCGGAACACTCTGTTCCAAAATAACAGTAGGAGTTTCTGACAGAATCTTTGTCATAGGAACTGGAGTACTGTGTAACGTACCGTCCAACTATCTTGTCTGGAACACTCCAGATACTCTCTCAGAGACCATAACAGTTCCAGCCTAAATGTTCTCCTTGGGTGTACAGTAGTTCCTTCAGAATTGAATATGTTGGAAGGAGAGAGAAATTTTTTACTACAATGAATTTGCAGGGCGCGTTTCAATATTAATCAATCTGATTGGCGAATCGGCTTCAGTTACATTGCTTGCTATTAATATAGCAATAAGAATGAAAAGAAAATCAAATTGTGAGATTGTGCCTATTATTATTATTATTATTATGATTATTATTACTATTTCAAATTCACTGTTTTACTATATAAAATGAAAAAAATTACACAAATTTATATACCTCACTGTATTGTGTTATAAAATTGGTATACTGTAACATCTCTGCCTTCTGAAGGATACACTGGAAGGAATGGTGAACGGGAGAAGTCTGGGGCAGAAGAAGATATCAGATGATAGACGACATTAAGATATTATATGGATCATATGCGGAGACTAAGAGGAAGGCAGAAAATAGAATGACTGGAGAATGCTGGATTTGCAATGAAATGCCTGCCCTTGGGCGGAATACTGTGAATAAATGACTACGGTAACAACAGTGCAAATGTAGCTCAACTAATCTCAATGTTTATTACAAATAAATTAAGAAGCTTTAATAGAGACTAATATCACGTAATAGTAATATCCCTTATTTAACAGGAGGAATGATCAAATTATTGCGATGTTTTATGGTTTGTATAAATTACTGCTACACCTGGCTGTAACAGCTATCGTGGTTCGAATTGAATTATAGTCTAAGATTTTTGAAAACGGAACTAGTTCCGAAACAATATAAAATTTTGGTGATTATTACGTTATGTCAGACGCTTGCTGTTATTTCTGAACTATTCTTTTAAACTAGTACTTTCTTGGAAACGAAACTCTTGGAAAAGTTCCAGAAAAATAACGATTTTTCCCAACGCTAGGCTATGAAAATCTTGAAATCTGACATCACACGTTCAACTCTTGAAACTGTGAATGAAATTCCTGATGACTGTTGAGACATAGCCTACTACTTCTATTCAACATTGCAGCTAGCTTCTGTCAAGAGCCGCTACTGAACGGAAGATAGGGTTGTATAATGCCGAGCACGAGGTAATGCACGCTTGCCCCGCACGGAAGCAGTGCTGAGCGCCCATGCCCGTTTTCAGTCGAGTTGACGATCACTGCCCTAGACTTTTAATTATCAAGTAAAATCAGGTCAAAGAGTGCGTGATTCCTTATGCCGAAGGGCAGAGGAATGCATTGCCACAAATGGATGTCACATTGAGCACCTCCTATGAACAAGTGTTCAAATCTCAGAAAGTATGTGTTGTAGGACCCACATTTATTAGACATTTTTTCTTGTTTTGATGCATACTAGCACCTCCTAAAATGTTGGATACCTTTTTTTTAACACCCTGTAGAAAATTGGATTAATAGTTCAGCTTCTGAACTGAACCTGTAAGGAAGTAAGAAATCGAGGAGTTTATATTGTTCAACTGTATATCCTAGTACTTCCTCACGTCTCTGTCCAACGCATAATTGCTGTAGACTTTACACTAACACCACTGCGAACACCGGCAATAAAATAAATGATCGCGACTCACATAAAAATCTCATCAGTTAATTATTTGGCTTATCAACGCTAAATAATATAGTAGTTGATACAGGTTTGTTAAATAACCAACTATAAAATTATTTGCTTTAACGAATTTTGAAACAACCTGTGAATTCTTACGTACTGTACCTAGGTAAAACGACATCAGCGCTATCTCTAAACACAGCGACCTTATATTTTACTTCACAGTATTGAGTTCGTCGTACAATTCGTAAGATGATTTCGTTACGTTTGATCGAAGTTTTCTAATTATAATGTGAATAAAAAGTGGCCTGTGCGTTCAGCTTATGTCAAGGAAAGAAAGTGTTTCATATTGTTTTAAGTGGTTGCTATAATGCTCTAAAATGAAGACCAATTTTTGTTTGAAGTTTGAAGTCCACCAGCGTTATTGCATAGTGCGTAGTATTCCTTGACAGTATTCATTCGTTGGAAAATGCTGTTTATATGTGAATAGTTTCTGTGTGCTGAGTTTCATTAAGTTTCCGTGTAAACTTGAATATAAAGGAATAGATCTTGGGAAGGAATTTGTGCAACAAAGTGGTAAGTCACATACTGATAATTTTACAGGGATTCAGTCTAGATATTTTAAAACGTTTCTTCACCCAAATTTAGTTTTTGGTCACAATTAACCTGCAGGGTTTTTTAGTATGCAATCACACACAATTTGTGAATAAAACAAACGCTGTGCAGTAATAATAATTACAACAGAATACGTGAAGTCAGTATAAGCCTAACATTAATGAACATTTACATTGTATAAATTAAGGCTGGTTCACAATAAACCGAGAACGGAAACGACAACAGGAACGAGAACGAAAATATTGTTAAAATAAATGTATATAAATGTGAGCATTCACAATTAACTATTGTGAATATTGTGATTGCTCACATTTATATAAGCCTACATTTATTTTAACATATTTCCGTTTCGCTCTCGTTGTCATTTCCGTTCCCTTTTTATTGCGAACCAGCATTTACTTGATACAGTTACAAAGTATTAAGAGGGTTGGGCCATAACCCATGGCAATTATTTTTTGTGTAAGAAAGCGGGAGCTGTTCGATATTTTCAAAATATACAAATTAAAAGTCGGCCTCGGTAGCGTACTTGGTATAGCGCTGGCCTTCTATGCTCTAGGTTGCGGGTTCGATCCCGGCCCAGATCGATGTGTGTTTAAATGCGACAGGCTCATATCAGTAGATTTACTGGCATGTAAAAGAACTCCTCCGGGACAAAATTCCGGCACACCGGCGACGCTGATATAACCTCTGCAGTTGCGAGAGTCGTTAAATAAGCCATAATAATAATAATAATAATAATAATAATAATAATAATAATAATAATAATGTAGAGTATCCAACGCCCACTGAACGAATATTTCACTTTTATCACTGCCAATGTTGCGCTATAATCGTATATGCAAGGTAAGCTATAACAAAAACCTAAACTAACCAAACCTAACCTGTCAAAGAAGCAACAAGTTTTACTAAATATCTGTAAAATTGGCCTACGTCTCTATAGTGGGCGGGACATAAGTAACATTGGCCAATAATAATAATAATAATAATAATAATAATAATAATAATAATAATAATAACAATAATAATAATTAAATAACAGGTTGCGTGTACTAATGGCTTAGATCATGGGCAGCCGAAAGTCATGATACTGCCGACTCACTTGAGTAGCGGTGCTTAGGTACATGTCCTGGAAGGAAGGGTTGAAAGGGGAGTAGCAGTACGCGCGGTAGCTAGAACAGTGGTGGGTAATTAATACGCTAAGCATCATTGGGAATTTATTTTATATTCATTATGTACAAAATCAAAATTAATTAATAAGTTATATAAAAATTAAGTAATTATAGATGTCTGAGGAGCATAATAGGTGAAGTTTACTTATGTCCCAGGCACTATAGGAACTTGCTAAAATGCCTTGGATTTATAGCATTGATTAGTAGAAATTGATGTGATCACTGGGAGAGGTATACTATGCCCACTCAACCCGTCCTAAATATGTACCGCACTTATTGTATACGAAAATCGTCGTGCGTGAATGGAGTGGGAGTGGCTGTTTGCCATGGCAACAATAGAGCGGATTTCCAAACATTTCCAGGTTGGCTCCTTAACACTGTTTACGACGTTGAATTTCTTGGTTTGGATTTAATATTACAGTTGATCATTCATTAGAGTAGCGAAATGGTAAGAAAGAGCGTAATAAAATTTCACACTATAGTAGTTTTTCTTAGAGATGAAAGCAAAATTGTTAGAGAAAGGCGAAAATTAAGTCGAGTCGGGACACATCAAATCGATTAATCATTGTCAGAATGTAGCATCATAAAAGGAATTGTTAAAGTTAGCCAGGGTGCTAGTTAAGATTTGTGATAAAGGGGGGATAAAATACTAGATAAATAATACCATCCACAAAATTATTATTAGCCTCATTCGATACGGCTCAACGCTTGGTCGCACTGAGATGTTTGTCTTGCATCTTGATTATAATAATAATAATAATTATATTCACGAGCAGGCTTAAGATAAGAGAGGTGTAATTCCTAAGTTATTGATTGTTGTCAGCTTGCCGGTGATGACAACACATTAATATTATTTTATTTGCTTACTTTATACTGTATTTTATAAAGTAATTACACTTGTATTAAAACAATTATACTGTATTTTGTGAAGGAGGCATAGAAGTTATCCCTGGCAGGGATGTTAATATGAATTTATGAGAGGGGATAATTTGTCAACAGGGGAAGGGGAATACCCCCATCTCCCCCTTAATTCGCACCCTGAAGATAGCATGAAAAATAAAACTTATGAAGTTCAAATTGTTGTAAATAACTGTGTACATTGATACTAATTTTTCGTAAATATAATAAAAACTGGGTTTAATTAGATACCTTTAACTTCATATTTCATGTTTGAGGTTAGTTAAACATGAGTGCAGGGGTGGAGAACTGGGGAAGAGAGGGATGGAAACTGGGGAAGATCTTGTTCCCCATATATTGGAGACTAACTTCCTAATTTATTTATGTGAATTCTAACTTCTAATTCAAAAATTGTTTACACACACTAAAATATTACATCATTTGCTATTACTATCTACTACAGATTAATCAGCAGGCTTATTAGATATTCATTTCACCACTACAAGGTGTACAAGAAAAATCGGACAATTGTACTCATCATGCGTTGTAATTTCAGTTTCCATTAGTAAAAATCGTAACACTTCAACCTCAATAGGTATATGTTTTTAAAAAGAAAGAGAAAAGTTAGGCCCACTTACAGATAATTAAATTCTGAATTCAGGGAAATGGAAGATAATACAGTATCTTAATTCACTGGAACTTATTATTATTATTATTATTATTATTATTATTATTATTATTATTATTATTATTATTATTATTATTAAATAAACACGTGAAAAGGGGTAGACTACAGTGTTATGTAAATGTATTAAGTTTCTTTCACTATTTCCGAAAAGATACGGTGTATGAATTGAACAACAAGAAGGTAGTGCCTTAGTTTATAATATGTAATATCTTTTAATATCAAGAATGACAGCCATTTATTTTAATATCATTGAGACGTAGAAGTTCTGAAATTACGTCTGTTGATCATAAAATATTGTACGAAGCATTTAATATGCAACGGTGAGTTCTTTAAATGTCCCAAATCTCTATGTCATTTAAGTGTTCTGCTACGAATATTTGGAACCGAATAGCGCTCCGAGCGGCGGAATTGGCGTTAAGCGGGAACCCCTTTAGAGTGTCCGGCCACACTTTCCTTCCAAACGGAATTATTAAAGCAGCAAGTCGCAAGAAAGAACACATCAATGTTCCTGTAGATGGAAAAAAACTGTAATGAACACGAAGAGGAAATGCCCAAAATTTTGCGTCACTGATGTTAAGAATTGCGATTTTCTTTCTTCTGCAGCTTTGGAAGAAACTGTCATACACAGAAAGAAGGATACCGAGGTCCACTTTTGAGTTGGATGGACATTAGATGGCTGCGAGTTGTGAGAGGTTGTCCCTTCATAATACAATTCAAAGAAACCTCGAATGAAGACACACGTTTTTGCAAAATAAATTTGGAAAAACAGGCTCGTGAACAAAAGTTGCTTACCTTGTCACATATCACCCAAGATGTATTGTACAGGGACATCAATTTATTTTACTTCAATTTCTATTGTTTTTATTTTATTGGGTTATTTTACGACGCTGTATCAACATTTAGGTTATTTAGAGTCTGAAGGAAATGAAGGTGATAATGGCGGTGAAATGAGTCCGGGGTCCAGCACCGAAAGTTACTCAGCATTTGCTTGTATTGTGTTGAGAGAAAACCCCGGAAAAAACCTCAACCAGGTAACTTGCCCCGACCGGGATTCGAACCCGGGCCACCTGGTTTCGCGGCCAGATGCGCTGACCATTACTCCACAGGTGTGGACTTCAATTTTTATTGTATCTGAGTTTTTTTAATGTACTTCACTCTTACCCCTTCTACTAGTGAACTTTCTACAGTTCTCCACACAGAACCAAGCGTATACAGTCAAAGTCGCCTTACGGTCATAGTAAACACAAACAGTACTGAGTATAGTACGTATAGTACGTTCCAGAAATAAGTTCCCTTTCAACATATTCTCGCACAGGTATTGTCGTCCGTTTGCCTATGTCGCATCCCGGTTCCCCCGCCTGCTTCTGCTCGTCCCTCTTTAAAGGCTAGTGGCTGGGTTGTCTTAGCTCTTTTCTGAACACATTAATTTCTGTTAGGAATTCGACGTCTACGTAATATTATGCAACTGTTTAAAACAACTTCAATAAAAAGGCCTAGTTAATTAATTGTCACGTGATTTCTCTCCTTTCTACGACCCTGCGACAAAACCACTTGGACGGACAGTATATAGCATGCCTGAGTAATTTTATCTTTTTTCGGAGCGGGCAGAAGTGAAGATTGAATTTACAGTACGTAAGGTACTCTTTTATAGAGTAGGTACAGAATTATTATAACATGAGTTACTAGTACGAAGGACGAAACTGGTAATTGGAATTAGGTACAATAATCTATAGTGCGATAATATGCACAAAAGAGCTGAAGCCTGTATCGAAATTAACGGCCATCATTTAAAAAAAAAATGTGTTTAAATGTCCATATTATGATTATTTTTCAATTTAACTTCATTCTCTTTATTGTACGCTAATGTGCTGTAGTCAGTATAATATACACTGCACAATGAATACATCCGAATGAACAGCTCAGTCCGTGAGTAAAAACACTTATTGTTAATACTGTACTGTATTTTGATTAAACAAAAACCTAATTAAAATTATCAAACTCAAAATCGCGGTATTTCCTACTTTACGTAAATTGATGAACTAGTGTTCTTCCCTCCTATACCTAGTAAAGTGATTTGTTTGTATTTTACGCAGTATCATCGAACTCCAGTCGTGGAAAGGGGTAGCAAACGGTGTTTCCGGTTCTCAACTGTTAATTCGAAGGTATAGGCAGGTTAATATTAGTAATGTTGGTAAAAATAAAATGATGTCCCTGTATATGGGCCGTAGAAAGATCACTGTGGCCAAAAGAAGGATAATATGTTGGATCTTGTGCCATACATTCCGCTGATTCATCATGTGTAATTTCAGAATCTTACAGTGGAGGCAAATACTAGACTCCAAGCTACTTCCAGCAGAGTAGAGGAAGATGATAATATTGTTTCTGTAATTGATGTAGTCCAAATAGTAACATGATTCACTTTCTATATATTACAATATAAATGAACGCTAATAAATGAAGAAATACAAAGTTTTTTATAAACATATAAAATAGTTTTCATTTACACTATTACATAATTATTCCTGGAAGTCTTACAGCTATAGTGAACCAAGTCCTCATTAATTAAAAAAATTTGCTATATAAAATAGAAATATTAATTTTTTATTTTCCGACGCAGGGTATTACAAAGATGATAGTTTTAAGTGAATATTGCCATATGTATTATTGCTTCATCACTCAACCTGAATTATCTTGTGAAAAATTTAGGGGTTGATTTCTCAAAATATTGTTAGAGGGACTTTGTCTACTATGGTTCAGGACTCTTTATATATATATATATATATATATATATATATATATATATATATACTTATTTATTTTTTTATTTATGTATTTAATTATTTATTTGTTTGTTTGTTTGTTTGTTTATTTTATTTATTTATTTATTTATTTATTTATTTATTTATTTATTTATTTATTTATTTATTTATTTATTTATTTATTTATTTATTTATTTATTTGTTTGTTTCGTTTCGTTTCGTTTCGTTTCGTTTTGTTTTGTTTATCCCACATTCACAGACTTCAGAGTCTTTATAGAAATTTTATCACACACAGAGGCGTAATTCATAACAGAGCGCTCATTTGAGGCGTTCAGAGCTAAGTGGATCAGGTCACAAACGTTCATAAATTGAGTTAATTCATTTTCTGATTATCTGAAGTTTGATCTTCTCCGAGGAGTAATGGATCAAGTCTTAATTCCAAGCATTCGCCGGTAGGTGACACCAGTCACTTTTGGCTCAGTTTATTTGTTCACTATGATTTGAGCCATAGTAGATGAAGTCACCAAAGCGTTGCATCTGTTAACATCACAATTGTTTATATTTCATAAATGTAGAATTTGAGTTTGAAGCAGTAAAATTATTGCTAGTGAAATTAGGTAATCCACTAGAGCAAGTTAACTTTAAATCCTATTACCTCAAACTACGTCTCATGGACTTGATGCACTTTAGCTTTGAACACCTCATTTATTTATACAGATATCATCAAAGACCTATATTATTTCTAGTAAATTACAGAAATATATCCTACTTGGCCTCGACAGATACAAATGAAATTTAGGTCACTTAATTGTGGTCAATTTTCCTCTCTTGCTTAGGCAAATACCAAATTTGTATCTCGCTAATATTTGTATGTCACGGATATTTAAACTAGTACAATCTTAGTATGGGAATCGGGACATCGAGTGAACTTTTCAGGATTTTTCACTGTTGTAAATTTTGTTTCTAACTGAACATTGTATTTAATGCATTATATAACTGTATTATCTGGTAGGGTTTGTGTATGGGAAACCTCAAAACTTGAGGAAGCAATAATTTAGCCTAATAAAATAAACATGGAGACAATGAAATAGTTGGCCCATATTTATATCTGTCTATAATAATAATAATAATAATAATAATAATAATAATAATAATAATAATAATAATAATAATAATAATAATAATAATTTTTCTCTAACTGAACATTCTATTTAATGCATTATGTAAATTTATTATTATCTGGTATGCTTTGTGTACGGAGAAACTCAATATTTTTGGAAGCAATTTAATAAAATAAACATGGAAACAATGAAATAGTTGGCCCATATTTATATCTGTCTATGATAATAATGATAATAATAATAATAATAATAAAATTTTTCTGCTAATTTTCGCTTTTATAAAACTTATATGGGGGCCTGAATTAAATAAATCGAAATATCTTATTTCTTATTATTAACTTTATTGAAAAATGTTACCTAACAAACGTTTCTTTAAAAACGATTTCCGATAAGTTTTATTCTTCGCAAAATTTTAATAGAACTGATATTTAACGAGATACACGCGTTTAAAATTACAATGTTTTTTATGTCATTTCCGCCTCAGATTAATATACGAGTAATAAAGATAAAATAAATGACTCTGCATTTATTCAACGCGGCCTTGGACAACAATCTCATTAATATTCATTTATACGGATGACATTCATTTGTTTTTATAATATACTAAATATTATTATAAAGACAACAATCTCATTAATATTCATTTATACGGATGACATTCATTTGTTTTTATAATACACTAAATATTATTATAAAGAGAAAGTGTTTGTGTGTTTGTATGAGACAATCTTAGGAAACTATTTAATCGATTTGGATAGTTCTTTCATCATTGCAAAGCGTAGTTTTTTCAGACGGACATAGACTTTATGTCACTAAAGAAGCTTCTGAGTGAATCGAGGACTGGTCACAGATGCGTAATAAGGTATTATTAAAACTGACCCTCACTCACAGAAAACTTGATACTGTCGAAAATAACGATGAATGAGCAATTTGTAATTAAATTTAATGCTATTTGAAGGTAATAAAATTTTATATCTGATTCGCGTTGCGTTTGTTTATGAACAATGACAATCAGAGATGGAATAATTTTACAAATATATTGTACACGCGACACATACATATTAAATATTAATTATCTTAATATACAAAATTGAATGTGGGTGTGTATGTATGTATGTATGTATGTATGTATGTATGTATGTATGTATGTATGTATGTATGTATGTATGTATGTATGTATGTATGTGTGTGTATGTTCTCTATACAAATCTATACGCTTTGACCGATATGTGCCAAAGTTTGCACATTTAATCTTCATAACCAAGAGAAGGACATAGGCTACATTAAAATTGTGCAAATGGACCATAAATTAATTAAAAAGATAAAAAATAAAAATATATACGGTCAAATATTAATGTATAACATTAAATGCAATCTTCTACAGTCAATTGTTCTTTATTATTGACTGTTGTATTCAACATCGATTTTCATGAGGCCATGGAAAAAGCAAAACGATATAAAATAACATTCTAGATACATCATGAAGGCCAAAATCTAGACAATTCTAGCAATAAGTATCCTTATGCAGTCCAGAATCGTATTATGTGTTTCTCGAGACAGTTATAGATAGTGAGCAGACTGTGTTTTATCAACTGAATTCTTAAATTCTTTGAAATCACAAGGATTGCCAACACATAATTTAATACTTAATATTGAATCACCAATAGTACTATTGCGAAATACTGACCCACAAGAATTATGCAATGGAACAGGAATTGGTGTGAAAAAACTCATGCCAAACGTAATAGAAGTGACAATATTAACTGTCAAAACGAAAGGAAAAGATGTTTTTATCCCACATATTCCTATGATAGCCAGTAACATGCCATTCGATTTTAAGCAACTGCCATTTCAGTGCAACTAGCATTCGTAATGACCAGGGAAAGGATTTATATGTAAATACATATTTACTTATAAAGCTAATATAATTTATATTTTGCATTATCTTTATGTTTCACAATGTGTAGGGTTGAAAAATCCTACTTTTATTTTCCATATTTTTCCATATTTTAGAGTTTAGTACATATTTTCGTTAATTTCCATATATTTTCCATATTTCATATAAAACAGTCCATATTATATTAGGTTTAACAATAAAACAAAACAAAATTCCATTAACTTTTAAAAATACATTTCAACAATAGAGATTTAAACACATGTTCAGTAATCCCTTTAACATCAGAGTTATTTGAAAATTAGCAGTCCTATCAACAATGGGAAAGTAAGTTACAAAACTGTATTAATTTAATTTAAAATTTTTAACAGACTTCAGTTGTGCAGCTCAACAGTTAAATGCCAGTCAGAGTACACATAGGTTCAGTTTTGTAAATCATACTATAAAGACGGTAAATATGCCAAAAGTACGTCATTCAGTCAATTTAAAATCAAAACTAACAAGTTACATTTCAGAATTTAAAGAAGATGGTTTATCAACTGACAATAAAATATTATTTTGTAATTTGTGTCAGTGTGCAGTATCATCTACACAAAAGTTCCTGGTGCAACAACACATTACAACTAGTAAACATCAGGCCAACAAACAACTAAATTCCAAGCAGAGACAATTGTTTTTAACACAACCAACAACATCGAATGTAAGATCTGAGTTTAACATCGACCTGTGCCGTTCTCTCATCTCTGCTGATATTCCTCTCTACAAACTAAAGAATAAGGTCTTCAGGGAATTCCTTGAAAAATATACTCAACATACAATCCCGGATGAGTCAACACTTAGGAAGACGTATGCTCCATCCATCTACGATGAGACAATACAGAAGATAAGAGATGAAATTAAAGATAGTTCAATTTGGGTTTCCATTGATGAGACTCCCGACAAAGAAGGTAGACTTGTTGGTAATGTAGTTATCGGTTTGTTAAGTGAACAATATTCTGAACGAATTCTTTTACATTGTGATGTTCTAGAAAAGTGCAATAACAAAACTATAGTTAAACTGTTCAACGAAGCTATGGGTATCCTGTGGCCAAAGGGTATTATGTACGATAATGTGTTATTCTTTATTAGCGATGCTGCCCCTTATATGGTCAAAGCTGGACAAGCATTATCTGTTGTATATCCTAAATTGACTCATTTTACTTGTGTGGCGCATGCATTTCATCGTGTGGCAGAAGTGGTCAGAGACAATTTCCCTAAAGTAGATTTGTTGATTTCATCAGTGAAAAAAGTATTTCTCAAAGCTCCCAGTAGAGTTAACGTGTTGAAAGAAATGTACCCTGAAATTCCATTGCCACCAAAGCCAATTTTAACTAGATGGGGTACATGGCTAGAAGCAGTTGAATATTATGCCGAACATATAGACTCTATTAACAATGTTCTCCTTGCATTGGACTCTGAAGATGCAGTCTCAATTGATACTGCGAAAACAGTTACCTGTGACATAAGTGTGAAGAATGACTTAGCTCACATTCAGCATACATTTTCATGCATCATAAAAACGCTCAAAAGTCTCCAAAATAGGCACCTTTCACTATCTGAAAGTTTTGAAATTATAAATAGTACTGTGGAACAACTGAATCGTGGTAGAGGTAAAGTTGCAGATGCAGTAAGAGCTAAGGTGGACACTGTACTTTCAAAAAACCCTGGATATGAAGAACTACAAAAGGTTGTTGCTGTGATGAATGGTGAATCAACAGTGAAGATTAACTTGGACTTATCCCCAGCAGACATTGTGAAATTGAATTATGTACCAGTTACTTCTTGTGACGTCGAACGCTCTTTTAGTCAGTATAAATCTATCCTCAGAGACAATAGAAGAAGATTCACTTTTCAGCACTTGAAAGAAATGTTTGTAACCTATTGTTATGGTAACAGACAATAAAAATTGTGTTTTGTTGAAACTACATTGGAAGATAAGGTACGTCCATTATATTTTTTGTTTAGTTTGATTAAAATGTACCAATATTTAACGTACATAGTCATTTTTTTATAATTTTAAGTCCATATTTAATTCCATATTTTGGTAAAAATCCATATTTAATTCCATATTTTGGTAAAAATAACTACATATATATTTACATATTTCATATATTTTTAGTCCATATAAATCCGTTCCCTGGTAATGACCGTAGTAAAATAAAGCTCAAGTTGCAGACATTCACTTAAAAACTCCGTGTTTTTCACATTGTCAATAATTGTGTAACTTGCTTTCGAGTGAGCACACCTAAACATAGGGGAAAACGAATTGTATGCTCATCAATGATACTTATGTCATGTTCCTAATGTAGTATGTTAATATACGTAAGCCCACTGAAATTAAGACATGAATTTACATTGTCTTTATTTTTGTTAATTTCAATTGATTAGGATTCCGGTATTTTAAATCCAAGATTTGGACGGCTATCATTTCGATATACTAGTTAATTATAAAATATATATCTTTCAAAATATTATTGCCCATGTCCAATAATGTGTTATTCGAAATTTTATCAACAGTAATCTCACTAGACGTTTTGATTTATCTAGAGAAAATCAAAACTCGAGTGGGATTTAATTGACTATTACACGATTAGAAGAAAGTATATAAAGATTAGAAGTAACGAAGTACTCCAATGCAATAAAATATTAATTGACTTACGAAAATACAACTGTCTTCAAATGTATTATTGTACCATCTCAACATTACAAATATTACGCTAGATGCATGCTAGATGGCAGTAGTGTCTTTATACAGACACTGTAATGATTACTATTCAATAAATCTTAATATTAAGCAATCTCTGATACGTGACTATCCATAATATCATATAGCAGAAGTTCTTTTTATCCTCTCAGAACAGAAGCTATAACATAACCTAACTAATATACACAAGTGTTAGAAAAGTTTTAATTAACGACGATGACATAAAAAATAAACATGAATAATTTTAAAAGGAATAATTATTGAATATACAATTTTCAAATTTGAATGTGGTTGGTGGTTCAATTGATGTTATATTGGACGAAGTGGAACTCGTTGATTTAGGCCTACATGGTGTATTCAACTTATTCAGAATTTCCGAATGAATAATTTTAAAAGGAATAATTATTGAATGTACAATTTTCAAATTTGAATGTGGTTGGTGGTTCAATTGATGTTATATTGGACGTGTGCATAATAGAAGTGGAACTCGTTGATTTAGGCCTACATGGTGTATTCAACTTATTCAGGATTTCCGAATGGTGCTCTTCATTTATTTGTAAATCGGATTTCAGAAGATGCATAGGTATGATCAGTGATTTTTATTAATTCTTGTTCTTGAATGCCAATGCGAGTTATATTTGAAACTGCTGTGCATTGACTGGAGTGGTTTGTAATTTTATATATATTTTTGACGTCCAGACCAGCCCAGTTTCAAATGTTGGTACCTAAACAAAGAAACAAATGCTAGGGACGCGATAAAATTAAACAAATGCTAGGGACGCGATAAAATTGTGCGATAAGCAGCCATGATTGGTTGAAATACGTCCTTTCGTACCGTTTTATTGGTCAAAAATAGTATGACATAGTAAGAATGTAATAGTCTGTGTAATCATGTTGCCAGTGTCGTATGTTAAGCGTTGTGGAAAGAACGGTACTTCATTTTCTATAACATATGTCTTTCAGAATATTATTATTTATGCTGAACAATGACTTCTTGCAAAATTATAATCTATCTGCATTCTGTATATAAAATAAAAAGTAATATATTTAATATGTTCTAAATTTGTTAGATATAATATCCCAAGTCATATTTAAAAAAAGCCCGGGTATGATGTAAGCGGGCGTATAGCTGTCAAGGGGTAAAAAATATTCCAATATAAATTAAATTACATACGTATATATTGATTCATTGGTACGACCGATAGATAAATTTCGGCTCACGATGACACCCCAAAGATTCAGACTGGGAACAAGAGAATTCTCTAATTACCATCAGCTGTCTCTGAAATTCAAATGAAAGCACACATAGACATGAAATTACGTGAAATGTATGTCAGCACAGCTTCAGATCAATGTACAGATCTTATAATTATTTTTTTCTCTGCCTCTGTACAACGTCAGATTTGTGGCAGAGAGGAAAGGAGACGGCAGAAAAATTGAAGCGTCGGCTAGAACAACGTTGTAAGTTAAATTTTCATTCGGCGTGTTTCCGTGTAAAAATGTCGTACGTCATGTTACCTTGCTATACTCTTTCGCTTGCAACTGTCCATCAATGCAGTACGAGAAATTTGTCCACTCAAAAGTTTGCTACCCTCATAAGAACAACGTTGTACGCGTACACATTTTTGCCGCTCCTGTAAATTTTACTAAATGTAACTTATAACGTTGTTCCAGCCGACGCTTCAATTAATGGTATTTAATACGCTAACAGCCACGACTGAGATAAAGCACTTGAAATTTAGCGGTAACTGACCGGCAGAGATGAAATGTAAGATCTGTAGAACATTGAGTCAACATTAAGTGGGCGTATAGAGATCGAAGGGCATATTTTTGCTTTGATGAACTTCAAGACAATGTATTTAATGGTTGTGTGACTGTAGCCTGTATATATTTTCGTTGAGTTTTACTTTGTTTATAGTTTGATTTTTCTATTATTTTATTTGTATTTCTGGCGGTGTGGAAGAGAAGGCCTAATGGCCTTAACTACGCCAGAATAAAATTAAATAAACAAAGCAAATAAATATATAAATTTAAAACAAAGTTGAACGTCAGGCACATGATGAAATGTTTTCTTTTCGGTGTCTGATCTACAATTGTTTTAAATTTAGTTAAACCTGGCAGGCATTTGGCTAAGGAGTATTAATTCATGTAAGTGAAGTTAAGTAAAGATTCATCTTTATGTACGAGGAAAGCTTAGTAAAGACAATTAGTTTTGGTTGTCTATAGTTGGGTTTCCGAGATTTCCGAAAATTTAACAAACAGTTCATTTGAAAACGGAAGCAGAAAGGAAAGCCCGAGCAACGCCGGGTACTTTCAGCTAGTTCAGTAATATAACGGTACATATCTTTATTGCTTAATTACATATTTGGGTGAGCTGCGGTAATGTATATTTAAACTTTATTTTTTCCACGTAAAATACTAATTTTTACTAGATTCTGTTTCTTTGTCCATGGAATATAATCGTATTTTTTTTAAATGTTGTCGTAAAAGCAAGTAGGCCTATTTCATCTTGACGAAAAATAAAAAAAATGAGTAAAAATTAGTATTTTACCATGGAGCTCAAGGGAGCTGTTAATTTTCTCGACTATCCGAGTCATTTTACGAAGTGCAATGAAATGGCGTTTTTTTTTTTTTTTTTTTGCTCATCATGCACCCACATTTGTTTCTTGTGGTTCTTAAAACAATATTTATGTGCCATGTTAACTTCAATGTGTTTTTATTTACGTAAAAAAAGATGCGCAATGAGTCCAACACAAAAAATTATCTTCGTACAAAATCTACGCTATATTCATATTGGTTTGCAGTGGTTTGTTGAGGAATGTATTCAAGAATAATTTAGAAACATGTTAATTAGTCTTGCACCTAAAACGGATGCTCCCTGGACCAAATATTCGTATTTTAATTATCCAATTACTTCATAGTTCCATCTGATATTGTATGACTTTATCTCTGAAATACCTATTGTTAATTGTTTTGATAATAAAATTAGGCCATAACAGACCGAGTATATAAGATCTCGCCCTCAGAATGATGGAGTTGGAGGTTTGGGTGGCCTACAAACCACATATCGTGCTAAAGATGCTGCTTTGCTAATTATTCAATATGAAGTCTTGTGCATTATACAGAACTGTTACCTATTAGCTAAGTATATAACCTTCTCAGTGATCACATTGTGTCTATAGAGTAGTGTGTGATAATCCTGATTTTATTTCATTGATTTAAGTACGTTTTGGTGTGAGAGGATATCGAAGTTTCACACTATTTTGTCCTATAGGTTGAATATTAATAAACAGTGTGTCAGACTTTGTATGTTCTATATACTAGAGAATATTTACTTACATAATGTAGATCGACCTGGCGACGCGCAACCGGCACAAAGGCCATGCAACACGCGGTAAATCTTCTCGTGTAAGCTTGGCAATTTTATTATTACTGAACTTACATTAAATATAAAAGGTGTACTGTAACACAACTCTGACATCTTTTAAGGATTTTAGAATTTCATTGGCTTCATATGATGTGGTTTTAGAGACACCAATTTTTGTCGCTAGATGACGGAGATATCGTTATGAGATGTGTTCCAGTCTTTCTCATATTTCATCCAGTTTTTCCTCAGTATGTACACAAAGTGGTATTTTGCTGCTTTCATTCAATACTGACCCAGTTTCTCTAAATTTTTAACGAGGTTACATATAGTGTTAGCGTAAGAAACAGTAAAATTAGAAAATCTTCTTGCAAATCATCTTTTTACTTTTCCGAAATCGCTCTTTTCCGTTAAGTGTCTACCATGAAAATCTTTTGCTCTAACGTAAATTTTAAATTTCTGTGGTACTATGTGAACGAGCTAATCTAAACACTTCACTAACACAATCAGAAGAATAACACGCAATCTAATACGCAATGGACTGGACTGTCGAGAGTTCGGGAGATGGTTTGCCGCGGGTTGCTAGGCCTTCGTGTCGGTCGACCTATATTATGTAAACGAACGCTCTGTAGATGACACCACGCGATTATGCTTTGTTCTATCTAACGGAATCATGGCAGACAGCACTTCAGCCCCGCTGCATGCCAGAGGAGCAGTAATGAATGTGGTGTTTTGCATTCGATTTGTGTTCGTTCACTTAATGGATAGGTATAAGTTGAACGTTAATCATTTCGGATAGTGTTCTATGAGAAAAGATTTTATACGTTAACGTTAGGCAGACACGTCTGTGCTATACTTGAAAATACCAAAACAAAACTCTCAGTTATACGGAAACACTTCTGCCTAAAGGGAACACTTAATAAGAGTAAGGAAGAACGGGAGAATCGTTTTTGAAGTAACTATGCAAACATTTCAGTGGTTGGAGCAAGAGAATCTAGCATCGATCGCTTTGATTGACATGCCCATAAGAGAGTTGGAATTAACCAGTGTAGAAAAAGAAAAAACAGCGCTGAAGTTTATCAGAGAATTAACAAACAACGAAAGCGTATTGCTAGAATTAGACAGCGTAGTCAGAGTTAGTACGCATGTTAATACGATGTTAACATTCCATTACGATCTAAATATCGATTATACTCATTTTAATGATATTGGAATAGGTGAAACGGATAAAATGAAAGGCAGAAATGGAGTAATGGACCAAACGGATTATGTTGTGCTCTTGGAAACGTTATTTCTGAGACTCAAGATCCCCCACAACCCTTTAAAAACTTGCTTGTAGTAGTACAGTCCGTTATCAACATACTTTTTAAATAATATAAGACAGTGCAACATCATATTCGAAGTCGTGCCGTTTGGTGACATAGTCTTCTTCCATCTGAGAAAACAATCCTCAGTTCTTACAAATATATCCTGTTTCAGACGCTGTTAGGTCTAACGTAATACCAAGCTTAAAAGTAGAATTAATTGAATAACTCCAGCGTGTATTGCATGGTAATAACATTTACATTCATATTTCTAAACACAGCTTTGAAAATAATTCAGGAGCAAACGAATTATAACTTACAATAAAATAACTAGGCCTATTTATTAATAATAACAAAGCTGTACAGATTTAAGTCAATGATATTTGAGGCTATCAAGTGCAAAACTCGCCTAATCCAAAATTTAAAAGAAATGAGTTACATATGGGATGTTGTACTTCTTGCAGCTCTCTATCTACTGATATAGTCGGTTTGTGCAAATCTTGTGTAATTCCTCTTCCATATAGCTCAGAAAACTACTATCAAATGCAAAACTGTCCATATCTATAACAGTGGTTCGTGCAAAACCAAGTCTGATCCATCTAACAATTTAGAGCAAAACTCTTCTTATCCAATGTTTGACGTACTACCATTAAGAAATATGAAAAGCAAAACTCGTCTTATCCAACGTTAAGAAAAAAACAAATTTCTATGTTCGATAATATTATTTTGGCAACCCTGCATCGAAAGAGCTTAGAGGTGAAGACAAAGTGTCACATAAGAACAGTAAGAGAGAATTATCGGTCAGATCTGTGTGTGGGCAAAACCATTTTAAAACGTGGAACAACTCAGAAATACTTTCTGCAAGGAGTCTGAATATAGATATTGCAACAAAGGAAGCAAAATTGAAAGATGTAGTAAATTCATTAAAGAAACATTTTGGTGAGAATTGGAAGGAGAATGAAAATCTTGTCTATTACAAAAATGTAATTTCTCAGAATAGTACTGCAGATCGCAATGAAGAGGAGGATGTGTTTCACAATAGTTTCATGGACGTTGGAGAACAAATCAGAATTTGAAATGAAATATTGAAAAAAACTGCATATGTGAATATAGAGACTTTTCATTTATCTTTTTATATTGTGAAAGTGTTAACATACAGAGTGTCCCATTTATCTTGTACATCTCTTATAACTTTTTTGTTTGGATAGGTATTGAAATTTTTGTTTTTGAGCGCTATGTTAGAACGAGGGGCTAACATGAGTGTGGAGATTTGGTGTATGTAACTACATTATGGTATAAGATGCACGTGACCATCAATTTTTCAAAAAGCAATACATTACTTTAATTATTTTACATTGATTACACACATTAAGACGAGTTTAAAAATGTATCACAATCTCACCTTCCCAATCAATAACAACAAAATGAAACAAAAATGTACTTCCAATGTGATAATGTTATGCTTTGAGAGTCACGGAAAATGTTCCATATGGTGACCATTCACATTAATGCACATTCGAAGGCGTACCCCGAAAGACCATAGGACTGCCCGGGATTTTGCTAGCTGAATGGACACACAAGCCTGTCGAATGCGTTGCTGCATGTTGAATCTTGAATATAAATCAAATTTAATAGATAATGATTTATTACCAATACTAGTCGTCAGGTGTTGCCAGAATGTTCTGGTACACACTGTCCTTTACAGTTCCTCACAGGAAGAAGTGAAATGGCTATAGGTCCGGAGAACATGCAGGCCACTCTACGTGGATTGTGGCGTCGACAGTTTTTGTGGTTTGTTTACATGTTAAGACAGCAAACACACAACACACGACGTGTACGGACGTCAGTCGTCTTTCGTTTTGTGTAAATCAATGCACAAGATGAATGGGGTACCACAACAAACGGCACATTCTGATGGCATTCATTTTGCATTTTGTTGTTGTTATTGATTGGGAAGGTGACATTGTGATACATTTTTGAACTCGTCTTAATGTGTGTAATCAATGTAACATGATTAAATTATGTAGTTCTATTTGAAAAATTGATGACTTCACGTGTATCTTGTACCATAATGTAGTTACATGCACCAAATCTCTACACTCATATTAGGCCCTCGTTCTAACATAACCCTCAAAAACAAAAATTTCAATACCTATCGAAACTAAAAAGTTATAATAGGCGCACAAGAAAATGGGACAAACTGCATAAAGAATAGTATGTGTATTTCCACTAAATTATAAGACGTTATTCATTTATGTTATGAAGCAAAGATAGTGAATAGTAATTGAGAAAATTAAAGCTATTTTTTATAAAAGCACATGTTCTAACAACCAAAACTTGTCTTATCCACAACAGTACCGCGCAAAACTCGCCTTATCCAAAATTAGATTGTGTTTCACTGTCGTAATATTGGTGTCTGATTTTTCATATGGTGTATGTTAGATGTAGGGCCTTGTAAGCAAATGATAGCATTAAAATACATTTCAAAATCTTTACGGTTTGTCTTGCAGATGTTTTTCCTGTTTTCTGACAAGTCACTTTACCTGGATAAGGCGAGTTTTGCATTTGATAGACTCATTTATTTATAACAAGACTTGCAGCGAAGCGCACTGGTATGCCTAGTACTAATAATAAATCTTTAACCAACATTTTTCTGGTAATTTTCGCTTTTCCAAAAAATAATTGGTGTTAACGTGTATAATTAACCTTCCTGAGACCGAAAATGCATTACTTTTTTTTGTGTGTCTCTCTGTCTGTCTGGATGTTTGTTACCTTTTCACGCAATAATAGCTGAACTGATTTTTATGAATTTTGGTACTGTATATAAATTAAGATCTTTCTAACTTAGATTTTATGCTATATGACATTCAAAATACTTTATTTAAAAGTGGGATATAAATAAATCAAAATATTTCGCTTATTATCGAGTTTCATGAAAACCACTACATAACAAAAGCTTCTTTAAAGATGATTTTAGATAAATTTTATTCTACACAAAATTTTGATAGGACTGATATTTAACGAGATATACGAGTTGTAAAATAACAATACGACTTACGAAGCCGCCTTGACTAATAGGCTATAATGAAATGAAACATATGACTCCGTGTATTTAAGGCGGCCTTGTACACAACAAACGGAGAATATTATTCATTTAAGACTATTTTATAAGGATACTTATATTTGCATTCTATGATGGGAATATTTATAAATATATAAATGTTTATCAATATTAATATACAGAGAATGTTTGTGTGTTTGTATGAAGTATTCTCAGAAGCTATTTAAACTATTTGAATAATTCCTTCACCATTTCAAAGAGTAGTTTCCTAGATGGACGTAATGGGTATGAGGACGGAGGCATGGTGGAAACATAGTAGAGTATGGGACAAGCTGTGCGTGTTTTCGTTCAGTCTGCGCATGACGTCACCTTCACTGCAGGCCGCACCGCACTCGAATGACGCAGTCAACATAACAGATTGTTGATGGTTAGATCTGCGTCCTAGATTTAAATGAATAAATAAAATCATGGTTTGTGTATTCAGTAAATAGGCTATAATAGGGTCTACCTTGGAGTGATAACATTATAAAATAGTGAACAATAAATTAAATTCAAGAGTCAAGAAATAATGTAATATGGTAGTGCAACGTTAGTAATTGCCTTCTGTAATATACACGTACTTTTATAATAATTATAATACATTAAGCTACAAATATGCACAAAATTATACCCATATAACACACACATTATATTACACATGAATCCAAGTACAATAAGGACTGCCTTGAAATGATAACGTAATACAATTATGATCTATTACATATCAAACCAAGTTTCAAGAATCAATCTGATATGGCAGTGTGTCATTAATAATTGCCTTCTGTAATATACACATGCTTTATAATAATTACACTACACTGTGCAATAAATAAATAAATATATATATATACTTAGATCTATACAGTTATTTATAACATAAACATTATTTTATACATGAATTCAAATACTTTTGAACCTTCATTAACGTATATGAAGAGTCCACTGCAAGAATGATGGATGTCACTTTCTTGTCGAGAATGAACCAAGACTGTCAATGCATAGCTTAAGACATATAGAATGTACATAGAGAGTTATATGGCATTAACACTGATAGTCATTGTCCAGTAATGATCGGAAAATCACAGTTAAGCTTTGAGCGCTAAAAATTTCAAACTTTCAATTGCTTCTCCTGCAAAATGTATTCCATATGACATCCATCATTCTTGCAGTGGAATCTTCATATGTAGGCCTATACACATTTCTTGGAATAATTTGTCATTAAATAGCAAACAAATATGTTATATATTTAGGCTAATGGAGACATAATATGTTATAGTCTACTACATTATTTATCTTACTATTCCACTCACGACATATCATTTCACTGTTCTAAATCCCTCTCTGTTAAGTAAATACTTATTCTTATGCAATCTTTTTTCATGTTCTTTATACCGTAATATTTCTCTTTGAAATTCCAGACATTTTATTGTTTTATTAATTTCTTTAATTCTAATAAATGTTCTTGTTCTAACCAATGTCGTAATTACTTCTGGCGGAAGAGGAGAACTGATTTCTTCTTCATTTTTCATGGCAGAATTAACCAAATTTACAGTATTTTTTATTATAAATTTCTCATGAGAAACGGAATCTCCGTGCACATCTGAGAATATACTGTTAACAAGCATGGCAACCAATTGTAGATCCTTAGAAGGGAGAATTAAGTTTCCACGCGACATTGTAGCAGAAGTTGACAATTTTGTGGGAATTCCAAGATTCGGGTATTATATCCTGCAATATATTTTAATCCTTCATGGGATATCCGCTGTCTTGCAGAGATTTCATATACTTTTTTTCTGGGAGGCCTATATTTCCTTCAGGATCTCCATCTTTAGTAAATTTAAACGGTTTCAGAATGCCTTTAAGAAATTCTGCCGTTGCACACAGTTCTTTCTGGAGATTATCATTGACTTCTGATTGGCTTGTACTAGGACCACCTTTTAATGCCTTTTCTTCCGAAAGCAAATCGGAGACGTTTTTGTTCTCACAAAACTGGGATAATGGATTTCGGCCTAGTATGTACCACTTCAGTCTATGTTTAAAATCTAAAGCAGAGAGATGATCGTTTGTTCTACCCATGCTTCTAATTTCCGAAAAAAATGTTTCCTACCAGATCTTGGTTAAGTTTTATTGTGTTGATGTATTCAATTTTGTACTTGCACTTCATTGCCTCATACGTACAACCCTGTTAATGATTTATTATTTATTAGAATCCCCTCCTGGTAAAGTAATTTCCTGTTTGCTTCTCCTACTCTAACTGTGGTCATGAAGTCATTCATTTCTGAGATCATTTTGATCTTGAAGGTTTATTCCGTAACTATGCAGCCCACGGTGGGTACCGAATTTAGAAACGGCATTAAATAAATCAAACCAATCATTAGTTAATTTTATTGCCTTTAAGTTTCTTTCGTTTTCACCACACCATTTCAAAGCCTTTGCTACCCTGTTCGAAAATAGTTGTGCTGCCAAACTAACTTTTTGTTTTTGAGTACCACGGACACTTAAGTGTAAAGGAGTTAACTTGTAAGCTAATTTTGTATCAGAGGACGAGGATTCACGTAAAAGTTCATGAATGGATTCTGATAAAATGTTCAATCCGTTCAAGTATAAACCACGATCTAGAAAGTGATTCCTATGTAATTTCTATAAATGTGGAGCGTCTGATTTTGGTAGAGGGTCTTGGCGTTTGCAACAATTCTCCCATTTTTTACGAAGATGTTTATCTTTCGGGAATGAAAATTATTTAATATTAGTGCCTCTGGTTTTCCTATAATGATTACTGCAACCGTACACTGCACAATGACTCATTATGTATTGTAATTATTGTCTAGTTAGGTAGCCTATATTAAAGAAAATGTACTCTACGCAATGAGCTGCGAACGCTGTCTGCAGTGAAGATGACGTCACTCGTCTCGGCCGCTATAGCAATAGCATGCGCAGTCCCACACCTTTACTATGTTTCCGCCATGGACGGAGGTAAGTTAAAATAGATTCTTACGCACAGAAAACTTGATAGTCTGTCGAAATATTGTATAACTTTATTTTGTCCACACAAAATACTCTAACTATATATACACTTCAGTTTTTTTTTTCAGAACATAATAGTATTTTTAAAAGTTTTGTCGTAAATATGGGTATTTTTATTGAATCATACATACACCACATCGAGTAAAAATTAGTATTTTAGCGTTGAGCTCACTGGAGCTGAATTATTTTACAAAGTGTTGCGAAATGGCGTTCCTGCGCTCATAATTTATCCATAGTCGTTTCCTGTATTTCTTAATATAATATTTATGTACCACATTTATTTTAATTTTCTTATTTACATAAACAATGTTGCACAACCAAGCGAGTTGGCTCAGACGTTACAATTGAGACTCGCTTTCTGGAGGTCAAGGGTTCATATTCTGTAGTCGACCAATCTGATGGGTTTTACACGGTTTCCATTAGACATACAGGCAAAAGCCGGATTGTAAATTTACATGTAATGATCCAACATCGCCTCAATTAACGATACGAAAAACATTAATGAAAATCTGTAATCAGTTACATGAACACAAGCAATCTAGAACATACTATAGAAAAAGGAACTCAACAAGAGTAAAAACAGCCTACTGATATATCCACACATCCTAAATACGTGACATGATTACAGAAGTGAAAGCGTGTATAAATATACTTAACAAAGAGAAAAAAAAAGATGCACAGTGAGGCTAACATAAATAAATTATCTTCGTACACAATCCACTCTATATTGACATTAATTTGGAGGATTTATTAAAGGATGCCTTCAAGACTAATTTAGATGAATGTTAAACGAATTGTTCTTGCACCAAAAACGGATGTTCTCTGAATAAAATAATCATGTTTTATTTATTTGAAAATAATAATAACAATTAATAAACATGCTACAGGAATTATCCTTACACCAAATGAGTGCTCTCTGGACCTAAATGATCGTATCTTAATTATTTAAATACAATTTCAATTAATTAACAGATTAAGCGATTTATGCTTCTATTAAACACGGATGTTCCTGGACTTCATTTCTAACAAGTGAAGGGAAGCGTACGGGTATGGCTAGTATATAAATAAAGTGTAAGAGACGGTTTTGTCACTAATACCTTTGCAGTACTACGCTTTCTTTAATACAAATTCTGAATTCATGAAAATTTACATTATACTCACAGTTTAGAGAACGATTTTGAAATAATTTTTGAGAAAAGCATATTCAGATCAGATTTATAATCAAATGAACTTGATATTTTTAAATTGTGTAATGCGAATATTTTACACACAATATCTGGTGGCACACAACCTCATGATAAAAAAGTTACTGCAATGATTTAGAACAAGAAAAAGTGTCAGAAATACACCAATTGTCATTGGGAATGCAGAACAAGTAGGATCATGTGCACTTCACGCTATCTAAATGACAATATTCTCTATTTTTTTTTTCGGTGGACGAATGTAATTCACTTCTTCCTGGTCAATATCTCTAGGAGAAATGCAACGATACTGACAACATAACCCACTAACAAAACAAATATAGACAGTGACAGGTGTTCCAAAGTAAATACGAAATATTCTTCGTCTTCGTCGTCACTCAGATCCAAATGCGGTTGTGATGCAGATTTAGATCGCAAGTTATGATTAAATTCTTCGTGTCTTTTATCAATAAACCCGGATTCTACATAGACACGTACAATACGATTGAAATTCTCAATATAGTAATTGTTAGATTGAAACACAAATACTAAATAATCTCCTATCGCGTTATCCTTCAAAGTGCATAAAACTTTCTTCCTCCTTGGATAGAGTGAAGAAGCAATATATTTTGCCCATATTTCAACCGTCAGAGTTGCGAAATTCCTTTCCTGGATAACACCTGTGAAACAGTCTCTTAGATTATCACATGTCTTTCGAAGGTGATACTTGTAATCAAAAGGAGTCTCTTCAAAATGTTTCTTAAAATGTAGGTCATATTGATCTTCATAACCGAAATCTAGACCCGATGTCATTAGTTCTTCAAATGTTGAAATCTGTTTTTCGTATCCTGGGTCTACAAGATAGCTGGTGAAATAAATTTGGAACAAGCAGCTCATGACATACGAGTAACACACGAAAAGAATGAAGATTACTCTTAAGATAGTAGTTCGTGGCATGTCCCCAATAGATACACCCAAATAAATAGCCCACGTATGACACAATGAATAACTGAAAGATGAAAATAAACCACTTTCTTTTAATTTTGAACTCAAAATATAATTTGTAAGTTGCCACATTATGACAGCGACAGTAAGAAAAGTAATCCAAATCATAATCCAGGCTGAAGTATTAAATATGTGCATAATTCTGTACAACCTGGGAATGTGAGTTGCACACGGCACATACCATGTCTGTAAAATTTGCATGAAAGGCTCTGTGCATTCCATTAACATTGCAAACCCCAATATCATTGAGCCAATACCGATATCCGCTTTATTAAACAACACATCGCCTATACCCTCACGGAGCTTACTCATGAACGGGAGTTCAGCAGAACGAGGAGGTAGTAATCTTACAGTTAGATTTAAGAGTTCCGCGATTTGGTGAAGAGTTTCAACTTCGTGTCCCGTAAAAACGTGTCTTGTCTCATTATTTTCATCTATATAACTTCCTGCATATCCACTTGTTGGTTCATTTATAACAACTGAAACACGTATTTCTCGTCCATAGAATGTCTTGGGAATTTTGGTGGGAAATAGAGATGAATAGTTTTTCGATACTTTTTCAAACGGACATTTATCTATGAGAATTAAATCATCAACATGGAATACGGTTTTAGAAGTGTGTAAGGGATAGATAGTGTACAAGTCAAGTACCACTCTTTGTACGTTTTCCGTATTATCTGTTTGTTTTGATAAATGTGGTACCAGAAATAGCACGTCTATTATGTAGTAACTGGTGAACATTTCCTGAAAAAGAAGCAACGTTTCTTCCTTTGCATCACTTTCGTTGCAAGGCGGTAACAAAACAAGGAACCGTCCTCGTGGATTTAATAGCATATATACTTTTAGGTCCTCCAGCAAACTAATTAGATTGTCAAGATTTGTGTATTCTTCATCAGTCCATAAAATCAATACATGATTTTGAAATTTCCATGTTAGCTTTGGTGTTTCTGGAAATTGAGTGCCTAAAACAAAAGTATTTACAGACCATTTACTTGCTTCGTGTATTGTTGCCATTATGATATTTACCTCATCGATATTAGATGTCTCGTTAAAATATTTTGTCGTAAAGGACTTTGAAACACTTGTTTCGGGACCTGAAAATGCAAACAGCAAGTATTCTTCAGATTGGAAATTTGATAGTATGATTGTTGTAACGCAGGAAGCTATGTTGTGTTCTTGAGTGTCTTTTCCTTGCGAAAGAACTGCATACATCATTCCGAAGACGATGATTGAGATCTGCATGTTCATCTTCCTCTCTGCAATAAAGTAATATAAATTTTTCAGAATAATATTTTGACGATAAATTGTATCTAATTCATTGTAAAATAATTGTTCAAAGTCGAGTTGCTAAAAAATTTATATATCTGTTTGGAGAGTATGAAATCATAAGTAAGGGGTCGAAAAGAAAATTGATAAGAAGGAGGGAGATGTCCTGAAAACATGTAATTTATTTCTTGATATTCCAAAAGTCGCATTGGACTAGATAGCAACTAATATGCTTCACTTAAACAAGTGGAATCGGTAGGAGCTGAAAGGCAGTAAGTCTAAATTGTAGTTCTTTATTTAGCATTATGAACTATTATTTGAAGAAATACCTATCGATCGGCTCAGGAAATAATTAATTCAGCCTTCTCCTTGCATAAGAAACTGTTGCTACTAGTAACGTGAACGAACGAGAAAAGCTTTGACATTGACTTCCTACCTTTCAACGCCGCTTCGCAACATGCGAGGTTGTCCATGCTGCCGAGCTGCTGCTTTTCAATTCCCGCCAATACCGAGGCCTTGTGATACCAGTATTTCAGTGTAATACGAGTCATAAGTGAATTTATGTTTTGATCTTACTTTACTCTACTTATTTTGTATTTTGCTGTATTGTAAGAAATTATGTTATTTTATTTTATTTTAATTTTTTTTGTATTCTGTCCATTTCATTTTTAAATTGCTAACAACAAAACTGAAGGGGAGTCCTTGTAAGATCAGTTTCCATTATTGACATTGTACGTTTTACCCTATTGTACACTACTTAACTTTCATTTTGCTATATAATAAAAGAAGTTGTAAAGCATTCTATTAATTTAATTTTGAAATGGAGAGGAACAAAAACTAAAGGGAAACCATTGTAATTTCAGCTGTCATAAGTGACTTTGTATCCTTATCCCACTATACTGCACTTAGCTCGTATTTTGTTATATCATAAGAGAAGTTGTAATTTATATAATTCTGTTCATTTAATTTTGAAATGACCAGCAACAAAATAACAATAATAATAATAATAATAATAATAATAATAATAATAATAATAATAATAATAATAATAATAAGAATAATATCAGTGTGGTTTTAGGCGTAATAGATCAACTATTCATAAGATTTTTTGTATTCGACAGATATTGTAGAAAAAATGGGAGTATAGGTCTAAGGGTAGAGTACATCAGTTACTCATATATTTCAAAAAGGCATATGACTTTGTTAAGACAGAAGTTTTATATAATAGTCTTATTTAATTTGGTATTCCCAAGAAACTAGTTCGGTTAATTAAAATGTGTCCCAAAGAAACTTACAGCAGGGTCCGGATAGACCAGTTTCTATCTGATTCTTTTCCGCTTCACTGCGGGCTAAAGCAAGAAGATGCACTGTCACTTTTACCTTTCAACTTCGATGTAGAATATGCCATTAGGAAAGTTCAGGATAACACAGAGGGTTTGGAATTGAACGGGTTACATCGGCTTCTTGTCAATGCGGATGACATGAATATGACAGGAGAAAATCCACAAACGATTAGGGAAAACATTGGAAATTTTACTTGAAGCAAGTAAAGCGATAGATTTGGAAATAAATCTCGAAAAATGAAGTATATGATTATGTCTCGTGACCAGAATATTGTACGAAATGGAAATATAAAAATTGGAGATTTATCCTTCGAAGAGGTGGAGAAATTCAGATATATTGGAGCAACAGTAACAAATATAAATGACATTGGGGAGGAAATTTAACGGAGAATAAATATGGGAAATGCCTGTTACTATTCGGTTGAGCAGATTTTGTCATTTAGTTTGCTGTCAAATATCTGAAAGTTAGAATTTATAAAACAGTTATATTACCAGTTGTTCTATATGGTTGTGAGACTTGGACTCTCACTTTAAGAGAGGAAGAGAGATTAAGGGTGTTTGAGAATATGGTTCTTAGGAAAATGTTTGGGGCTAAGAGGGATGAAGTTACACGATAATGGAGAAAGTTACACAACGCAGAACTGCACGCTTTGTATTCTTCACCTGATATAGGCTAATTAGGAACATTAAATCCAGACTTTTGAGATGGACAGGGCACGTGGCACGTATGGGCGGATCCAGAAATGTTTATAGAGTGTTAGCTAGGAGGCCGGAGGGAAAAAGATCTTTGGGGAGGCTGAGACGTAGATGGGAGGATAATATTAAAATGGATTTGAGGGAGGTGGTTTATGATAATAGAGACTGGATTAATATTGCACAGTATAGTGACCAATAGCGGCCTAATATGAGGGCGGCTACGAATCTCCGGGTTCCTTAAAAGCCATTTGTAAATAAGTAATAATAATATGTAATAGTAATATTTAATAACAATAATAATAATAATAATATCATGATGATGATGATGATGATGATGATGATGATGATGATGGGGACAAGAGAATGAAACATGTGCCTCAGTTATATAGAAATATGAAGAAAGTAAAATGTCAATGGAAAAGATAATGAAAATCTGAGAAACTGATTGTCTAATTCAAGCATCCAATGGACTATTGTTTATGTATGAACATCAATTGTATACATACCTTCTTTCCTTGTATTCTTGTTTTCCTTTGGCGATTCTTATGATATATTGCAAATAATATTGAAACAGAGATCTTGATTCCTTTAATTATCTGAGGGTAAACTGAGAGATATAAAAATTCGTCCCGTCCTTCAACTTTGCATTCAACAGAATGCCGTATATTTTGACGCAATAGGCATCGCCTGTTAGCAATTACAGTATATGGAGCACGGGAAAGCATAAGCTACTTTAATATTTATTGAATAAGATAACTGTTGGATATATTGTATCAAATACAGCAATCCTTGTCCCATGGGGTGGCTGATCATTCAGACCTTCAGCGTGTCACGCAAGCGTTCGAGTCCCGGTCAGGCCTGGGATTTTTCAATGCAAATCCAAAGTGAAAATTGTGGCGAATAAGGTCGTTGTTGCGATTTTTCTCAAGGATGTCCCGTTTCCCCATACTAAGCATCTATTCTATATCATTCCGTCAACATTTACCCATATCGTCATCATTCCGTAGCATTCCCCGATCGCAGGCTGGCGACGTACGGAGGGGACTGGCCTAAGGACGAAATGGGTTGCCTGTTCAAAGCTAGGTACGCAAAAAACCTTAGTACAGTCAACAGTTATTGGTTTGAGAATGCACCTACCTTGAGTGTTACCGCATTAGATCTTGAAAGATCGCAGTACTGGGTCGTAGTGCCTGCCTCTGTACAATTTCATTCCAATCCTCTGTTTTCATTATAATTTTATTCGTAATGCTTTTACAATATATTACAAAAAGGATATTGTTTTCACTTTAGAATGTTTTATTTCTGTTGCAGAGTTAAGGCCATAAGGCCTTCTCTTCCACTCAGCCAGCCTTAATGAGTACAATAGTGACATACATATTTAAATATGAATATTTACAATTTACTTAAAAGATTTTCCAGCATTAGGCCTCACTGAAAACTAAACTTCAATAATCAGTTATTTAATTTAGTCCAATGGTTCATTTATACTTGTAGTCATATCTAAAATATTATATTGGAGCAAATGTAGACATCAGAAAATGAGTGATGAAATTGAATGGTGACTTTATACAATTATACTTAAGTACAGGGATGCCAAGAAAATTAAATTTCGACACCACTTATATTTATTTTGTAGGCCTACTTTGTAAATACCTAACAATTTGCAAATTAGTATTTTATTTAGAGTTGTGTCAAATTAATTGTGCCCATCTAGCGTTAAACAGATTTCTTTTCCTTTGCAAATACAAAATTTTCATGGTTTTCGTAATATATATTTTTTTTAATAATGGAAGACTAGAAAAATAATTATTTTTACAAAAGCGTATAGGCCTACAATAACTTATGTCGTGTAGATAGGCCTGTTTACCGCTGTGGAGCACTCTTGAATTTGAAACGAGCGAACCCGGGTTCAAATTCTGGTTGGAACAAGTTACCTGATTGAGGTTTTTTCCGGTGTTTTCCCTCAACTCATTGAAAGCAAATGGTGGGAAATTTTCGGCGCTGGACCCTGAACTCATTTCGCTAGCATTCTCACTTTCATCTCACTCAGACGCTAGATAACCTCAGTAGTTGATTAGCATCGTAAAATAAGAAATTATAAAAGTAGATAGGCCCGAACAATATTTTTTTGCTTTTGGATAATTAAAGGTTAATTTGAACCTGAACCAAATTACGGTTTAAGTAAAAGACTACTCGTACTATATTCTGAATTGAATTGTAAATGATTTCACCTATCAGCCAAACACTGAATCCTCTAGATCAGTGATATCAAAGCAAGCGCATTTTTCTGACCTTGACGTCGTGCGCGGGCAGCAAGCTCTAAGTATGGAAAGAGGAAGGGTTGTGTATATGAATAAGCAACCTGTTGGATTAAGAAAACAGTGGTGCAAAAACTTCAAACGGAACGTGAAATTTTATGTCGTTATTTTTATATGGCTTGTTTGATATTATCTATATTGTCTGTAAAACAAAAGTACTAACACTGATTTCTTAATATTGCACTTGTGTTTTAAATCTTAATAACATAATAGAGAGTTAAGAAGGAATATTCACTTAAATTCCATAGTATAATATTATACTGTATTAAGTTGATGAAACACATCATTCATAAAGAAAGTGATATTCCAAAGAAAGAGATTGAGTATGACATGATAAGTTGGTATTATATTGATGGTATCTTTAGCCTTACAAATGCAATCAATAAACTAATCAAAAAATATTACAGTACAAAGCAAAGTTACCTAGGTGCTGTATCTGTTTTAAGTGTAACTAATATTACATAACAAAACTCTTATCGCATTATGTTTTTAAGGTGATATTTGTGAGAAACTTCCTATCATCAAAATATTAAATTATTTTCTCGAAATCTGCTGAAGCTATAGAGCTGAAATTTTGACAACACATGGGCACTTATCGTTTGCTTATGATGTAACAGTAGTTGATTTGTTAATTCATTTCCTTACAAACAATTTCCATGCGAATATTTTCAAAATTTTCAATACACTATCTTCAGTAATACGTATATAAGGTAAGTTATATTAGATTTACGAAAACATTCTGTAAGGCTACTAAATAAATAGGCCTATACCTGAAAATTTCACTTTTCTATATGAAAAGTTGAGAAAATATTTCTTTTGAATAAAAAAATCATACTTTTGAAAAATGAGCATTGAAATTAAAACTTACATTCTTATAATGCACTTATACTTCTCAGGCAAATCTAAAAATTAACATGGATACAGTTTTAATAAGTTCTCTTCCCTTTATCTATTGAATCAGTGCTGGCCATCCCTGAAGATAGCTCAACCAAGCGGCATATACCACCTCTTTCATCTATCTCTTTCCTTTCCGCTGTAAAGCGCTCAGGCTCTCCTGGGCTCTAAAGCGCGTGCTTGCTCCTGTGGGCATCAATTGACATGCCTGCTCTAAATACAAAATCCCCTAAACACCATTTTGTTCAGGACTGAGTTATGCCCACATATTGCAAGCTGAGAATGAATTCTAATATTTTATATAGTTTGAATTCAAAAAGCCACAAAATTTAAAACAAAAGTTTGTTAAAAGTCGCTCTTAGGTTAAAATTCCTTCCATTGTCCACCAGTTACTTTCAAAATCCTTTAATTTGTGAAAGAGTATATAGGGGATTTTGAATCTATAGGATTGTCTCCAATTAAG
The DNA here is from genome assembly GCF_040183065.1 of Periplaneta americana. NCBI lineage: Eukaryota > Metazoa > Arthropoda > Insecta > Blattodea > Blattidae > Periplaneta > Periplaneta americana. Next base: position 134,737,504 of record NC_091120.1, read on the forward strand.
CTTCATTAAAAAAAAATTATATACCATATTTAATATCTACGTAAATGTAAAATTTCCAATATGTTCTCTATGATTTTCCTTAAAATGTTTGCGACTGTAATTTGAATCATAATGACTGACAGGCGACGTAATCAGTGCCAGCAAAGAGAGAGCGAGAGAAGGATAATTGCTCTTGAACGAATGACAGAGTTATCAGTCCACGCCTATCTTGATGTTGGGCGGTCTGAAGCGTTCCCTGTCCAACTTCAAGACAAGCGTGAAATAAGACCTCTGACATTGGTTAGACAGCAATAAATTGTACTTCTCTCCTCCTCTGCCAACAATATTTACGTCGTCTCTCAGATAATATGGAACTAGGTATAGTATTATGAAACGAAATATAGTATTAAGGAACGAAGTATAGTATTTTTTGCGTAGAATGTTAAAATCTTTATTCTGCGATGAAATGAATACGTCTATAATTACATAACTTAAATTATTACAATGATGCTTTTGAGGAATTGATCTTAGAAATGTGTTCATTTCGACAAAACTTTAGACACCAAAATAAAATATTACATAATTTTAGTAATTATCAACATTTATGCTCTGAATGAAGCCACGAAGATAAAACTGAGAAATCTGCTGCTTCTTCTTCTTCTTCTTCTTCTTCTTCTTCTTCTTCTTCTTCTTCTATCATATCAAGCAATAAGTCTCTCGGCCCATTCTGAGACTAAAGAAATTGAAACTTATACGAGAATGGCCTATATCCCGTTTATTAGATGATAAATGATAACAATATACTTACAGAGGTAGGTTTTCAGGAAGCATTCATTGTAAATATTCATGTCATTGTCTTTGATACGATATCATTGTATTGTAATAGTAATTCTTTTAATTGCATTTTGGCTCACACATACAGGGTGATTCACGAGGTTTTACCGTCTTTACGGAGCTTATTTCCGAAGACATTCTAAGCAAAAAATGTTGTATAAACATTGGTCCTATTCTGAATATTTACAGAGTTACGTTTCGTTATTGGTCAGCATGCAGTCAGCTGCCGTATGCAGTTACGTAGAGCGACGAGTGCCGTTCACAAGCGTGCGGCTAAGTGTACTGAAGCGGACTGCGACATTTTTTAAAAAGTGTTGTAAACTCTCCAAGACTGTAAATTAGGATGCAAAATTGAACTGCAAATAATCAAATCGGTGGAAGTGGTGTGATTTGTAATAATTGTTGTGATAAGTGCGTAAGAATAATGTAATGTTCTAGTTAAAAATAGAAGAAGATGCCTGCACGAAGCAACTAAGGAGTTTACAGCACATTTTGAGCTCCATAATACTTGCCAATTAAAGAAATAATACTTTTCAATAGTTCATTCCCTATTTGTATTATACTTTTACCTTCAAACTAAAGAAAAAACATATTTTACAAACAACTTTAAATTAGTATAACTCTGAAAATATTGAGAATAGGAACTAGCCTATGTTTATATGACATTTTTTGCTCAAAATGTCTTTAGAAATAAGCTCCGTAAAGGACGGTAAATTCTCGTGAATCAACCTGTATATTAATTTCTTTCTCCATCTCCCAGTGTTGCTCCCAGTAAAAACCTCAGAAATCTCATGTTTCACGAAAGAATTCTCCTTCTATCTACTCTTACTATGTTGTGTATTCTCAATTTTATTTATTTTCTATTATATCCTAATAATATTTAAAGATAAAACACACATGTTAGGTCAATAATACAGTGTTCATTGATTAGATAAAATACATTATAGGTGGTGTGTTTCAGTTGTATGAACACTAATAAGTACAATAAGATTATTGAAAATGTTAGTCACATATGTTTCGCAGATGCTTCTCCATCTTCAGTCACTAATTAGTTGAAGCATCTCCGAAACATGTCTGACTAACATCTTCAATAATCTTATTGTACTTATTAGTGTTTATACAACTGAAACATATCACTTTTAATGTATTATATCCTAATAATCTCTTAATACATTTGTTTCTTCTATTTTTTATATTATTTCAGGTCCATATTCGTTTTGTATAGTGATATGCCACACACAGAGTACTGAAAATTATTTGTTTGTTCAATAATTTGGTCATTTATTAGTACTTATCATCGTCTTGTAAATTTATCTTCCATAGCCGTTCGATGTGTCTTATTGGTTGATAATTTCATGTTATAACATTTTAAACTCTACTCCGTTTCTTAGGAATACGGTTATAATAACAACTTTTATATGTTAAAATGTAAACTAAGTTGTAAATAGCTGAGTAGTTTCGGTTTCGTATCAGTAAGCTCCTTGCATCTTCCTGTTTCTCCAGTTGTTTGGTGGGGGGTCGACCTGGTTGGCAAGTTGGTATAGCGCTGGCCTTCTATGCCCAAGGTTGCAGGTTCGATCCCGGGCCAGGTCGATGGCATTTAAGTGTGCTTAATTGCGACAGGCTTATGTCAGTAGATTTACTGGCATGTAAAAGAACTCCTGCGGGACAAAATTCCGGCACATCCGGCGACGCTGATATAACCTCTGCAGTTGCGAGCGTCGTTAAATAAACCATAACATTTAACATTTTGGTGGGGGTCCTTTTGTGTTTGCTAGTGTGAAGTGAAATAGATTGTATGTTCTGAAATTTAGTTGTGTATTGATATGTTGTGGGTGCGTTTTTGTTAGTATATTTCGTTGTTCTAGTGTGTTTAGTTTCTGATTTTTCGTTTAAATATGTAGGATTTCTATTCTGTTCCAATGTTCCTGTGGTTGTGGTTGGTGTTTATGATGTATTCTTCGTATGTGGAGGTATTGTGTGATTTGGTTATGACTGTAATTTGTTCTTTGAATCGCGTTTTAAATGATCCCCTACTCTGTCCGATGTTGAAGTTGTTGCAACTATTGCATGGGAGTTTGTATAGGCCTACGTCAGTTAGCTTAAATTTGTTTCTTTGTTTTGTTTGTGTGTTGAGATGTTTTTTGTATAATGTTTTGTGTTGTGTATGCAATGTTGTAATTTAAGTTATTAAAATAAAGATGTGATCTGATTGTGTTGTGTTTCTTTGTGTCTTATAATTATGTTTTTTTTTTATGATGTGTATTGTGTTGGGGTTGTATCTATTATTTGTGCTATATATTTTTGGTTGTATTTCTTCATTGTAGTCTTGATGGTTCATTAGTATGTTGAATAATCTGTGTACCATGGCCCGAAATTCGTCATGTTTTTATTGTGTTGGGTGACTAGATGTGTGTGATTGTTGTGGGTTTTCTGTAAATATTTTGAAAGTATGTTTATTATTTACGTTTGTTATTGTGTTGTCTAAGAAGTTTATGGATTTACTGTTTTCAATTTCTAATATGTAATGTGGATTTAGATGGGTTTGTGTTGGAATAAGTTTCTAATCTGTGTTTTATTTTTTTATGTAGCATTAGTATGTCTTCTAGGTATCTGTGTCAATACATGTTGTTGTCTGCGTCTTTATTGTTGTCTTTATTCAGAATGTGAGTTGTGTTATATTTTGTATATGTATATTTCTGCTAAGATGGTGGAAATTGGTGATCCCATGGGTAGCCTTTGGATTGAGTGTAGTATTTCTTCGGCTTAAAAGCAGAACACATTAACTCAAAAATACAGGATGAGTCATAAGTACGTTTGAAAAACGCGTGAACGTGCTCCTGGATCAAAAATAAGAACGTTTCCTTATATGAAAATTTGACGGAAAATTCTTATTTATTGGAATAAGTGTTGTTTTATTTTATAAGTACCTGTTCATATTATTATGTTTTTAGTTTTGATTTTGACCCAGTGTTTGTTTACAAATAACACAGTGACAAGACAGTAGTACATTGTTTTTTTTACTGGTCCCGTGTCTTGGCCACCCAGTTCACCCGACCTCACCCCATTGGAGTTTTACCTTTGGGGTCACTTAAAGGCTGTCGTCTATGCAACACCAGTGAATGATGCAGAGGAGCTATTGCAACATTTTGAAAATGCATGCCAATTGTTCCGTGATGACAACATGGTGTTTGAGCGAACTTGCCAGTCGTATGTACGTCGTGCTCAGGCATGTATAAACAATGGAGGAGGACACATTGAGCACCTTTTGTAAACGTTAAATGACAAGTTTCCAAATATGTACTTGTGACATAACAAAAAAAGAACAAAAAGAAAGTATGACCATTTCTCCAATAAATGAGCATTTTCCGTCAAATTTTCATGTAAGGAATTGTTCCTATTTTGATCCAGGAGCACTCTCAGGCGTTTTCCAAACATACTTATGACACACTCTGTATTACCTCTGAGGAAAAGGCGTTTTGAAAGCTATCGAATCATCTAAATATTTTATTTTTAGTAAGTTGTTTCTCTTTAACTAGTTCGTTTAATTAAAATGTGTCTTAGTGAAATTTAGAACAGATTCCGTGTAGGCCAGTTTCTGTCTGATGCTTTTCCAGTTCACTGCGGGCTAAAGCATGGAGATGCATTATCACCTTTACTTTTTAACTTCTCTCTAGAATCTGCCATTAGGAAACTTCCGGGTTTGGAATTGAACGGGTTATATCAACTTCTTGTCTGTGCGGATGACGTAAATAAGTTAGGAAAATATCCACAAACTATTAGAGAAAACACGGAAATTCTACTTTTTATTGTACGAAATGGAACTATAAAAATTACGTACATTATATACGAAGAGGTGAAAAAATTCAAATATCTTGGAGCAACAGTAACAAATATAAATGGCACTCGGGAGGAAATTAAACGCAGCATAAATTAAGGGTTCGGCTGTAAAACATGGTAAGCCTCAAGAAGTGAAAAAATGAGATTTCGATATAGGAGGCTTTGGCCATCTGTTATAAAGCTATTGAATTGCGTAAGTAGTTCAATATGTCATTCATAGATGGTATGTGTGCTTAGTTACATTATTGTAACCAACAACAGTTTCGTGTAAAACATATTAACCATCAGGAAAATGGCTACTAGACTAGTGAGGCGGAAGCTTTTCTCTAGAAATAGTAATAGTTTATCCACTACAAGTGAGGAGAAGGATGTTAGTGGCAATAGAAGTGAATGCCAGGTATCGCACTCTGTGTCTTGTAGTGAAGATATAGATGTTCCAGATGATATTTTGTTTAAAATAGTGTGTATAATGCACATTAAGGGTTACCATATTTTACATGAAGTGTTGATTACTGTTGCTGATGGGTATTAATGTTACCGTTATAGGATACTAGATCATCTGAAGAGAAAAATAGAGGTCTATTGCAGAACGCAGCTGATAAACGACAAGATATAAGTAAGGATATCTCTCACAAGGTAGGCTAGATTTATGTGCAAACATATTTAGGCCTATTTTCTTAAGTTCATGCTGCATCATATTCATGTATGAAGTTAATGAAGATTAGCCTATAGATAGATAATTAATTATACAAATTTAATTCATTTCTTATCTTTTGCAGTGTGTGCCCAAAGAATCAAGCAAAAAGAGAAAGAGGAGATTACCCATGCAAGTGGTAAAGAAGGAAAAAGATTCTGGTGTTCTAAATAGAAGATATAGGGACAAAGGTGATGAGGTTTCAAGTAGGGAACTGGGACCAAACTGCAAATACACAAAAAAATATTTGACAAAGTCTCCGCACGTTAATTTTTGGTAAGTTCTGGAAATTAGGTTCTTATGACCTACAAAATTCATATCTTTTTGGAAGTATGAAAACTAACACTGTTGCACGTCAATATACAAAGAACTTGCAGAGTAGAAGATCGCAAACGGTGAAATATTTTGTTCGATATGACGGACAAAGCATCATTGTTAATAAAGGACCAAGTATTTTGCAGCATACGTGATATGGTATAATATGTTGATACATTCACTCATTTCATAAAAAACGTGTTAAACCACAAAGCTTGGGGTGGACCAGTTCACTTTTACTTCATTTAATTTCAGTATTTGCCTCAAATATTTCAGTTTACTATGTAATCACTTTACGAAAGTATTGTACTTGCATGATGTGTATTCGTATTTCATGTACGAGTAACTATTAAAAATAAATTAGAATTTACACTTGAAAAGACATGATGCCTTTTTCTCAGACGTTGATCTCTATGGGTTACCATCTTTTACAGACGAACCCTTCAAATATGGGAAATGCGTGTTATTATTCGGTTAAGAAGCTTTTGTCATCTAGTCTGCTGTCAAAAAATATGAAAGTTAGAATTTATAAAGCAGTTATATTACCGGTTGTTCTGTATGGTTGTGAAACTTGGACTCTTACTTTGAAAGAGGTATAGAAGTTAAGGGTGTTTGAGAATGACGTTCTTAGGAAAATATTTGGCGCTAAGAGGGATGAAGTTACAAGAGAATGGAGAAAGTTACACAACCCAGAACTGCACGCATTGTATTCTTCACCTGACATATTAGGAACATTAAATCCAGACGTTTGAGATGGGCAGGGCATGTAGCACGTATGGGCTAATCCAGAAATGCATATAGAGTATTAGTTGGGAGACCGGAGGGAAAAAGACCTCCGCGGAGGCTGAGACTTTGATGGGAGGATAATATTAAAATGGATTTGAGGGAGATGGGATATAATGGAGGGGACTGGTTTAATCTTCCTTAGGATAGGGACCAATGGCGGGCTTATGTGAGGGCGGCAATGACCTTTCGGGTTCCTTAAAAGCCATAAGTAAGTAAGTAAGTAAATAAGTAAGTGTTTTTGCCTTTGTGTGTATTGAATATTCCAATTCTAAATTTATACACATACATTATGTACTGTACATTACATCGTCGCTTAAGAACCAATACCGCGTAACTAACAAAATGTAAATTTTACAGGAGAAGGAAAAAACCGAATAAAATATAAAATCCATAAAAATAACTCAATAGTCTTGAAAAGTGATGTATGGCCATGAAATAGCTTAACTAATTTGTAACTAAGTGAAAATGGATGATCGTGGCCGTAGACATTTGGCCATGTCACTTACGCGGTATTGGAACTCTGCCGTTGACTACATTTTGTTAGTTACGCGGTATTGTGAGAAAACTTTAGCAGCTTCAGGACACATGTTGACAAGCGTTTTCTTTGCGTTCTGGAAATATTATTCGTGCTCTTGTTTATGTAAAATTGTTATCTGAATTGTTGTCCTAATCGTCTGACTTGAGGTCAAGGTCGGTAGGCTGTAGCTTGAGTCAGCAGTAGATCTACGTTCCAGACAATCAAATACTGAAGCTATGGGAAAGGAAAAACGAAGACAGTTCAATGTTTATTGTTATAATAATAATAATAATAATAATAATAATAATAATAATAATAATAATAATAATAATAATAATAATAATAATAATCTGATAACAGGTAGGCGTACTTTACTTTCACACTACGTATTTGAATAGGTAAGTAGATTTGTTTCTAAAACATTGCTGACAAATATAATTTTATAATAAAATGATGATAAATAATAATAATGATAATAATAATAATAATAATAATAATAATTATTATTATTATTATTATTATTATTATTATTATTATTATTATTATTATTATTATTATTATTATTATTATTATTATTATTATTATTATTGACAATGGACTTGACTGACTTGCGAATAATGAAAAGAAAATCATATAAAAATGTAATAATGTTGATAACAATAATTTTTCAGGCACAATATTCGTTAAACACAATAAAGAAATAATTATAGGCCTACGCTCAAATCACAAAAAGTAATCCTTGACTAACCCTAGTGTGGAATACTATCATAAAAGCTATAGCAATCTCTTGGAATAACATGCTTCAATTGCTGCAGATGATTCCATTTTGAGTCATTAATTTTCAGCCTATTGTTGTACATTTTTGGAAAAACGACATTCCTGGAGAGCTTCTTAGGGCGCCCAGGCATCTCTTGCAAGTCATCATTGAAATTGCACTTGAAGAGTATTAGACCATCAGGGCAATAGTGAATGACTCTTAAGTCAGTGAACGTAGAGTCATTTTTATTCCTACAGGTCGAATAGAGTCATATAACCACAAATCCTTAGTCTCAAAGGTGATGAAGAAGTTATGATTCAGATAATGGAATTCATAGGGGAATGGTTTCTTCCTAGCCTCTTTAGAAATCAAAGCATACTGGCTAGGAAGTGTTATTTCACGTCCTTTCAGTTTACATTCAATAGAACTATGGACGGAATCGCATTCCATTTGCGTATGTCCTTTTTCCAAAAATTTCTGTGCTATTGTAACACCAGTATTAATGGCTAATCTTAATAAGGCATTTGCCATTACTACGTTTCTATTCTGGTAATTACAATCATTAGAATACAGAATGACTGGGAGTAGACGATCTTTCAGTTGCTTGGTTAACGTATCTACCACACATGATGCAAAAGTTGACGCCACTAGATCAGACTCTTTCTCATCAAATCAGTAGCATACTGCTTCCTGAGTGACTAGGTTGTACATTGTAAAATTATGCACAGTTAATTTTGTTTTATAATACAAGGAAATAGCCTGCACAAATGGTGCTACTTTAACTGCTTGGACATCCATTGCATAAACTATACACAAATTGTTCTGCCCATTTTCTTTGTCTTCATATTTTTCTTTTCTTGCCAATTCTTTCCTCTCATTATGAGTTTTCCACCCTTTTTATTTGATATTTCCGGCTTTATAGCTGCAGCAAACATTACATTGATCTTCTTGGGCCTGAAGAGACTGAGGGTAGATTCCTGGAACAAACTGTCGAAAGTACGTCGGCTTAAAGATTCTACGTTACTGTCGCCACATTCTTCTTTGTAATGCTCATATAATTCTAACTGTGACTGTGACTGCACAATCGGTTCTAGATACACTTTTGTGGACGTCTACCATAATGGGGCGGTAATTTAGGTAGGCTACTGAAGAAAGAAGTAAGAAATTCTTTAGAATGCTCTTTTTTATGTACTTTTGCAAGAGAACATGACTTTTTTTTTACACAAGGGACGCCATCAGTACTATTAGCTAACCAATATCGCACAGTCCATTCTTTAATTCCCAATGTACACAGAAACATCTTTTTTGCAAACCTGAATAGTTTTCTCATCAGCTTTTAGGTTGTAGACAAATGTTCTCTTTCTTCTCGATTCAGAACTTATACTGCCAGGTCTTTTCGTAGGAGTGAAATCCACAAGATCTGATACGTAAACTTTCCTCTGTTCCCAAGTCATAGCTTTCCAGAATGTCTGAAAGATGTGCCTTCTCTCATTAGAGATTAAATTACAGTCCCTTACTTTCGAATTGTGCCACATTTTATAACTACACTGTGGCCGCAAATTCCTTGCATCTCTTTCCATATCATGTGTCACTTTGCCATCTTTCGATCTCTTGTAGCCAAGATAAGGTTCCCCTTCTATTCTAAATTTTCTATTTTTCATTTTCTTCCACTTACCTTTTTGTGGCTTTGAACTTCTTTTTCTCTTAAATTAAGTTTTCTGTTATGATTCCGTAACTGAAGAAAAATAAACGTTTAATAACTGTGATACTTCTTATGCCATACCTTTGTTAATGTTCACAGAAGTTTCTCCCGTCTTAAATGCAGAACATACGAGTAGCACAGATAGGATTTCGTTCTCGCTAAACTGACCGTCGTCCGATTCATTGTCCATTTCTTTTCTTGTATCTGTAGACCTATATAATAATAAAATAATAAATATACTACATTTCAGTGAATGAACTTGCAGTAAGATTCTGCTTGAATTCAGCTCAACTAACATTCAATTGACATTAGTGAAGTAATTCTATTATTTATATTTACATTTTAAATAATTGAAACTGAACACATCTTTAATCTTCTCAGAATATCACACACTGTTGACACAATTTCACAAGGCAGTAACGAGAACCAGCTGCCGTACTGAGGGCGCGCAGAGAGTAGACATAGCCTAATATCTGTTGTCAGATACGCGGTATTTCCAACAGACTTCTCGTGACTTCAGATACGCAGGCCATTCATGCAATCAAATTCCCGCGCTTGTCAATGCATGCAGATGACAGTGGAGGTACCATCTGTGCAAAAAAAAAACAGTTTTGACCAAAAATGTCTGTTACGCGGTATTGTTTCTTAAGCGACGATATACGCCCTTTTGTGAGAAGTAATGTTTTTGATTAATGTATTTTGCGTGTAAATAGACGATTTGTTATTCTATGGAAAGTAGTTTTGTTTTGTGATGGTGTGTGTACAATGAATGAACTCTTTATTGTGTTCTAGTCTTATATATTGTTATTGTTGAGCATCTGTTCTACTGTTCTACTAGTATCTGTAGTGTGTCCTTTCCCCAAGAAACACGCAACTTTAATAACATGAGTAACTAATTTCCTGTTTTTTCTAACATTTTCATTGTGGGCCTCAATTGACAAACATAAGTGTTCATTCAAGCTACATTCTATTCGTACTTTTCCGAACTGTTTTAACTGGATTTGAGCTTGTATATGACTTTGAGAAAGTGTATGTCTTTTTTGAGCTTTATGAAAATTAGTCAAGTCATCGAAACCTGCTTTAGACCAAACGTTTTTCTCATTGGAAAACAATCGACAGGGCCAGAAAAACAATTTTTGTAATTCACTACAACCACATAACCACTTTGTTGAATCGTACATTTTCATACTAAAGTGGCGCGTAAATATTTTACGTCCTTTTTGTTGAATTTCTAGCTTAAGATTACCCACTTTATCTTATTTATTTTGATGTACCGAAGTACATATGATATTTCCATGCAGATATTCTGCTTTCTCAGATGATGAGAGAGAGATGGAACGGAGAAAAATTCTCTCCGGCGCCGGGATTTGAACCCGGGTTTTCAGCTCTCCGTGCTGATGCTTTAACCACTAAGCCACGCCGGATACAATCCCGACACCGTTGAACGATTCAACGGTGTCGGGATTGTATCCGGCGTGGCTTAGTGGTTAAAGCATCAGCACGGAGAGCTGAAAACCCGGGTTCAAATCCCGGCGCCGGAGAGAATTTTTCTCCGTTCCATCTCTCTCTCACCACTTTATCTTGGTAACATAATGAACTGAAACTCATCTGCTCAATAAGATGGTCAACTGAACAGCAGGGATTGGAAGGCGAAGTGAGAGGGGGAAGTGAGTTATTGTAAAGGTGCGTCCAGACTTGCAACAGAACATCGTAGCGCAACCGCGCTGCGATCCTATCTGGACAGCAAACGATACTTCACAACATCGGCGCGTAGCGTGAGCCCGCAACCTGAGCGTTATGGACCTAGAGGCGCTGAGTTGCACCATTTGTCGTGTATTCCAAGGAAAAATCAAAGGATCCAGGGGCCCGTTTCACAATCCTACAAATTACAAATTAACAATTTACAAATAACAAGTAAAAGATCACAAATGCTTGCAAATTGTGTTTCACAATGCTATTTTATTAGTTTGTAAAGTCTGACGAACTTTACAAAATCAGCTAAAGAAATTTACAAATACGCATTATGGTTACACAATATCGCCAACGACAGTTTACAAAAATCCCTAAGGAGTAGAGCTAAAGTCGCTGTATTTTTACTACTATCGATACATATGTTTATATTTTGTACTAAAATAGATTATTCTAAGCTTGCTGATTCATATTTCACCAACAGAAAATATAAAGTAGTGTTTTAAAATAATTAAAAGTATTTAGATTTTTATATATTGGCGACAATGGAGTTTCATGTGATGTGATTGGTCGAGTATACCAATATGTCTATTGCTTAAATGACCAAAGTTAGCACAAAATTCAGTCAAATAAGTAAATAACAGATTTGGTCTACGTACAAATATGCAATTGATCAAATAAGTACGATGTCTAAACACAAAATCAGGTTAATTTTTTGTGTTGATCCATCAGTATTTATTAATGTTTCATCCCTAACCTCATAAACATTAATGATCCCATTAGCAGCATAAAAATTCTGTGCTATAGTAAATAACATTTTGGTGATCAAAAACGTGCCCCGAATTTAACTCTTTTAACAACATCAACTACCCTGTGCGCACTTTTGCACACTGATATCTTAGAAATTCCGTACTTATCTGCTAACCCACGGAACTGACTGCATCCAATGCAAAACAATACAGTTATCGCTTTGAGGTTAGGGAATCACTTTTCTCTTTTGAATGTTGCATATATGATGTCCCATATCTTGTAGGAGAGATTCCAGCGAAATGAGACTCGAAACGACTTCAGAATACCGCATAAGTAGTGTCGCTAATGCATTATTGAATTATTTATTTTTGATGCAGGGAACTTCTTTATTAAGTGCGAGTATTTATTTAATACAGCCTTCGTATATAAATACTTACGCGGTATTCTGAAGTATAGCGCGGGACTCATTCGAAACCTTTCATTAAATTTATACAATGATACGAACGTGTTATTAATTCTTGCCCGGAGAATTTTACGTTTGATTAGGCCTAAATTCAATATCTTCGTCTGAGTCATTAGAACTCCTTAATAACATCAAAACTGCTTTAGTTCAATTCTTAATATTATCCGGAAACTCAAAAATTAATTTAATAACTATTTATTTATTGTATTTATTAATAATTTGTTGCAATATCGAACTTTACACATCTTAGAGGTATTGCAGAAAATGTGCTAATTTTACAAGTAAAATTTACATGTTTGTAAAATTACTCTTCACTGTGAAACAGAATACTTGTAAAGTGAGCAAAATTTAATTTGTAAAGATTTGATTTTCCTTTGTAAAGTTCAACATTACAAACAAAGATTGTAAAACAGAAGTTTACTATTTACAAGCAAAGTTTACAATTTTCAAAGATTGTAAACATTGTGAAACAGGCCCCAGAGCGTTGAAGTTGCAGTAAGTGTGGACGTGCATGGAAGCTGGACGTGTAACACCCATTCGTGCCGCATGTGTAGCTACAGTGCTAGTGCACTGGCCTTCCATGAAGACGGTCTGGGTTCGGTCTGCGTGGAATGTATGATGGTAAAATAGACGTTGCATAAGGGTTTTCTCGGGGTACTCTGTTTCTCTCTTTCATTCCATCACTTCACTTCTCCTTCATTTCATCTCTCGGAACAACTGAATAAGGCGGACCGCACAGCAGCGCCGACTATGCTCGCCACTAGTGACCTGGCCGTACCGAAATAAGACAATCGAAATTTCGCTAGTAAATTCGCAACTATATTCTTTAAGCATTATTTCAAATGCAAGATTTACGGAGTATAACGGCGGTCTTTTGAATGCACTAGAAGAAAATACAGATTTAGTATGATATTATATCAGATTATTACACCGAAATGAAGGAAAAATATGATGTGATTTAGGAAATATCACTGAAATCGACGAAATCAAATTTCGTGGCAATCGTCGTCAAGCGCTAGCTAGGGTACGTAATTATAACCGCATTGGCGTTGTATTTTTGGTTCACAGAAAAGAGCTCGTCTTTACGAAAGAAACGTTCAGCTGCCATGAAATTAATTATTGCTTTCATAACATTGCTTATCAATTTTACGAAAAAATTATCATCAGAACAATGGGTGACTAGAAACATCACTAGTGTCCGCCGCTGTGGAGTAACGGTTAGCTTGCCTGACCGTGGAATGAGCGGGCACGGATTCAAATCCTGGTTGAGGTTTTTTCCAGGAGTTTACGTCAACCCATTAAGAGCAATTGTTTGGTAACTTTCGGTACTGGACCCTGGACTCATTTCGCTGTCATTATCACCTTCATAGCATTCAGACGCTAGATAACCATAGATGTTGATCGTCTGACCGCGAAACCAGATGGCCCGGGTTCGAATTCCGGTCGGGGCAAGTTACCTCGTTTTCCGGGGTTTTCCCTCAACCCAATACGAGGAAATGCTGGGCAACTTTCGGTGCTGGACCCGGACTCATTTCACCGGCATTATCACCTTCATTTCATTCAGACGCTAAATAACCTAGACGTTGATACAGCGTCGCAAAATAATAATAATAATAATAATAATAATAATAATGGCTTTATTTAACCTAGCAGAGTTAAAGCCGTAAGGCCTTCTCTTACACTCAACCAGGATTAAAACTTGCTTACATAGTTGAACATACAACTGGATCGGAATTAAATAATTACATACGATACAATTTAGGTACATAATGAGATCAAAAGAGGTAGTTACATAAAAATTTACCTCATAAAATAAAAATAAAGTAGTTGAAAACATATTAATATTGTTAGAATCAAAATATACGAATCACATAGAAACAGAAGCCGATAATTCAATAACAAATGTACACAGTAAAAATAAAAATAAACACATTAGTATACATATTAGTATTAGATTACAATTAAATAGGATTCACATAATTAAACCAGAAACCGACAATTGAATAGAATGTACACAAAAATAGATTAAGTTAATAATAAAAAAACAACACAGTGGTATACATATTAGCGTTAAGTGATAAATAAACACGATTTACGTGATTACAAAATAAAAATAAGAAACAAAAAATAAAAATAAATACAGTGGAACACATTCCATTAAATGTTTGCAACGCGTTAGGTCTGGCAGCTCATCATAAGATATTTTTCTAATTTACATTTAAGGAAATTAAAGTTCAGCAGCCCTTGACTTCAGAAAATAACCCACTACAAAAATACTCCTACATCACTAGCGAAGCGAAAAGCACATTCGACCATATTGAAACAAAAGAAAATGCTAGCGGGGTTTTAGTTCCTACGCAGTATGTCTCCTCTCACATTATTTATCCCCTCATCTAATCCACTCCAAACTTGTCTCATTCCTCGGCCTTATGTCGTTTAGCTATCCCCTCATTTAACCCATGAAACCTTTTAACTCGCAATATGTACGCAAATAAGTTGTCTTGCAAAATGATTCAACCCCTATACTTATGGCAAGTACGGGTTTCCGATGTTGATCTAGGTTCTAAGGGCTTGAGGCTCCAGGTTCTATTCGGGCTCTTTAGTAGATGATGAAACTTTACCTGCAGGGTCAAGGAAAGATAGCCCACTTGTTAGCGTAGGATTAATGTCAATCAATATGTCAATCAATCAACCATCAATCAACCAATCAGTCAACACCCATTCGTCTGTCTGTGTGGGCAGTGAACATGGAATGGACCGAGCAAAACACGTTGCACTTTATGAAATTATAAAGAGGTAAAGAAATTTTGTGAAATGCTAAACACCACAAGGAATTTTAACAAAAGTTTAAGGAACGATGCTTGGGAGCAGCTGGCGCGAACTTGATGTTACGACCCACCGTTGCGGACCGATGATACGGAGCGATCCGTCAGTAGCCGGTATTCCTGCGTAACAGTCAAAGGATTCAGCTATCAAGTTGCAGTATGTGTGGACGCTGACACAAATACGTTGGACTGCGCATGCTGACGTCACTCTGGGATGTTAATGATTGCAATTTGAATTTTATTGTTTCCGAATTTTTATTAAATTCAGCAATCCATGCTGCACCAGTACCATTTTCATGCTTTATACTTATTTATGTTTATTTTATGTTCAACTTCATTATTATTATTATTATTATTATTAACATCGTCATTATCATCATTTATATTCATACGACTATTTTATTGACTCTGATTATTTCCTGATTTATTGTAGTATTCAATGAGATCCAAAATTGTAACATCTATGTTAATTCACATTCGGAAACCAAAATCACTGTCCATATACAAAATATTACTGTCAATAATACGAATAATCAGCAAGTATGGAGTTATTGGCATGTAAAAATATCTCAATAATATATTATTATTATACTAGCAAGTATAAATAATAATAATAATTTGTATATATACTGCTGATGTCTACACTTCGCTCAAACACACGCCATAATGAATAACTTATTAAAAATTAAATACACGCAAACACTAAAAAGTAATTAACACTTCTTAGGAACACAAAATTGAAGTTACTCTCAATTTCTCAATTGTTAATTGAACATAATTCAATACACCGATACGAAATGAGTTTAAATCACCGCCAATTACTGTGGTCAACTCCCTAGATTTTAACTTATTAAACAATAAAGTACTACAATAATTAGGCATATCATATTTCTTCTGTCTGTGACTTTCTATTCTTACAGTTCTGCATTACGTGTATTAAAATCATGACAATTTACTCGTAATATTTTATTATATTCAGTTTCGTCATGCGTAAACAGCATTAAACATTTATAAATAGAAGTATAGGCTATACAAAGAAATACCAAGATTCTGTATTCCTGAAAAGAAAAAAAATTACAAGGTTTTGTACTTTAAATAACAAAATCGTTCTAATAACTCGTTTCTGAGCAATAAAGATTCAGCTAATATTTACAGCATTTCTCCTTAAACGGTACCATCATTAAAATGAGAATAATATATAGATAAGAAACAATGTGCATTCAACGTAGACCTAAGCTGTGAAAATAGCAAAATTTACGGTATTAAGCTTTTTTTTTAAATAAAATCAATATAGGCCTACCATTGTAAAGTGTTGTCGACAAAAAATTCAAGAAACCTAATATTATCCACAGATGTAATATAACAATTACTAAAATTGATAGATGGATGGACGGACAGGCAGACAGACAGATATATTTATTCGTTCCATAATATCTTACAGTTGCTTTAGAGTATAGAATAAATAACATGTCAAATTCTTTCGTTTAAAATATAAAAATGCAAATATGAAATATATACAGAATTAATACCTTAATGACAATAACATATTATACAATAGAATATATTTACCATTTCATAGTATTAAAATATTTACACTACCAATATGTGAAATGTCAAGAATTCATCTACAGAATAGAA
This sequence comes from Periplaneta americana, assembly GCF_040183065.1. Classification (NCBI taxonomy): domain Eukaryota; kingdom Metazoa; phylum Arthropoda; class Insecta; order Blattodea; family Blattidae; genus Periplaneta; species Periplaneta americana. The sequence goes on from NC_091120.1 coordinate 134,754,293, forward strand.
ATTATGAGATATTAAGTACGGTCATTTTTAGTTCTACTTTAAATAATGCAGGATTTTGATTATGACTCAATGTCTTGAAGACTACTGAAAAAATTTTTATTGTCATGCAAGGTACTCCCTTTGATAGCATGATAAGTTTGATGATGGCGTTTGAAAATCATTCTTTCTGCAGGTATTTATACATGTATGGCTAAATTAGTTGGAAAATTTGTTTACTATATTAGAGGAAATTTATTGAAGAGTATAATGTACTGATTTGTTAAAGTCAGAATCTCTAATTAAAAAAATAAATTGGTCTACACGATTCTATAGCATTTGCTGCAACTATTATTCTAATTTCTCTTTTTGTAATAATATATTTTTACTATCCCCAAAATATTATTTCGTAGAACATAATGAAATAAATATAGGCAAATATATTGTCTTTAAGATACTCCTATTTACGAATTGTTGTAACGACCTAATTGCGAAGCATGCTGAGCTACGTTTGGGGGTTATTTCATTAATATGATGGTTGCAGGTTAATGTAGACCTATTATTAATATGCAAAACAATAAATTTGTTTGTTGATGTTTCTAGTAGAGGTATATTGTTGATAGTTGTGTCTCATGTTTCAGAGATTAAATTTGAAGAGATTTTAAATTGAATTATGTTAGTTTTATTCATGTTTAAAGCTAGTTTATCGGTTGTAAACCAGTCATACATTTTAAGGAAAAGTGTTTCTGTTTTATATTTGAATGTGGCAAAGTTGCTGTCTGTAATTATGATACTTGTGTCACCTGTAAATAGTATAGAATAATCTGTTCCTTTTATTAAGGGGCCAACATCATTTATAAAAATTAGAAAAAAAAAAGAGGTCCTAATAGAGATCTTTGCGTGACCCCTGTATGAACATTTCCCCATGTTGAACAGGTTTAAAGGTGTCACTGAATGCGTTTATTTCAACTTTTGTGTTCTGAAATGGAGATATGATTCAAACCACTGTTATGCTTGTTATGCTATGCCTTTAATAACATAGTATTCTAATTTTTAAAGTAGAATTTTATGATTAATACAATCGAAAGCTTTGGAGAGATCACAAAATATCCCTCCTACTTGTAATTTCCTATTAATAGCTTCCAGAATTTTACCAGTTAAATTAAACGAAGCTTGCTCACTTGATGTATTCTTTCTGAATCCACATTATTGTTCTGAAATGAGAATGTTGCGGCAATTAAGATGTTGATATACTCTTTTATAAACAGAGTGAACAATAAGTATGGAATATTGCTAATAACTTCTTAAATTTTACAAAAAAAAAGTTTTATACGAAAAGTTGTTGGAGATAAACCATACAATATGATACCAGTGTTCGAAAAAAGTTAGATATTCAGACATAAAGAGTGTGACAGTAAAGTCATTTTTTTTAAATGATACTCTATATTAAAATTTACATATTCCGATTCTCCATTAAATGTTATGTTTGAATGCATGCAAATTTCACCCACCGAGTTAGTCCTGTGGTAGCAATTTCAACATCCAGACTAGCCGGTCCGGGTTCGATTCCCGGCGGGATCAGAAATTTTCATGTAAATAGTGATAGTGATTCGTCCGTCGGGTGGGGACGTTAAGCCTGGTGGCCCTCTTGGTGCTACTTGGCAGAGTAGGCTACGTGCCGATACCGGGTTTCCCCTTCTTCCTTCCTCACCATCATCATCCTCACCCATTCCCTACACTACAAATACACATACACTCACCCTAGTAGCCTACACGACATAATTCTTCATAGATACACATCATTCATAACGTGGCCCGCCGAAGTGGTGTGCAATTTGAAAGTGGGCCGCAGTCCTGCCATCTATGTGCAGTATGCGGAACCCGAATAACGCAAGTGAAGTGAGTAAGCATTAGATACACAGATAATATTAAAATGGATTTGAGGGAGGTGGGATATGATGGTAGAGACTGGATTAATCTTGCTCAGGATAGGGACCAATGGTGGGCTTAAGTGAGAGCGGCAATGAAACTCCGGGTTCCTTAAAAGCCAGTAAGTAAGTAAATAATGTTCCTAGTTGTTTTGATTTTATTAGTCAAATTTAAAATAAATTATTAAAGTAAAGTTATTTGGCTTTTAAGATTACTTTGTGTTTCATTTAACTGATAAAATTCTGGAAGCAATTAATAAAAAATTACAAGTAGGAGGGGTATTCTGTGATCTCTCCAAAGCCTTGGTTTCTATTAATCATGAAATTGTACTACAGAAATTAGACCTATTAATTTACGGTCATTACTATTTCTACTTTAAATATATTGAGTTCTCTTTGTTTTCCATGAGATTCTTATGTCTTGTGCAATCGAATTAGTTTTAGATGTTTGAGAATTTTTGTGCTTTACAAGAAAACTTAGTTCAAAGATATTTAAGAATGTATTATGAAACGCATTGAATTTACTATTCATATCTTCATTGACATATACTGATTTCCAGGTTTCATTTTTTAATTTAGCTTCAAAGTCCTTTAAAAATTCTTCATTTATTATTCTTAACCTAATTTTAGTCTTGTGTGTTGATTCAGCAATGTTATTGCATATTAGTGTACGGTTGCCAGAAATCGCATCGTCACTGCCACTCTTTCTTGAACTGAATGTGGTATCCTTCTTTGCAACATTAGGTGCCAGAAAATATTTAAAGTCTGTAGGTGACATCCTGGTAAAATTTTTATAATGTCCATCAACTGTTTTGAACTTCAAGTCAGCCAGAAAATTTGAATCACCACATTTATTTTTACTTGTATATGATATGTAACTATGTTTGCCACCATTGCCTCTGTTTCCGTTTCTTTTTGCACGCAAAATGCAAATAAATATAGGCTGCTGCAACTGCGTCCATGATTGAAAGTAGGAGTACCTGAACTGGCGGACGCTGGTAGGTTAGGGCCCAGTTTTACCAAACTTCGTTACAATAACGCTAACAGCATGTTAACTAACGTGTTGTTAAAAATTAAACATCCTGTTAGTGTAATAGTGTTTCACCAACCATTTGAGGTAGTTTGGTTAGGTAACATGATGTTAAGAGTAATGTAACATGAATCAAAGAAGCAGTGATTGTATGAAAGTTTACTGAATGTGCCTTTAGTTGGTGTAGTCATTTGTTTTAGCGGGGAATTGTATTTTTTACATTATGGAAGTATTGGAGACTAACATAATTACAACGGAAATCGAGAAAAAGAAAGTGTAAGGAGCAGTAATTTTACCTCATATGAGGAATATAATTATTTTAGTATATCTAGCAATTATACGAATGTAATTGAACTCAAACGTAGTGATGGAAGTTTCATTAGGAAAAAGGAACAAACATGGGTCTCTTTAACCCAATATTTTCAATCGCCATTTGGATGTGAAAACGCAAACTATGAAACAAATCAATGTTATGAAAATATTAAAAGAAATGCTAAGACGGGTCATGCACAAGATACAATGGAACATTTGAAAACTGACGGTAGTACTTTCACTCTCAAAGTTAATATTTGTACGAAGATTCTTTCAATTATCGAGGATCAAATAGAACCAATAGAAAATGAAAATAATTGTGATGCTGAATAAGCGTTAACATTATTTTCATATCTTATATATCTAACATATCTTCGCACGTTATTAGTCATAATTACATGTGAACTCTTAAATCAGTGAAATAAAGAAATATCGTTTTGAAAATCTGCAATTATATCTGAGTATTAATACGAAATAATAACAGAAATGCTTACGTTAATAAACACACATCTTCTCTTTACTGTGGATGCAGTGCTAATATTAATATGAATAATTTTAGTATTTATGAACATATCTATTCTGAATAATTAAAAATGCTGAAGTAGTGATTGCAGCTAATTGTTTTCATTGCAAATATATCTCGATATAATAATGCGGCGTGTAACATATGTTCTCTGGCAGCCATGATTCACGCTGTAACGGGACGTTAAGAATTTAACTGTGGGAGTATGCTATGTTAATTTAACAGTGGGTTTAACATGATGATAGCAGTAACAACAGTTGATGAAATATCACTTCCGTTAAGTTTGCTGTTAAACTGCCTTAACGTAATGTCAAATATTTAACAAGGATTGGTGCAACCGGGCCGTCGTGTTGCGGACTTCGGCGCGTGTTTAAAAAGTTCATCCCGCAACGTAATAGCGCAACCACCGTGCGTAACTTTGCCCTGGCGCGGGTCGTGGTTGCGCTACGGGTTTTGGCGCGCATATCTGTACGAGGCTTTACATGCTGGAAGCACGCGGCAGACATCTGAGCTTCCTGCCTCCATATCAAACAACACTATGATCGCTAGGGACCGGATTTTTATATAATATCAAGGTGTGAAATATGTACATATTTATGTAAGAAAAATAAGCTGAATATGTACCAAAATATGTAAAATCTTGAAAATACTTAATATAAATATCTGCGCTGGTTTGTATTGTTAAGCCTAGATATTTGTAGTCTAGTACAATTTTTAATTTTCTGTTCTTCATGACGATTTCTACTGTCTCTGGTTCTTTTCCGCCGTTTCTGATTATCATCATTTCTATCTTGTCCACATTTATATCAAATTTGTTTCTATTGCACCATTTTACCATGATGTTTACTGTTTCTTTTAACTTTGTAAGGTCTTTAGACCCTACTACTATGTCGTCCGCTTATGCGTATGAGATTATTCCCTTCTTGATTTTTACAATACAGAGTAGTTGTATGATAAAGGTTGCCTTTCGTTCACTCATATTTACAGTGGGCTGTAAGGGGTGAGTACCTCTTTTACTTCTTGGAAATAAGATGTTATATTTCGTCCCGAAATATATCCTTTCTCTGGTAGGTAAAAAGGCTTTTTAAATCTGTGTATTTCAAATTTGTAAACTTTTCCAGCAGAAGTTCTCGTTTTCCTTTTAAAGAAGTAAAAATGAATAAAACCCCTAATTAAGTAGATTTATATAATACAAAGCCATAATATTTAATGTGGGGTAAATATATAAAAATTTGTAATATCAAATTTTAATATATTAATGGTCATTACAAGATTCACACAGATTTGTTATTTATATACGGTTAGGTTGAAAGGAATATAATTTGCAATTACATAAAAATCCGGTCCATAATGATCACTCACAACATGAATTCAGAAGAACTTCAGTCAATATTACGATATGGATGGAACCGGTGAAATCATATTAATACAAAGTTCTAGAGATGGGTAAAAAATAACACAACAGTTATTTTGGAACTGTTCCAGTCTCGGAACTGTTGCAAAAATAATAATAATGAGAAAAATGCGCTCGAGTTGAGCATTAATGTCCAAGTTTAGTCTTTGCCATAGTCTGTTATTGGTTTAACTCTCTTCGCACACGTTATAATGTGGTATTTCCTACATCTTTGCCCGCACAGCACACATTTGCAGTCTTCGGTCGGTTCATGGAACTTGTTGTTCACACAGATTTTATGATGAAACCCGTGTATTGCGAGTCTTGTTGTCACGTGTCTCTGGCTCCTACACTCCCTGGTCCAGCTGTCGTCTAGTATGGCTGATGTGGTGTAGAACTCTAGGTCTATCTCCTTCTTCTTCCGGTCTCTTATGCTTACCAGTTCCTGGTAGGGTCCTGTGGATGGTAGCCAGTGCTGCGATCTGATATCATCTACGAAATATGTCTCTCTCATGAGCTCATATACAAGGCGGGATGGTGCTGCTTTTCCGACTCCTAGTATCCGTTTCATAAACATAGTCTTGACTTTTTCTATTCTTATCATGTCACCAATCTTGAGTTTTTCCCAAATAAACTTTATTCCGTACGTTATAACTGGCGCTACTACCGTTTTGAATAGTGTCATCGCTGTGATTGTCGACAGATTGGTTATGTTCGGAATGTTGTATGAGGCTTTGATGGCTGCTGCAGCTCTTTCTTGAACGTGCATACCGAAAGATGTTGCTGTTGTCTGTAATGTAATTCCCAGGTATTTATATTTCCCTACAACTTGTAGCGGCTCGTCATATACGGTTATTCTGTTTTTGGGCGCTATTTTTCCCCCCTTCCTGAATGTCATTTGCACTGTCTCCTCTTTGTTTACATCCAGGTCGTTTTCCTCTGCCCAGTTCTCTAGATTTTGTAGCGCCTTCTGCACGTCCTCTTTTACTGCCGACCCTATCACCATGTCGTCTGGGTATAGAATCATTTCTGCTTGTGAGTCTTCCCCTATTATGTTTGTCACATCTGCTGTGTAGATGTTGAACAGCGTGGGATTTATTGGGTCACCTTGGAGAATTCCATTCGTCTGTATGATTTTCTCGGAGATTTCAACGCTGTTGTTTATTTCAATTAGATTTCGCTGTAGACAGGATTCAATTGCTCTTACTAGCGGGTGTCTCTCCCCAATCATGCCTTTCAATTTCTCGATCAGTTTATCCCTATTTAGTGAGTCGAAAGCTTTTTTTAAATCAACAAAGACTGTGTAGTATTGTCCTCCTGGGTGTCTCAGAGCGTCTTCTATCTGATCCATTAGGTATTTTACTGCGTGCAACGTGCTCCTGCCCTTTATAAAACCAAATTGACGATCAGGGATGTTTCCCTCGGTGCCCTCTATTAATCTTCTGTTGAGTATCGTCGTGAATACTTTGAAGGAAGTGTTTTCTAGTGCCACTCCTCTAAATGAGTCCGGTGATGCTCTGTCTCCTTTCCCTTTATAGAGTATCTTTAGCGTCGCTGTTTTCCATGTTTCAGGGATTTTCCCTGTCTGAAGGCACTTGTTTCATAAGGTCCAGCCATAGTTCCTCCATACTATCGAGGGAATATTTGATATGTTCCATGTATATATTGTCTGGGCCTGCAGCTTTTTTGTTTCTTCTGCTTGTGATTGCTTGCCTGAGTTCTGTTGATGTTATTAATTCTAAGTTGTGTATGGACTCTGTTGGTTCCATGTCATATGCACGGTATTTTTTCTGTTTATTCAATATCTCCGATAAATGTGTTTCCCATTCCTTCATGTGTATTTCTCCTGCTATAGGTGAGATTCTCTTTCTCAGCGCTATGAAAGGATTTGATTTTGCATCCTCCGCTAGTTTTCTTGCCTCCTTTTCAATATATTCCTCTCTTTTCGTTTTAATTGTAGATTTGTATTTCCTTCTTTTCCCTGCGTACGTGGCTAAGTCTTCCTGTTTTCTGTGTGTTTTTGCTATGTATAGTGCCTGCAGAGTTTCCTTCCGTTCCTTGTAGCATTCTTGGTCGAACTACATTTGCGCCTGTCTTCTTCTTCTTCTTCTTCTTCTGCTTCTGATTTTCACGGCTTTCTTTATTACTTCCGTAGATACTTCCAGGGCTTCTTCCAGTTTGCCTTCTTCTATTAGTGTCCTCGCTCTCCCGATGTTGTCTTTGTTCTGTTTTATTATTTCCTGCTCTATTTTTCTGGTGTATATGTTTGGCCCGTTTGCTTCTTTTCTCGGTTGGGGTATTTCCATTTGAAAGGTTGTCTTTATGGGGATATGTTTTCTTATGGGGGCTGCTGTTGACGACCATAGTCCTTCTTGTTTCGTTAGTTTTAGGTGTTCTCCTTTAAAGAACACTAGGTCAATCGTGCTGGATCCGTTATGTGCAATGTAGGTTGGTATTTCCTTTTTATTCGCTAGTCTGAAGCCTTCTTCTTCTAGGGTTTCTAGAAGTATGTGTGTTTTGGCGTTCTGCTTGTCTAGTCTACAGTTGAGGTCTCCGGCCAGAATTACATTTTTATCGGTTCTTGTTTGTTCGATGGCTTTATATACGAAATCTATTACGTTTTCGACGGGAACGTTTGGTTGTATATATAAACCTATTACCGTTATTGTGGTAGTTTTGACTATTATCATATTTTCCTCCTTGGTAATTCTTTCAATGTTCCCTGTTTTCCCCTTTAGGAAACAAGTAACTCCTCCCGTCGGCGTCGCTAGTGTGTGTATTGCGTAGTACCCTTGAGGCTCTATGGGGTCGGTGAGGAAGGTTTCTGTTAGTATCATTGCGTCTGTATTCTCCATTATCTCCTTTGGTATGTAAGGTAGTGCAGTTTTCATTCCCTCGATGTTCCATAGTAGTATGTTTATGTTCTTTTTCGGGTGAGGTTCCCTCTTCTCGAGTATGGTGTTGTTAGATTTATTGTAGCTCCACTCCGGTGTCTTCGGCTTTTCTCCGAAAGTGGTATCTTCTGACAACTATTCCTTGTGGCCAGAAGTCTGTTTTTTGTGTGTTTTCTAGATAGCTGTATGGGAAGCCAATCTTGAAAGCTTTCCTCTCTTCTCGGGTGCTGAGTTTTTCACACTCTATATTTCCCTTAAAGCCATTTCTCTTTAGGAATTTTCTCACATTGTTTGTGGTGATGTTTGGCTTGAGTCGTCCTATATAGAGCCAGGCCATCTTGTCTGCTACTTCCAGTTCACATTCCTCCTCCGTGGATCCGGTACTGGGTCCTTGTTGTATAGTCTGCGGTGTCCTCTCTTCTGAGCGTGTCCTTCCCCATTCTGTTTCCTTCTGGCAGTCCTGGTAATTTTTGTTATTCTCCTCGGATGTGGCGTTTTCTTCGTCCCGTACGTGGTTTGTCACTTTTTCGGTGAGGGTCGTTTTTTCTGGTGACTGTCGCATTAGTCTCTGTTGTATTTTTTGTTCGATCTTCGTGTCCAATTTATTTTCAAGAAAGTCCATTATATGTTCTAGCTTGGTGTTTATAGTCTCGACATTTATTGTTGGCTGGTTGGCTCACCTATTATTGCTGCTCTGCTTGTAGTGTGCATTTTACGTTGCAGGTGGTGCTGTGTGCTGAAGTGTATCTAGTAGTTCACCTGTTTCCCCGGTAGATGGGGCGGTCTGGGGTTTGCTAGTGTCTCTCTGTAGGCGGGACCTCGTGCTTGGAGCTTCGTACGTGGGGCCGAGAGATGGCGCCACTTATCCCTCAATATAACTGTCGTTTCCTCCCTGAGCATCTTCTGTTCCGCCATTTCTAACCTCGTTTCGATGATTCTCTTTTCTATTTTTCTTATCTTCTAGAGCATCTTTCAATGTTTTAAAACATTTACGAATGGTGCTTACCGCTTTCTGCAGTTCTTCCTTCGTTTTCTTTTTCCTGTAGCCTCCTGCGTCTGCGATATCTTCTATACTTTTTAGAGCACTTTCAAGCCGCTGCTCGGTCTCGTCCGCCATCTTCTATGTATTGTTGCAAAAATGAACAGTAGGTCGGAACCTCCTGTTCCGAAATAACAGTGTTCCGACTCCGAGCTGCTCACTTGCCCAGCTGTTGCGGGCTCGCAGTACCGCGTTGCACAAGGTATGTTCCGACTCCGAGATAACAGTCGGAACGTCTGAGCTCGTTCCGATGAACCAATGACAGCTGCGGTTACACTGTTCTCGTTGTTCTTTATGTTGTACTTGGAACTTCGTTGGATGAAGTTGGTACTTGAAACTCTCACGTGGTCGGAGGGGGGCGCATGGAAATTAAAATCCTTGCGGTGGCGCGAACTTTAATATCAACATTTGTAAGACTGGCCAATCATCTGTAATGTTATAGTAAGTATTTAATAATCTGTAATATTCATTCCCGCTTTATAGTTTATTTCACCATTAGTTGACTAATTCTGTTTTATAAACATTCTACAAAGTCATAAAGTACGCGTACTATTATTAATTCATTGATCAGCTGATGCTATACAAAGGTTAAAGTCGTAAATGGTAATGAGTGGTTTAGTTACAATGTCTGTATGTCGTTTGTTGAGGTTAAGTCTGACAAGCACAAGTTTTTGTGATATCTTCTCTGTTATCAAAGAACGACAAAAATGTTGTAGCATTATTTGTTGGAAACTACCCATATAAGTACTGATTTGGAGAGCGAGGTTTAATGCGAAGTTTAAATTACACTTTGGTAAAGATGCGATTCCAACATTTTACTAACCCACTGCGGGGTTTCCAGGTTTCAGTACTGCCAATATATATCTTTTTTTATTATTTATGAAATTGTAATATTTATTATTATTATTATTATTATTATTATTATTATTATTATTATTATTATTATAACTGTGCATTAAGAAAAGTAAAAATAAAAATTAATGATTTGTTTTTTTTTATTATGTAATAGAGAGAACAGAAATTACATACCATATGTTTTAAGTGTTATGTTATTTTTTTTTAGTTGGCTACCATGTCTTTATAACTTTATGTACGAAAACAAAGTGTTGTATTCTGTCCTTGTAGTCAACAGCTGTTTAATTACTAACATTAAGCTTTTGAGTTCTGTCCGCATGCACAGCAATTTTCCAAAATCGATTCGAATGTGCATTGCGGTGCCATCTATAGATAAGAATGTGTACTATGTCATGCGTATGAGTGCTCCAGTGTGAGCTGCATGGTGAAGAGGGATGGTATTGTACCGTTCGTTTGAACGACTCAACGACTCCGACTCATCACCACTAGTGACTGTTATTTCGGAACTGTTATTTGGAACATAGTATTTTTTCGGAACCGGAACCGTCGGAACTATTCCGGGAAAAGAACAACTTCGCCCATCACTACAAAGTTCTTAACTTCAACATGCAAACATCTAAATAACCACGAAAAATAACACTTTACATAGCACCAACACGTGAACTGGCCACTGCCAATGAGGACTCTCTGCTTTTTGTAGCGTTTCCAAGCATGCAGACGCGGGCAGTGGAGTGAGGTGGGTTAGCAGTGGCGAATAGTGGAAATGCAGTGAGTGTGGGCTAGGTTAGAAGTGGCTACTCGGTTAACTTACCGGTCTCACTCTAGATTCCATTCCGCGAACGAAATTCATGTTTAACGGCAATTCCACAACGAGAGAATTATGTTATTGGACAAAATGTAAAATAAAAATAAATAAAATAAAATCGTCAGCATTATAAAGCAGAAGAGGAAGCTAGAACTAGACAAATACGATGTTAGCATTCCATTACGATCTAAATATCGATTATACTCATTTTAATGATATTCAAATAGGTAGAACGGGTAAAATGAAACGCAGAAAGGAAGTAATGGACCAAACGGATTATGTTGTGCTCTTGGAAACGTTATTTCTGAGAGTCAAGATCTCCCACAACCCTTAAAGAACTTGCTTATAGTAGTGCAGTCCGTTATCAACATACTTTTTAAATAATATAAGACAGTGCAACATAATATTCCAAGTCGTGCCGTTTGGTGACAAAGCCTTCTTCAAGCTGACAGAACAATCCTCAGTTCTTACAAATATATTCTGTTTAAGACGCTGTTAGGTCTAACGTAATACCAAGCTTAAAAGTCGAATTAACTGAACAAATCCAACGTGTATTGCATGGTAATAGCAGTTACATTCATACTTCTAAACACAGCTTTGAAAATAATAATGGAACAAACGACTTATAACTTACAATAAACTAACTAGACCTATTTATTAATAATAACAAAGCTGTACAGATTTAAGTCAATGATATTTGTTTATAACAACACGTGCAGCGAAGCGCAATGGTATGCCTAGTATTAATAATAAATCTGTAACCAAAATTTTTCTGGCAATTTTCGCTTTTCCTAAAATAATTGGTATTACCATGTATAATTAACCATCCAGAGACCGAAAATGCATTTTTTTCTCTCTCTGTCTAGATGTTGTTAGCTTTTCACGCAATAATAGCTGAACTCGTACTGTATATAAATTAAGATCGTTCTAACTTAGATTTTATTCTATATGATATTAAAAATACTTTATTTAAAAGGGTGGTTATAAATCAATCGAAATATTTCGCTTATTATCGATTTTCATGAAAAACGCTACATAACAATAGCTTCTTTAAAGATGATTTTAGGTAAGTTTTATTCTATACAAAATTTTGATAGCAATGATTTTTAACGAGATACACCGGCTTTAAAATAACAATACGTCTTATCAACTCCCCTTGACTAATAGGCTGTAATGAAATAAAACAAATGACTCCGTCTATTTAAGGAGGTCTTGCACACAACAAACGGAAAATATTATTCATTTAAGACTATTTTTATACCTATATTTTTATTCTATGATGGAAATAAATGAATATGTAAATGTTTATAAATATTAATATACAGAGAATATTTATGTTTGTATGAAGTATTCTCAGACGCTATTTAACAGAATTGAATAATTCCTTCACTATTAGAAAAAATAGTTTTCCTAGATGAACGTAATGGATATGAGGATAGAGGTAAGTTAACCCAGATTTTCCCACCGTCCTTTTTTAAGGACAGTTGCAGTGCCTTCGGATATTATCTCATTATTGGTGTTAGGGACATTTTATAAGTGGTGTGATAATGTTGGTAGTATTTGTTAGCTTTAGAAAATGTACGTTCCTTGTTTTCAGTTTATTTCAACATCATTTAACCGATTTTTGAGAGTAACTAATGTGCTACTGTATTTTTATCACTAAAAATTTTTTGGGCTTATCTGGGTTAAAATAGATTCTTACGCACAGAAAACTTGATATTCTGTCGAAATATTGCATAACTTAATTATATAAACTTTATTTGGTCCACATAAAATACACTAATTTTATTTACACTTCAGTTTTTTTTTGTCCACAGAACATAATAGTATTTTTAAGAGTTTTGTCGTAAATATGGATATTTTTAATGAACTATAAATACAGCACATGGACTAAAATTAATATTTTACCGTTGATTTCACTGGAGCAGAGTTATTTTACAAAGTGTTGCGAAATGGCGTTCCTGCGCTCATAATTTACGCATACTCGTTCCCTGTATTTCTTAAAATATTATTTATATACCACATTCATTTTATTATTTACATAAACAATGCTACACAACCAAGCGAGATGGCACAGACGATACAGTTTGAGACTCGCATTCTGGAGGTCACGGGTTCATACTCTGTGGTCGACCATTCTGATGGGTTTTACACGGTTTCCGTTAGACATAAAGGCAAAAGCCAGATTGTAAATTTACATGCATTGATCCAACATCGCCTCAATAAACAATACGATAAACATTAATGAAAATCTAGAATTAGTTACATGAACACAACCAATCTAGAACACACTATAGAAACAGGAACTCAACAAGAGTAAAAACATCCTCAATACGTGACATGACCACGATGTTAAAGAGTGTATAAATAAACTTAACAAAGGGAAAAAAGAGATGCACAGTGCGGCTAACATAAATAAATTATCTTCGTACACAGTCCACTCTATATTGACATTAATTTGGAATGATTTATTAAAGGATGCATTCAAGACTAATTTAGATGAATTTTAAACGAATTGTTCTTGCACGAAAAAGGATGTTCTCTGAAGCAAATAATCCTCTTTTATTTATTTGAAAATAATAATAACAATTAAGAAACATGATGCAGGAATTATCCTTTCACCAAATGAGTGCTCTCTGGACCAGAATGATCGTATCTTAATTATTTAAATCCAATTTCAATTAAGTGATATATTAAACGATTTATGCTTCTATTAAACACGGATGTTCCCAGGACTTCATTTGTCGCAAGTGAAGGGCAGCTTACGGGTATGGCTAGTATGTAAATAAAGTATAAGAGACGGTTTTGTCGTACCTTTACAGTACTACACTTTCTTTAATACAAATTTTGAATTCATGAAAATTTATATTATACTCACAGTTTGGAATACGATTTTTAAATAATTTTTGAGAAATGCATATTCAGATCTGATTTATAATCAAATGAACTTGATACATTTTAATTGTGTGATGTGAATATTTTACACAAAATATCTGGTGGCACACAACTTCACGATAAAAAAAAGTTACTGCAATGATTTAGAACACGAAGAAAGTCTCAGAAAACACGGATTGTGAATGGGAATGCAGAAGAAGTAGGGTCATGTGCTCTATGACACTATCTAAATGACAATAATATTCTCTATTTTTCTTTCTGTGGACGAATGTAATTCACTTCTTCCTGGTCAATATCTCTAGGAGAAATGCAACGATACTGACAACATAAGCCACTAACAAAACAAATATAGACAGTGACAGGTGTTCCAAAGTAAATACAAAATATTCTTCGTCTTCGTCGTCACTCAGATCCAAATGCGGTTGTGATGCAGATTTCGACCGCAAGTTATGATTAAATTCTGCTAGTCTTTTATCAATAAACCCGGATTCTACATAGACACGTACAATACGATTGAAATTCTCAATATAGTAATTGTTAGATTGAAACACAAATACTAAATAATCTCCTATCGCGTTATCCTTCAAAGTGCATAAAACTTTCTTCCTCCTTGGATAGAGTGAAGCAGCAGTATATTTTGCCCATATTTCGAACGTCAGAGTTGCGAAATTCCTATCCCGGATAACCCTTGTGAAACAATCTCTTAGACTATCACATTCCTTTCGAAGGTGATGCTTGTAATCAAAAGGAGTCTCTTCAAAATGTTTGTTAAAATGTAGGTCATATTGCTCTTCATAACCGAAATCCATACCCGATGTCATTAGTTCTTCAAATGTTGAAATCTGTTTTTCATATCCTGGGTCTACAAGATAGCTGGTGAAATAAATTTGGAACAAGCAGCTCATGACATACGAGTAACACACGAAAAGAATGAAGATTACTCTTAAAATAGTAGTTCGTGGCATGTCCCCAATAGATACACCTAAATAAATAGCCCACGTAAGACATAATGAATAACTAAAAGATGAAAATAATCCACTTTCATTTAATTTTGAACTCAAAATATAATTTGTAATTTGCCACATTATGACAGCGACAGTAAGAAAAGTAATCCAAATCATAATCCAGGCTGAAGTATTAAATATGTGCATAATTCTGTACAACCTGGGAATGTGAGTTGCACACGGCACATACCATGTTTGTGAAATTTGCATGAAAGGCTCTGTGCATTACATGTACATTGCAAACATCAATACCATTGAACCTATACCGAGATCCGCTTTATTATACAGCACATCGCGTACACCCTCACGGAGCTTACTTATGAACGGGAGTTCTGCAGAACGAGGAGGTAGGAATCTTACAGTTAGATTTAAGATTTGCGCGAATTGGTGAAGAATTTCAACTTCGTGTCCTGTAAAAACGTGTGTTGTCTCATTATTTCCATCTTTATAACTTCCTGCATATCCACTTGTTGGTTCATTTATAACAACCGAAACACGTATTTCTCGTCCATGGAATGTCTTGGGAATTTTGGTGGGAAATAGAGATGAATAGTTTTTCGATGCTTTTCCAAACGGACATTTATCTATGAGAATTAAATCATCAACATGGAATACGGTTTTAGAAGTGTGTAAGGGATAGATAGTGTACACGTCAAGTACCACTCCTTGAACGTTTTCCGTATTATCTGTTTGTGTTGATAAATGTGGTACCAGAAATAGCACGTCTACTATGTAGTAACTGGTGAACATTTCCTGAAAAAGAAGCAACGTGTCTTCCTTTGCATCACTTTCGCTGCAAGGCGGTAACAAAACAAGGAACCGCCCTCGTGGATTTAATAGCATATATACCTTTAGGTCCTCCAGCAAACTAATTAGATTGTCAAGATTTGTGTATTCTTCATCAGGCCATAAAATCAATACATGATTTTGAAATTTCCATGTTAGCTTTGGTGTTTCTGGATATTGAGTGCCTAAAACAAAAGTATTTACAGACCATTTACTTGCTTCGTGTATTGTTGCCATTATGATATTTGCCGCATTGATATTAGAAGTCTCGTTAAAATATTCTGTCGTAAAGGGCTTTGAAACACTTGTTTCGGGATCTGAAAATGCAAACAGCATGTACTCTTCAGATTGGAAATTTGATAGTATGATTGTTGTAACGCAGGAAGCTATGTTGTGTTCTTGAGTGTCTTTTCCTTGCGAAAGAACTGCATACATCACTCCGAAGACGATGATTGAGATCTGCATGTTCATCTTCCTCACTGCAATAAAGTAATACATTTTTCTGAGGTAATATTTTGACGATAAACAGTGCCTAATTCACTGTGAAATAATTGTTCTAAGTGGATTTACTACAAAATGTATATATCTTTTGGATGGTAATTGAAGGGGTCGAAAAGAAAATTGGTAGGAAAGAGGGAGATGTCTTGAAGGCGTGTCATTAATTCTTGATATTCTATAAGCAGCATTTGATGTAGTTCCTTCTGACTGGCTAACATATAATATCATTCAGTTGAAAAAATGGAATCGGTAGGAGCTGAAATGCCTAAGCCGAAATTGGACTTCTTTTATTCAGTATTATGAACTATTTGAGCGAGATCTATCGATCGGCGCAAGAAATAATTCAACCTTTTCCTTGCATAAGAACATGTTGCTACTGGTAACGTGAACGAACGCGGAAAGGATTCAGTCCTTGACTTCCTGCCTTTCAGCGCCGCTCCGCAACATGCGAGGTTGTCCAAGCAGCTGAGCTGCTGCTTTCCAATTCCTGCCTTTCCCGCTGCCTTGTCATGTCAGTGTTTCAGTGTAATACGAGTCTTAAGTGACTTTCTGTTTTTACTCTATTTTACTCTACTTATTTTGTATTTTGCTGTATTGTAAGAGATGATGTTATTTTTTTATATCCTCTTAATTTAATTTTAAAATTGCTAGCAACAAAACTAAAGGGAAATCCTTGTAAGTTCAGCTGCCGTAAGAGGCTTTGTATATTCTAACTTACTGGACTCTACTGGTATTTTGCTACATCATAAGAGAAACTGTAATTTATAACGATCTTTTAATTGAATGTAAGTGATATTTATGTCACAAATAAATATAACTAAAATATCATATAATATTTAAATACTCGTATGTAACGCGTTTATGATATGTAAAGAGCAACCAAGGAGCTAAAAAGCATTAAGTCAATTTTTCTAAATATTTTTAATGTGTACGAGGCATTGCATTTGTCTTTCTATTACTGTACACATAGACTAGAGAATTATTCTACGGCTTAAAACCCATTAATGCCGAGATAAAAAAAAAAGTAATTCATAATCATATAATTTTATAATATTATAATTGTTACACCTTACTGAGTACAAATACACAAAAATTACCATTTTTTCTCTTCCGGTATGGTAGATATGACCTGTATGATATAACATACGCTGGGCAGTTACAGTATCAGTTTCATACAAATACTTAATAGGCCCCTACAACGTAAGAAAGGAATTTTGAACTAATATTTGAACAATATATCCATGCCTAATCATTTTAATTATTATTTTAGTTATTTCAACAACATTTTTTTTCGGTTTTCTTCATTTTATATGATATTTCAAAAACAAGTATCAAGATGTAG
The DNA here is from genome assembly GCF_040183065.1 of Periplaneta americana. NCBI lineage: Eukaryota > Metazoa > Arthropoda > Insecta > Blattodea > Blattidae > Periplaneta > Periplaneta americana. Next base: position 134,771,573 of record NC_091120.1, read on the forward strand.
ATCAACATTACATTTGACGCAACAAAATTTAGCACATTTCCCACGGTAAGCACATCTGCGCCGAGTGCTTTACAAGACAACTAGGTGATCAAGTCTATAATAACGTGTTTCATTGAGAACTTGGTTTCTCTCTTTAGGTGTTACAGTCTTAGAAATGGCCATTAGTGGTGTTGCAAGCAATGACTTTACAATTTGTCTTGTGAATTCCAGCAAAGATATTGCCTTCTGATATTGTCTGTAAAGCATCCACAAGTTGACTACTGATCCATTGATATAAAATCTGATAAGTGGCCAGTACCATTTCTTGGTCCATAGTTGAAGTCGATAGAGCCCTCTCAATTTGCCAAACATGCCCACACCACCTATACATGCATTATACACTTTTATAACTTTCGGTTGTTGAACAATGATTTTTATCTTATCCTTAGTTCTCCACCATGAGCATGAGCCTAAAGAAACTACATCTAGTGTTGCTAAATTTGTTGCTATAGTGACCTGAACATTGTCATTCCATCGGCAGATTACTAGATGTGTCTTTGATGGCATGGCAAGTACCTCTAACAGATTTTTTTCAGTTCCTTTGGAGGTGCCTTTTCAGTTCCATCAGCTGTTATAATTCCAAAGTCATCCCTGGTGCTCGTTCGACTCTTCTTGTATACGTTTCGAACTTTATAAGGTGCCCTGCAGGCACCGTCAAGCGCGAAGGCTTATACCAAAATCTGATTGTTTTTCATCGTATGAATTGCTTGATACTGTGATGACAAAAATATGGTTTCATTGCTTCGTCAACTGAATATGAATTTGGATCAATGTCAACCATGTTCCGGAATATTTCATTTTGACGATTGAAGAGTGGCCTAAATTTTTATATTTTATCATTCTTGTCAATTGTGTTAATGTGACTCAAATGAATGAAATGATTAACTGTTTCAATTTTGTTTCTGGTGATACAGTTTGAAACTAGAATGTTATGGCTATCAGGACGAATCTCCCAGTACATTCTTCGCGAAGGCAATTAGAGATATCCAGACAAAAGCAAAATGCCAAGGTATTGATACATGTCTTCCATAGATCCTATGATATATGGATAATCTTTCATTACGGCATATTTCACAGTTTCTCGAATTGTGCAATAAACAACAGTAAGCTAAATGCCACCACTGTCTCGAGTAGCCAACTCACTCACTCTGCGTGGAAGGGATAATACGTCAGTATTCCGTAGTATACCCCTTTCACCTCTTTTCAGGGGTTGGAGTTAAAACTCCACTTTTGAACACCTATACTCTAGGCTTATTGTTTGCCGTCCATTTCACACATGCTCCAAGGAGAATTCATCTAACAGAATATACAGAAAATGATATCGTTACTGCTCAGCGTATGATATTTTTCACCCCGTATTTTTAATGATACGCTGGGCAATAATGGGTTAACATAAACATTCAATAAATTTACTTGGTTTTCTTCTCGATATTATATTTTTTTCCCTTCTTCTGAAAAGTTGCCAAAACTGATTTAATGCCCTTCAGCTCAGACCGATTCAATTGTATATATAATATAATGATATAACTTTTTACTTATCACAATAGTGGCATGTATATGGAAAATTCTGTAAGTGCCAAATTCGTATGATACTCGTATAATCGTTTTTTTCTCTTGAAACCGTTCTATGTTGGACTACTGCTAGTTAATTCTCACATGCACGAAGGTTGAATATTTTTTTTTACAAAATCTTCACGACGAAAGTTAGTGTTTCTATCCCATTTTTTTGGTTCTTGAACATTTTTGTTTTTGGCACTTTCAGTCTTTTCCATTTACATACCATTAGTGTACTCCTTCTTGACTAATATATTAAAGAAGGAAATTTCCTTTATTATTATTATTATTATTGTTATTATTATCATTATTATTATTATTATTATTATTATTATTATTATTATTATTATTATTATTCGATCAATAATCTTGTTTGTTGTAGAGATACAGGCTATTGTGCCAACGTAATGAATTCCAGTACAGAATTATCTTACGAACCAGAAGTTTAGGTACACACTAATGGGTAATAAAATTGGTGTATCTTTTTAGAGATGACACAGGTTACAATAACTTTAACTATATTGTAGACTAGAGAATAAACGACAAAGGAAAGGTTTCTGAAATTATTAATGGGTTTTGCTGTTGCATGAAAGTATCCTTGTGTCATCATTGCTCTATGTTTTTTTTTTTTTTGTTTATGATAATGTTTCAGAAATGTTAAAATTATAGGTGTGATTAAAAATTATTAGCAAACGGTGTATGCGAAATGACTTAAGGAAAAGTGAAGTTGTTTCGTATCGGAGTATATGATACGTGCCGCATCGTTCGTCTTTTGTGTATCTGTCCACAACGCAATGTGTGCAGTTGTGTTATCCTGCTCAAGAATTTGGAACGAGTTGAATAGTGTAGTGCTGATCCATTAATAATGTCGAAGTCAAAACGTTAAATTCGCTTAGAGATACGAAATGCAATTAAGAAGTATGAGAGTGACATTTTATGTATTAATAAAGATAATACCGTGTGTAATGTATGTAAAATTGAAATAAAACCCAGAACAACTCAGGCTATAGAGAAACATTGCAACAGTACTTCGCACAGGAGATGTGTTGAAATGAAATCTGAGGAACCATCATCATCATCATCATCATCATCATCATTATCATCATTTAGTTGTGCGGGTCTAAACGACACGTGCAACATGATGCTAAGTGCAAATATTCCTCTAAAGAAATTGAGTGATCCCCATTTTAGAGATCTTCTTCAGAAATTCTCTCTTTGAAATTAGTTCACAAATGACTTTAATTGGATTTGTGGGAATAGAGTATATAAAGGAAGGGGGTGAGAATGATACAGTCCTAAGCCACACAGATAAAATTTTACAGGAAAGCTTATTAAAATTTTAAAGTCCGATGCTATTAGGTGCTGTATCATAATTTCTTCGGTTTATTTAATAATAATAATAATAATAATAATAATAATAATAATAATAATAATAATAATAATAATAATAATAATAATAATAATAATAATAATAATAATAATAATAACAATAATAATAATAATACTTACTTAACAATGGCTTTTAAGGTATCCCCAGGTTCATTGCCGCCCTCACATAAGCCCGCCTTCGGTCCCTATCCTGAGCAAGTTTAATCCAGTCTATATAATCATATCCCACCTCCCTCAAATCTATTTTAATATTATCCTCTCATCTTCGTCTCGGCCTCCTCGAAGGTCTTTTTTTTTCCTCCGGTTTCCAACTAACACTCTATATGCATTTCTTGATTCGCTCATACGTGCTACATGCCCTGCCCTTCTCAAACGTCTGGATTTAATGTTTCTAATCATGTCAGAGGAGCAACACAATGCGTACAGTTCTGCGTTACGTAACTTTCTCTATTCTTCTGTAACGTCATCCCTCTTAGCCCCAAATATTTTCCTAAGAGCCTTATTCTTAAATACCCTTAATCTCTGTTCCTCTCTCAAAGTGAAAGTCCAAGTTTCACAACCATACAGAACAACCGGTAATATAACTGTTTTATAAATTCTTACTTTCAGTTTTTTACAGCAGACTAGATGATAAAAGCATCTCAACCGAATAATGACAGGCATTTCCCATATTTATTCTGCGTTTAATTTCTTCCCGAGTATCAATAATAATAATAATAATAATAATAATAATAATAATAATAATAATAATAATAATATTATTATTATTATTATTATTATTATAGCAATAATAATAATACTAATAATAATAATAATAGTGCTTTATTTATTCTGGCAGAGTTAATGCCGTGAGGTCTTCTGTTCTATTCCAGATAATTATTGATAATTTTTAAAATAATTTACTGGTTGCTTTCTCGTACGTGTAAGAAATGAATTCGTAGAAAAACCATTTTTGTTAAAAGTGTGGCTTTGGACTATCTCATTATGATCCCTTCAAATATTTCATCCATTTTGTACAACGGTTTCAATGAAGCATCAGAGGGCTCTCAAATTTACGTGGACTCAAATTTGACCCGTACAAATGTAACATTTTAAAATTGCTGTACATTACGAAAAGTTACATTTGTTCGGATAAAATGTCTGCACATTTAAAGAAAAAAAATTTAAATGCTTTGAATCTTTTATGATCATAATGCACTGCTATCTTAAATTGATATTGGGATTTAAATCAATAGCTTTCTCTAGGCACCCTATGAAATGTTTCGTACAAAACAATTTTTATTTCGGAAAGGAAGCAAATACAAGCAAAATTGTATTAAAAATGTTTCTTTAAATATCTAAAAAACTTTACCGCTTGAAATTAATAATATTACTTATGGTTCACCCTCAATATGTGAAAAAATTTTCTGATCTCTCTAGGGTTAAAGAATTTTTACATAGTTCACTTATAGTGACCTTTCTTCAGAGTCATATTTTACATTTATTTGAAGAGTTATAAGAATTTTTCAGAATTTCATTTAATGTCTACCGTAAATGAGAAATAATAGTAATAGTAATAATAATAATAATAATAATAATAATAATAATAATAATAATGACAATAATAGTAATAGTAATAATAATAATAATTATATGATGATGATGATGATGATGATGATGATGATGATGATGATGAATGATGGGGATAAGAGAAAGAAATAAGTGTCTCACAAGCGAACATTCTGATGGGGACAGATAAAAAGAAGTTAAATTTTACCTTTCACCATGTTAATAACGTCAAAAGAAGTCTTTATACCAATTTTGGTCACTCGACCGCAATTATGAGGACCGTAAAAAATAAGTTCGCCAGAGTCCGTTAACAACAGAGAATACAATTTCATTGAAAAAAAATATTGAAACAGACACAGCTATTGTTGAACTATTTTTAACATATTCCCCACCGGAATTGAGACATTCGTCATATCATAGGATCGACAGAGCGGTGCAGACGAATGTCAAAAGCTGGCTCCGGTCCCAGGTGGCACCCTTCTATGACATAACGATACAAAAATTGATCCCATGGTATGACAAATGTATCAATTCCAGTGGGAATATGTTGAAAATTAGTGCAACAATTGCTGTATCTGTTTCAATAAATCTTTTCATCCAATTGCGCTTTTTTCTGTAAATGGCCCCAGGGAAAATCACTTTCTGGACGACTTCGTAATTGCGTTCGAGTGGCCAAAATTTGTATAAGCACTTATTTTGTCATTATTAACATGGTGGAAGGAAAAAAATTAACTTTCTTTTATCTGCCTGCATCAGAATGTTTGCTTGTCAGTTGTATAGAAGGATGAAGAAAATAAAATGTCTATGGGAAAGATAATAATTATTATCTGAGATAGTGAATGCCTAATTTAAGTATACAGCGAAATATTATTTACGTATAAACATCAATTGTATACTTACCTTCTTTCCTTGTAGTCTTATTTTCCTTTGCCGATTCTTGTAATATATTGCAAATAATATTAGAACAGAGATCTTGATCCTTTTAATTATCTGAGGGGAAACTGAGAGATATAAAAATTCGTCCCTTCCTTCAACTTCTGCTTCAACAGAATGCCGTATATTTTTTACGCAATAGGCATCGTCTGTTAGCAATTACAGTATATGGAGCACTGGAAGGCATAAGCTACTTTAATATTTATTCAATAAGTTAATTGCTGGATATGTTCTATCAAATACAGCAATCCTTGCCCCATGGGGTGGCTGAGCAGTGAGACCTTCAGACTGTCACGCAAGCGTTCGAGTCCCGGTCAGGCTTGGGATTTTTCAATAAAAAATCCAGAGTGAAAATTGTGGCGAACAAGGTCGCTGTTGCGGTTTTTCTCAAGGATGTCCCGTTTCCCCATATTAAGCATCTATTCTATATCATTCCGTCAACATATTATATTCATATCATCATTCCATAGCATTCCCCGATCGCAGGCTGGCGACTTACGGAGGGGACTGGCCTAGGGACGAGAGGGGTTGCCTGTTCGAAACCTGGGTTCGCAAAGAACCTTAGTGTAGTCAGTAGGTGTTGGTTTTAGAATGAATCTACCTTGAGTGTTACCGTAATAGGTCTTGAGAGGTCGCAGAGCTGGGTCGTAGTGCCTGCCGGGGTACAGTTCCATTCCAATCCTCTGTTTTTATTACAATTTTATTCGTAATGCTTTTAGAATATATTACAAAAGGTATTCTGTTTTAACATTGACATGTTTTATTTTCGCTACCAGAGTTAAGGCCATAAGACCTCTTCTACTCAACCAGTCTTAATCAATACAATAGTGATATACATATGAAGAGTTCGCGGGAAAAACAGTTTTATTAAGGTTGATGTTATTATCTAATTCAATGGATCACTGCGAACTTTAAGTTGTTCTTATGAAAAATGGTAAAAAGGAGAATTATCACCAGAATACAGTAATCCTTTCCTTTATTTTCTATAGAAACAGCACTACATCTTGCAGTTATAGACTCAATTAGATCATTATCTAATCCTTAACAGAAATGTGACATTCATCGTTTTTCCCGCGAACTCTTCGTATTTAAATTACGAATATTTACAATACGTATGTAAGATTCTCAAGCATTAGTCCTCACTGAAAACTAAACTTCAATAATTATTCAGTTGAGATAGTCCAACGTTTCATTTATATTTGTAGTCATATCTAAAATATTATCTTGGAGCAAGTGTAGATGTCAGAAATTGTGTGATGAAATTGAATGGTGACTTTATACAATTATACTTAAGTACAGGGATGCCAAGAAAATTAAATTTCGATACCACTTTTATTCATAATGTGGGTCTACTTTTTAAATACTTAACGTTTTGAAAATTAGTATTCTATGTAGAGTTGTGTGAAATTAATTGTGCCAAACTACCGTCCAACATAGGGCTGGGCATCGGGAGCGGATCTGGACTCTAAACGGGGACGCTTAATATTCATCCGTCACTGAATTAACGCTGCGCGGTGTTCTACGGGGAACAAAGGGGATGAAGAGAAATCATATGGCTCACCGTGAGAGAGTAGAATCCGCTCTTGCTACCCAGGCCTGGTCCAACATATTTCTTTTCCTTTGCAAATACAATATTTTTATGGTGTTTATAATTTAATATAATAATTTGTTTTCAAATAAGGAAAGACTAGAAAAAAATTATTTTTACAAAAGTGTATACAATAACTTATGTTGTGTAGATAGGCCTGTTCACTTCTGACCGTGAAACGAGTGGACCCGTGTTCAAATCCTGGTTGGAACAATTTACCTGGTTGAAGTTTTTTCAGTGTTTTCCCTGAACCTACTGAGAGCAAATGCTGGGAAAATTTCGGTGCTGGACCCAGGAATCATTACGCTGGCATTATCACTTTCATCTCACTCAGACGCTAGATAACCACAGCAGTTGATTAGCGTCGTAAAATAAGCAATTATAAAAATAGATAGCCCCATACAATGTTCTTTCCCTTTGGATAACTAAAGGTTGATTTGAACCTAAAACAAATTATGCTTTAAGTCAAAGACTACGTATTCGTACTGTATTCTTAATTAAATTCTAAATGCTTTCAACTGTAAGCCAAACATATTGTCTCCACTTAAGCTTCATTTAGAAAAATTATGTACTGTATTTAATATCTACGCAAATGTACAATTTCCAATCTGTTCTCTGCGATTTTTCTTAAAATGTTTGCGACTATACTTCGTTCCATAATGTCCGACAGGCGACGTAATCAGTGACAACATAGAGAGAGAAGGGTAATTACTATTGAATCAGAAACAGAGGTCTCATTCCACGCTTATTTTGAAGCTGGGCGGTCTGAAGCGTTCCCCCCCGTCCAACTTCAAGACAAGCGTGAAATAACACCTCTCACATTGGTCAAATAGCAATTGTACTTCTCTCCTCCTCTGCCAGCAATATTTATGTCATATAGTATTTTTACGTAGAACGTTAAAATCTTTATTCTGCAATTTAAATTAATACGTCAGTAATTACGTAACTTAAAGCATTAGAATGATTCTTTTGAGAAATTAGTCTTAAAAATGTGTTCATTTCAATAAAACTTTAGACACCAAAACAAAATATTATATCATTTTAGTAATTGTCGACATTTATGCTCTGAATGAAAGCCAAGAAGATAAAACTGAGAATTCTTCTTCTTCTTCTTCTTCTTCTTCTTCTTCTTCTATCATAATATCAAGCATTAAGTCTCTCAGCCCATTCCGAGACTAAAGAAATTGAAACTTATACGAGAATGGCCTATATGCCTTGCAGAGGTAGGATTTCAGGAAGCATTCATTCTAAATATTCATGTCATTGTCTTTGATATGATATCGTTGTATCTGTAATAGTAATTTTTCTAATTGCATTTTGGTTCGCATATATTCATTTCTTTCTTTATCTCTCAGAGTTGCTTCCAGTAAAGATCTCAAAAATCTCATGTTTGACGAAAGAATTCTCCTTCTATCTACTCTTACTGTGTTCTATATTTTCAATTTTAGTTATTTTCTAGTATATCGTATTAATCTCTCATTACATTAGTTTATTGTATTTATAATTTTTTATATTATTTTAGGTCCATATTCATTTTGTATAGTGATATATCACACACAGAGTACTGAAAATTGTTTGTTTGTTCAATAATTTGGTCATTTATTACTACTTACCCTCGTCTTGTAAATTTACCTTCCATATCCATTACATGTGTCTCATTTTTTCATATTTTCATGTTAAAACTTTTTAAACTCTATTCAATTTCTTAGGAATATGGTTACAATAATAACTTTCATATGATAAAATGAAAACTAAGTTGTAACACAAAATTTTAATAGCACTGGTATTTAACGAGACACACGAGTTTCAAAATAACAATACGTCTTATCAAGCCGCCTTGACTAATAGGCTATAGTGAAATGAAACAAATGACACTCTGTATTTAAGACGGCCTTACACACAGCAAACGGAGAATATTATTCATTTAAGACTATTTTTATACGGATACTCATATTTGCATTCTATGATGGGAATATAATAAATATATAAATGTTTATCAGTATTAATATACAGAGAATGTTTGAGTTTCTATGAAGTATTCTCAGAAGCTATTTAACCGATTTGAATAATTCCTTCACCATTTGAAAGAGTAGTTTCCTAGATGGATGTAATGGGTATGAGAATGGAGGTAAGCTAAAATAGATTCTTACGCACAGAAAACTTGATAATCTGTCGAAATATTGTATAACTTAATTATTTAAACTTCATTTGGTCCACATAAAATACACTAATTATAGATCCATACACTCTTCAGTTTTTTTTCTCCACAGAACATAATAGTATTTTTAGGAATTTTGTTGTAAAGATGGATATTTTTACTGGACCATAAATACAGCACATGGACTAAAAATTAATATTTTACCGTTGAGTTCACTGGAGATGAATTATTTTACAAAGTGTTGCGAAATGGCGTTCCTGCGCTCATAATTAACCCATACTCGTTTCCTGTATTTCTTAAACTAATATTTATGTACCACATTTATTTTATTATTTACATAAGCAATGCTGCACAACCAAGCGAGTTGGCACAGACGATAGAGCTTGAGACTCGCATTCTGGAGGTCACGGGTTCATACTCTGTGGACGACCATTCTGATGGGTTTTACACGGTTTCCTTTAGACATAAAGGCAAAAGGCAGATTGTAAATTTACATGCAATGATCCAACATCGCCTCAATTAACAATACGATAAACATTAATCAAAATCTATAATTAGTTACATGAACACAAGCAATCTAGAACACACTATAGAAACAGGAACTCAACAAGAGTAAAAACTGCCTTCTGATATACCCACACATCCTAAATACGTGACATGACCACAGATGTTAAAGCGTGTATAAATATACTTCACAAAGAGAAAAAAAGATGCACAGTGAGGGTAACATAAAGAAATTATTTTCGTACACAATCCACTCTATATTGACATTAATTTGGAGTGATTTATTAAGAGATGCATTCAAGACTAATTTAGGTGAATGTTAAGCGAATTGTTCTTGCACGAAAAACGGATGTTCTCTGAACCAAATAATCTTGTTTTAATTATTTTAAAATAATAATAACAATTAATAAACATTCTACAGGAATTTTCCTTACACCAAATGAGTGCTCTCTGGACCTAAATGATCGTATCTTAATTATTTAAATACAATTTCAATTAAGTAATATATTAAGCGATTTATGCTTCTATTAAACACGGATGTTCCCTGGACTTCATTTGTACCAAGTGAAGGGAAGCGCACGGGTATGGTTAGTATTTAAATAAAGTATAAGAGACGGTTTTGTCACTAATACATTTTCAGTACTACACTTTCCTTAATTCAAATTTTGAATTCATGAAAGTCTACTTTATACTCACAGTTTAGAGAACGATTTTGAAATAATTTTTGAGAAATGCATATTCAGATCTGATTTATAACCAAATGAACTTGATATTTTTGAATTGTGTAATGGGAATATTTTACACACAATATCCGGTGGCACACAACCTTATATAAAAAAGTTACTGCAATGATTTAGAACAGGGGTCGTCAGCATAGAACACGTTGGAGCTAGCATCTCTTACCCGCTGAAAACGCAGCGCACCATAGTGCACTGCGTAGCTGCTAGCGGGTATGCTATCTATCTCTCTCTCCCTTCTGCACGACGGTGTACATGGGACGGCATCGCGTACCCGTTGCACGTTTCAGCGAGTGCTGACGACCACTGATTTGGAACAAGAAAAATGCGTCAGAAAAACGTCAATTGTCATTGGGAATGCAGAAAAAGTAGGGTCATGAGTTCTATGACAATATCTAAACGACAATAATATTCTCTATTTTTTTTTCTCGGTGGGTGAATGTAATTCACTTCTTCCTGGTCAATATCTCTAAGAGATATGCAACGATACTGACAACATAACCCACTAACAAAACAAATATAGACAGTGACAGGTGTGCCAATGTAAATACGAAATATTCTTCGTCTTCGTCGTCACTCAGATCCAAATGCGGTTGTGATGCAGATTTCGACCGCAAGTTATGATTAAATTCTGCGAGTCTTTTATCAATAAAACCAGATTCTATATAGACACGCACAATACGATTGAAATGCGCAATATAGTAATTGTTAGATTGACACACAAATACTAAATAATCTCCTATCGCGTTATCCTTCAAAGTGTACAAAACTTTCTTCCTCCTCGGATAGAGTGAAGCAGCAGTATATTTTGCCCATATTTCGAACGTCAGAGTTGCGAAGTTCCTGTCTCGGATAACCCTTGTGAAACAGTCTCTTAGACTATCACATTCCTTTCGAAGGTGATGCTTGTAATCAAAAGGAGTTTCTTCAAAATGTTTCTTAAAATGTAGGTCATATTGATCTTCATAACCGAAATCTCCCGATGTCATTAGTTCTTCAAATGTAGAAATCTGTTTTTCGTATCCTGGGTCTACAAGATAGCTGGTGAAATAAATTTGGAATAAGCAGCTCATGACATACGAGCAACACACGAAAAGAATGAAGATTACTCTTAAAATAGTAGTTCGTGGCATGTCCCCAATAGATACACCTAAATAAATAGCCCACGTATGACATAATGAATAACTAAATGATGAAAAGAAACCACTTTCTTTTAATTTTGAACTCAAAATATAATTTGTAATTTGCCACATTATGACAGCGACAGTAACAAATGTAATCCAAATCATAATCCAGGCTGAAGTATTAAATATGTGCATAATTCTGTACAACCTGGAAATGTGAGTTGCACACGGCACATACCATGTTTGTGAAATTTGCGTGAAAGGCTCTGTACATTCCATTAACATGGCTAGTAACAATATCATTGAGCCAATACCGAGATCCCCTTTATTGTACAACACATCCCCTACACCCTCACTGAGCTTACTCATGAACGGGAGTTCAGCAGAACGAGGAGGTAGTAATCTTACAGTAAGATTTAAGAGTTCCGCGAATTGGTGAAGAGTTTCAACTTCGTGTCCTGTAAAAACGTGTCTTGTCTCATTATTTTCATCTATATAACTTCCTGCATATCCACTTGTTGGTTCATTTATAACAACTGAAACACGTATTTCTCGTCCATGGAATGTCTTGGGAATTTTGGTGGGAAATAGAGATGAATAGTTTTTCGATACTTTTTCAAACGGACATTTATCTATGAGAATTAAATCATCAACATCGAATACGGTTTTAGAAGTGTGTAAGGGATAGATAGTGTACAAGTCAAGTACCACTCTTTGTACGTTTTCCGTATTATCTGTTTGTTTTGATAAATGTGGTACCAAAAATAGCACGTCTATTATGTAGTAACTGGTGAACATTTCCTGAAAAAGAAGCAACGTTTCTTCTTTGCACAAGGCGGTAACAAAACAAGGAACCGTCCTCGTGGATTTAATAGCAAGGCGGTAACAAAACAAGGAACCGTCCCCGTGGATTTAATAGCATATATACTTTTAGGTCCTCCAGCAAACTAATTAGATTGTCAAGATTTGTGTATTCTTCATCAGGCCATAAAATCAAGACATGATTTTGAAATTTCCATGTTAGCTTTGGTGTTTCTGGAAATTGAGTGCCTAAAACAAAAGTATTTACAGACCATTTACTTTCTTCGTGCATTGTTGCCAATATGATATTTACCGCATCGATAGTAGATGTCTCGTTAAAATATTCTGTCGTAAAGAACTTTGAAACACTTGTTTCGGGACCTGAAAATGCAAACAGCATGTACTCTTCAGATTGGAAATTTGATAGTATGATTGTTGTAACGCAGGAAGCTATGTTGTGTTCTTGAGTGTCTTTTCCTTGCGAAAGAACTGCATACATCACTCCGAAGACGATGATTGAGATCTGCATGTTCATCTTCCTCTCTGCAATAAAATATTATGATTTTTTTTAGATAATATTTTGACGAGAAATAGTACCTAATTCATTGTGAAATAATTTTTCAAAGTTGAGTTACTACAAAATTTATATATCTCTTTGGATGTTATGAAATCGTAATTGGAGGGGTCGAAAAGAAAATTGGTAGGAAAAAGGGAGATGTCCTGGAAGCATGTAATTTGTTTCTTGATATTCAAAAAGCCTCATTTGATGTAATTCCTTCTCACTGGCTAACATATACAAAAGAATTAAAAAATATAAATACTATTTATACTCTATATAAAACTCTAGTTAGGAGTAAGCTAGAGTATGCGTCTGTAATATGGTCACCTCAGTTCCAGTCCCATCAGATGCAAATAGAAAGGGTACAGAAAAGATTTTTACGTTATTTATGTTTTAAAAAACATCACATGTCGACTAATGACAAGGACATTTCAAATAATATAATCAGTTACTTTTTGAATTTAATTACAAACTTTAAAATCTCGACGATTAATAAATAGTCAAATTTTACTATATAAGACTGTTAACGTAATATTGAATAACTGTGATTTTCTTAAATTCCTTCGGTTCAACGTAAAAAAAAAAACAGAATTACGTCATAGGAAACCTTTTGTTATTGCCATTCCTAGAACTGTTTTTTTCAAGAACTCTCCATTATTTGTTATGTGTAATACAACTCTCTGTCTTTAAACTGTGATTCTCAATTTTATTTCAGTTTAACAGTTGAAAAATTTCATACAATATTAAAAAGAATTGTATTTCCTTAGATATTTAAATGATGAAGATGTGCATTATAATGTTTTTACTCTAGTTTTTTCAAATTTTTCATTATTATATTGGCATTTGGCACTATAGTAACGGCAATATTATGTTATAGCATCTATTACCGTTATGTATTTTCTTTCTTTCGTTTGTGTTTTATGTTTTGTTTTTATCTTATTATGTATTTTGAGTATGTATCTATGTAAGCCACCTATAATTGGAAGCCTGCTTCTGTTGACGGTGGATTTAAATAAATAAATAAATAAATAAATAAATAAATAAATAAATATAATATAATATTCTTCTGTTCAAAAAATGGAAACGGTATGTGCTGAAATGCATTAAGCCGAAATTGGACTTCTTTTATTTGGTATTATGAACTATTTGAGCAAGATCTCTCGATCGGCGCAAGAAATAATTCAACCTTTTCTTTGTATAAGTAACTGTTGCTACTGGTAACGTGAACGAACGCGGAAAGGATTGAGTCGTTGACTTCCTGCCTTTCAGCGCCGCTCCGCACCATGCGAGGTTGTCCAAGCAGCCGAGCTGCTGCTTTCCAATTCCTGCCTTTCCCGCGGCCTTGTCATGTCAGTGTTTCAGTGTGATACGAGTCTTAAGTGACTTTCTGTTTTTACTCTATTTTACTCTACTTATTTTGTATTTTGCTGTTTTGCAAGAGATGATGCTATTTGTTTATACTCAGTAAATTTAATTTTTAATTTGCTAGCAACAAAACTAAAGGGAAATCCTTGTAAGTTCAGCTGCCGTAAGTGGCTTTGTATGTTTTAACTTACTGGACTCTACTGCTATTTTGCTACATCATAAGAGAAACTGTAATTTATAACGATCTTTTAATTGAATGTAGGTGTTATTTATGTCACAAATAAATATAACTAAAATATCATATAATATTTAAATGTAAAGCGTTTATGATATGTAAATAGCAACCACGGAGATAAAAAGCATTAAGTCAATTTTTCTAAATATTTTTAATGTGTACGAAGCATTGCATTTGTCTTTCTATTACTGCACACATAGACTAGAGAATTATTCTACAGCTTAACATAAACATTCAATAAATTTACTTGGTCCTCTTCCCGATATAATGTTTTTTTTTTCCTTCTTCTGAAAAGTTGCGAAAACTGACTGAATGCCCTCCAGCCTAGACCGATTCAATTGTATTTATAATATAATGATATAACTTTTTACTTATCACAATAATGGCATGTATATGGAAAATTATGTAAGTGCCAAATTCCTATGATACTTGTATAATCGTTTTTTCACTTGAAACCGTTCTATGTTGGACTACCGCTAGTTAATTCTCACATGCACGAAGGTTGACTAATTTCTTTTACAAAATTTCCACGATGAAAGTTAGTGTTTCTATCCGATTTTTGTGCTTCTTGAACACTTTTGTTTTTGGCACTTTCAGTATTTCGATTTACATACCATTAGTGTACTCCTTCTGGACTAATATATTAAAGAAGGAAATGTCCATTATTAATATTATTATTATTATTAATAATATTATTATTATTAATAATAATAATATTATTATCATCATCATTATTATTATTAACATTATTATTATTATTATTATTATTATTATTATTATTATTATTATTATATCAATAATCTTGTTTGTTGTAGAGATATAGAATATTGTACCAACGTAATGAATACCAGTATACAATTATTTTACGAAAAAGACATTTAGGTACAGACTAAAGGGTGATAAAATTGGTGAGTGCTTTTAGAGATGACATAGGTTACAACAACTTTACTATATTGTAGACTAGAGAATTAACGACAAAGGAAAGGTTTCTGAAATGATTAATGAGTTTTGCTGTTGCATGAAATTGTCCTTGTGTCATCATTGCTCTATGTATTTTTTTTTTTTTTTTTTTGTTTATGACAATGTTTCGGAAATGTTAAAATTATGGGTGTGATTAAAAATTATTAAAAATAGGAAGTAAGTGTGAAATTAGGTAACAAATGACATTAATTAGATTTGTGGGAATAGAGTATATAAACGAAGGGTGTGAGAATGATACAGTCCTAAGCCACACAGATAAAATTTTACAGGAGAGCTTATTAAAATTTTAAAGTCCGATGCTATTAGGTGCTGTATCATAATTTCTTCGATATACTTAATAATAATAATAATAATAATAATAATAATAATAATAATAATAATAATAATAATAATAATAGTAATAATAATAATAGTAATAATAATAATAATAATAATAATAATAATAATAATAATACTTACAAATGGCTTTTAAGGAATCCCCAGACTTATTGCCGCCCTCACATAAGCCCGCCACCGGTCCCTATCCTGAGCAAGATTAATCCAGTCTCTGTAATCATATGCCACCTCCCTAAAAATCTATTTTAATATTATCCTCTCATCTTCGTCTCGGCCTCCTCAAAGGTCTTTTTTTTCCTCCGGTTTCCAACTAACACTCTATATGCTTTTCTTGATTCGCCCATACGTGCTACATGCCCCGCCTATCTCAAACGTCTGTATTTAATGTTTCTAATCATGTCAGAGGAAGAATACATGCGTGCAGTTCTACGTTATGTACCCTTCTCCATTCTTTTGTAACGTCATCCCTCTTGGCCCCAAATATTTTCCTAAGAACCTTATTCTCAAATACTCTTAATCTCTGTTCGATGAAAGAGTAATGCAACGGAGAAAAATTCTCTCCGGCGCCGGGATTTGAACCCCAGAGTTGGAGCTTAATCTGAGACGATTCTAACCGGCGTCGGAGTTGTATCCGGTGTGGCTTAGTGGATAAAGCATCAGCACGTAGAGCTGAAAACCCGGGTTCAAATCCCGGCGCCAGAGAGAATTTTTCTCCGTTCCATTACTCTTTCATCGTATGACGACGCAGAATATCTGTATGGAAATATCTTACAGTAGCGTGCAAATTAATCCGAACACGACATATTTTTACATTTTCTGTCATTGTAGGCCTCACAGCTTCTCATACCGCTTTAATTGGCATCTGTAGTACGTGTAATTCCATTGTTGAAGGTCTGTCATTATTATTTTTTTATAATATGTAACATTTTGCCTGTCGTTTTGTACTTATAAGCATTTCAGTTGTGTTGAAGACTTAGTACTGCAATACTGTGTACATTCTGTCGTCTTCACAAATGGATACAACTCCACGAAAACGGTCTAAAATGATAATATTAGCAGAGCATTATTCTATGACACAGAGGCAAATTGCTGCAGAATGTCACATCGGTTTGGCTACTGTTAATTTGATCATAAAACGATACAGGGAGACTGGATCCATCACACCCCAGAAAAAAGGAAACTGTGGCCGGAAAAGGAAGACTTCACCTGCAGATGATTGTTTAATTGTCAGGAAAAGTAAATTAAATCCTAGACTAACTGCTGTCGACTTAACCCGCGAGTTAATGGCTACCACTGGGGCGAATATTCACGTCACAACAGTACGGCGTAGGCTTTTGGAAGCTGGACGAAGGGCTTGTAAGCCTATTAAGAAGCAACTGCTAACCCCTGTTATGTGCAAAAAACGCTTAATGTGGGCAAAATTACATCAACACTGGACAATGAATGACTGGAAGAATGTACTTTTTTCCGATTAATCTCATTTTGTGGTCCATGGCCACCGTGTTTCTTACGTACGGAAAGGATCCGAAAAAGTAACAGCAGCTCATTTCCAACAAGCACCCAAATACCCCCCTAAAGTAATGTTTTGGGGTTGTTTTACACATGAAGGGTCTGGAGCATTAATACCTATCAAGGGAATGATGAATTCTGACAAATATATTCACTTATTGGAAACCAGAATCGTACCCCAGCTGCAAAAATCATTTCCAGATGGCAGAGGTGTGTTCCAACAAGACCTGGCACCATTCCATACGTCTCGAAAAACTACAGAATTCTTCAACAAGAAGAATATTCAGGTACTCCCCTGGCCAGGCAACTCACCCGACATCAACCCCATTGAGAACTTGTGGTCAATTTGCAAAAGAAGAATGCAAAAATGGATTGTTCTACAAAGGAGAAGATGATTTCTGCCCTCATTGGTGTATGGTTTCGCGATGAAGAAATGAAGAATATTTGTGGGTAATTAGTGGAATCCATGCCAAATCGTCTCAGAGCTGTTATTAGGAACAAGGGAGGCTACATAGATTACTGAGGTATATCTTAGATCCTTTTTTTTTATCCCGTTTGAGTGTTTTTGCATAAGTAATTAAGTTGTTCGGATTAATTTGCACGCTACTGTATGTACCAGTTGTTCTGTATGGTTGTGAAACTTGGACTCTCATTTTGAAAGAGGTACAGAAGTTAAGGATGTTTGAGAATAAGTTTCTTATGAAAATATTTGGGGCTAAGAGAGATGAAGTTACAAGAGAATGGAGAAAGTTACACAACGCAGAACTGCACGCATTGTATTATTCACCTGACATAATTAGAAACATTAAATCCAGACGTTTGAGATGGGCAGGGCATGTAGCACGTATGGACGAATCCAGAAATGCATATAGAGTGTTAGTTGGGAGACCGGAGAGAATAAGACCTTCGGGGAGGCCGAGACGTAAATGGGAGGATAATATTAAAATGGATTTGAGGGAGGTGAGATATGATGGTAGAGACTGGATTAATCTTGCTCAGGATAGGGACCAATGGCGGGCTTATGTGAGGGCGGTAATGAACCTCCGGGTTCCTTAAAAGCAATAAGTAAGTAAGTAATTTGTTTCTCTTTGTGTGTATTGAATATTCCAATTATAAATTTATACACATATAGCCTATTATGTACATTATATACTGTACGCACTTTTGTCAGAAGTGTTTTTGATTAATGTGTTTTGCGTGTAAACCGGCGATTTGTTGTTGTATGGGAAGTAATTTTGTTTGTGATGGTGTCTGTACTATATATGATCTCTTTAATGTGTTCTTGTGGTATGTTGTTATTGTTGAGCATCTGTTCTAGTGTCTGTAGTGCGTCCTTCATTGCAGTGGTTCACAAACTTTTCACAAGCTTTTGGGCGATACTATGTTTTGTGACCGGCCCCAACTACCGTACTGGTACTAAACCCCATTCTAAAAATATAAATCCTTGTAAAATATAAAATAATGATAATTTTACTGAAAATCAGTGGATACCACCCTAAGAATGACAAAATTGAATTATAGAGTATATGGTGCAACCAAAAAAAACTTAGAGATTTAATTATGGTCGAACAAAAATAGTCGTATGCATCTTGCCTATAATGGTAATTAAAACGTTGGTATGAAAATTATGATACCCACTTACGCTCGTTTCATATTCATACTCGCGCCTTAATTACTACCATTATAGGCTCGTTGCATAATATACCAATAATGGATTGTTCTTCAAAGTATGTATCTACGAAACGGACCTTATCGGATCATGAGGAATAGCCTATATCTTTTTGTAAGATCTATTGTAGCTGAGAATTTTATTTTTTCCCTAAACAAGAAAGTGGTAGGAATTAATTTCATGATCGCGAAAACTAAAATATTCAGAAACATTTATGATTATGTAGCCCCCCCAATTATTTATCATTACGAACAGTTTCATAATTAATCATATATCTTCTGATAAAACCATTATGTATTTGTAGCTTTTTTATATGAATTGATGAGCATTTTTAAATATATAAAATGAATGAGATTAATATATTAGAGGAAATTCATGTATGTATTCATTACTTTTGAGATATTATAAACCTAGAGATGAACTAAATGAATTGATTATTATTGCTGATATTTCTCCAAATTCAAACATTTGCTCTTCTTGACAATCGCCTACTCTCGCGCTGAGTTCTCAAGCAAAATTATTAAAACCGATTTCATTAATTTGTTGGAAATTTCTTGTAATTTGATGTAAAATTTTTCAGTTTGCTATGTTCGTTTTTAGGTATACACGTATCCATCCCTTTTCTTTCTGTAATCTGACGAGTATATGTAGAGAAAGTGTTATAAACATGGAAAAAAAAATCGTGTTGGAATCTACAAATTTTGAATACTGAACGTAAAATATCGTCCTGTTTATTATTGAATTTCCCGCTGTTATTCAGTAATAAACAGGACGATACTTTACGTTGGTTATTTGTTTTGTTGCACACAGAACCGGTTTCTTAAAATTTCCTTGTTAGATCTATCACATATCGGTGACATGTTTTTCTCATGATTCCTTTCCTTGAAAGCTGTAACAGTTACGCGGGCACAACGATATTCAGCTCCATTAATAAATATGATTTCTGTTCTCTCATGAAAGATATACATTATTTTAAAATAATTTAATACAAAAACATAACTATAACATGAAATGTGCAGTAGTCTTTGTAGCTTTATTTTCTTCAGGTCTTATCAGCAATTACAATCTAGGTTGACAGGCGACGATAGAAAACAAAAGATATGAGAACAAATTATTGAGATGTATAAACAATTAAATGCTCTTTCAAATTTAAATATTACAAGATAGGTGTGTCATTTGTAATATCAATGTGGTGAAGGCTAGGGGTGAGGGGTGATTTTAAACTTCCTCCTCAATATCTAAATTGATGTGTTTTTGTTTACTTAAATTGAATTTAAATTATACAGGGTTAGTTAAAACTCCCGCACCACCTAAATAATTTTTGAAGCATACTGTTCAGTGACATGAAACTTGGTATGTGAGGATAACCGGTTTAACCGGAAGAAACTGCAACTCTCTTATTTTAAATGGAACACCCAATATATATTTTTTTATTTTTGAATAGTGCTCATTAAGAGCTTTTCAAAAAGTACCTACACTCAATACTTCTGTACAAATTCAGTGTTGCTAAGTCAAGAAAACAGAAAAGTGTATGGAATATTAAAGTAATAAAATACTCCTTCTTTAACAAACACAAAACAAAGCTAGCTCACCTTCTAAATTATGTGTTCAAATTGGTAGCCCTCAGCTGCTTTACAATGTGTCACTCGATCATAGAAACCATTTAAGGAATGATTTAACCAGGCTTTAGGAATATCTGGCACCACTTCCATTTTTATTTAACAACACTGAATTTGTACAGAAGTATCAAGTGTGGGTACTTTTTCAAAAGCTCTTAATGAGCTTTATTCAAAAATAAAAAATATATATATTGGGTATTCCATTTAAAACAAGAGAGTTGGAGTTGGTTAAACCGGAAGTAGAAAAAACTCGGTAATACCATTATTGAGTTCTTAGTATATGCTTATCCCCACATACCAAGTTTCATGTCACTGAATCACATGCTTCAAAAGTTATTTAGATGGTGCGGGACTTTTAACTAACCCTGTATAGTTATTTAGAATGGGAACTTTTGAAATGAAAGTGCTGTATATGCTAGCATAAATTTCAATACATTAGTTACTATGGTTACAAATTCAAAACAAAATATTACAATATGACAGTATAGATCACGATATGTTAATAATTTAGTAGTAATGGAGAACAAGGAAATTACTTTCCCGGAATTTATATTTTTTATGTCCACACTTTTGTACATTTCAACACCTTTACGGGGAGTACCATTTATATTAAACTGAAGTATACAATTCTCTTAACCGTGCAGTGGCCTTGAGCAATTCAGAGCTCAGATGTTCGCGCAGACTCTGGCAGACGTCATTTTGTTCTGTGCAATTTATATTACTTTAGATATCATACAGAACTGAATTAAAATTTTAAACATTTTGAAAGGTATCGGATAAATTTTTAATTTACCATACATTCATAAGACGCAATTTTATTAATGAGTAATTAACATTTAACTCTCTGTTAAAAGTAAAAATAATAAATTTGAAAAATGTGCGTGCAGGTTTATAGCCATAATATGATGATATGAACAAAAGTGCCATTACTTAGAATTAATAGTTCGTATCCAAAGAGACTTATGAACTAAATAAACCTATTGGGCATATTGGAGACGAATATATTGTTCTCCAGTATCTACCAATCTATTTCGTAATCATGTTTTGCGAATGGCCGCATTCATAACACATTTTCCTTTTAGCACACAGACTAATTTCTGCTGTCATTTGTAGTTTATCAATCTACGTGTACAGATTAGGGTGAAGTGAATCTATAAATGAAATTGCTTTTTGTCTGTTTTCTAAATGTAATACTTGCAAAAATTTGTCTTTTCACGTAACTTAGGAAAGTTAAAAAATGAATTTTCTATATTTAATTTCTGAGGTGCTCCAATGGTTTTGAAGTTTCTTAAAATTATAATTGCTTTGCCTTTTTGTATATTTGTTCTATTATTTTGTTTTCCATTATATAGATAGTGAATTGCTGTAAAATCACATATTTAAAATTTATTTCGAAGACTTTAAATTGGGGTTGCAGTAAACAGTATTTTTCTGTATTGATCATGGTAAGCACGAATCAATTGTAATGTAGGGTAAGGTTGCCTATATCGCACCACTTTAGGATTTATAATTTTGATTGAACAATACAGTTTTTATTTTCTGCATTCCTTTACAGATATAGATTCCCAGAACATTTACCTTTCATGTAAAGAGGAATCCTTGAATTTGATTTAATATTTTTTAATTAGAATGACATTTTCGAAAAACTTGTAAGTGGTGCTATTTAGGCAACTAGTTTCCTAAATATCACTTGTGGTTTCTTAAATCGCACCTCTTTATCTGCAGGGAACAGGATGAAGGAAAGCTTTTAATATTGAACATAGGCCTATTGAACTGTATTTAATATGAATAATGTAATAAATGCAAATTACAAGTTTATTGAATTTAATGAAAGAGAGTAATGCATCTTCGAATGAAATTGAAAAAATAGACCATAAATTACCTAACATTTAAACATCCTGAATGCGTGTTTCTTTTTTACACATTTGCCATGTACTTCACCAAGCAGTTCAGACTGTAAACTGCGTCACCTTTTCTCAGCGACTATCTCGAAGCCGCCTAAGAACTGCTTCATGATATAGCTGTCTGAAATGGTTTGAAGATAGAAATATCTAAAGGCTGGGCCTATGAGTATTATGATGAGGAAGCTGAAATAGGAGCACATCATTTTCCCGAGATAATCTAGCTTCTAAATTTTTTGAATGGGCCGTGGACATACAGAAGCAGCACTTTTTTCTATGGCAGATTTGAGTGACAAATAAAATGTTTGACTATTCGAAAATTGTTCACTATTGATGTAACCTGACTCAGAGCAAACAAATAACGATCCTGGAGGAGCACCAGCTGATCATGTAGGATGCACTCTTTGACGATTAAAAATGATCATGGGTGGGACAAAATACTTTGTGCGCTTGTAAAACACACATTTGTATTCACGCCCTTTTCACCACTTGATATTGCACTCACCTGATGCATTCCTCGTTCAGTTAAATTTTTGGGGTCTTCTTTTGTACGGCTAGAATTGCTACAGTTGCTCATATCGCACCGGTGCGAATTAGGCACCTACAAAGTGGTGCGAATTGAGAAACTACGTCATAACTTACTATTTCCTTCATTCTAGCATATAATCACCACATGTTCGAAAATCCTACTAAGTTAAATGTTCTTTAATATTTCTTTAAACCAATAACATCTTAAGATTATGGATTCCTTTGCATACAAATCCGTTATTTAGTTACAAAATGTTAGCTAAATATACATCCACCTAAGCGATTATATTAGATACACTATCACCACGCTTCTGACACAAAGAAGTGGCAGAAATCAAGTGACATGGTGGAAGTTCATATTGTAGATTGTAACAATACCACTAGATGCCACACTACTACAGTAACTTGTTTTAAACTAGCAGTGGTGCCATTTAGGAAGCAGTGCGATTTATGCTACTCTACCCTACTTGTATGACGTGACTGTTGGAATAGATGTATTTACGCAGATTTCCCTACTTTTGATAGCAATTCTTCTGAAATCTCTCCAACAGTAGGTTCTTTTGATTTGAAGTCAGATTTTAATTCATTTTTATCCATAGATAATATTTCATTCCGTCAAGATAGAGGTAATTGTGATGGGTTCAGCCCCTCCAGCATTCCGAATACAGGGCAGAAGGTCAGTTTTCTTGTCTTAACTAGTGTCATTGTTCTGATTTAAACACCCTGGAACATCAGAAGAATGAATTTCTATTAATTATATTAATTATATATTCCTAAGAGGTTTATGTTTATGCCCTATTTTCTTATGAATTGAGGTTTCTGTGACACCTTAAGATGAAATAACAGGGGACCAAAAATATGCAGTCTTTTAACATGTTTTTTTTTTTTTTTTTACTTTTTCCTGGTATCCTGTTCAGATTAAACCATTGGATAATGTGCTGTCGCTAAAAAATTTGAACGTCCAAATTTTGTGAAAATTTCAAAATATTGTGCTCTTGGGGTACATCTAAATATTAAGCTAGAGAAAAAAAATGTTTGTATTGTTCTTTCTGATATCACCCCACAATCATTCTCTGGTATTACATTTTCATTCCATAAACTTCATAATTTCACTCCGCCCTAGTATAGACCCACTGCTTCCTGAGCATGCACAGTATGATATAACTGAAACTTGGAAAATTCAGATGGCCCAAATTTTGTTTCTGGGTCTTTACAAGATTAGAATCGTCTAGTTTCTAGAGCTAAAGAATAGCACTATGAGCGAACATGGAAATAATCAGCAGATCTCGAACCAAATTAAAAAAAAAAATTGACATCAGATTTATTTATTTCTGAGCAAAATAATTTCAAAAATTTATCTGCCATATTTAGCTTGTTGTAAAACACCATTTAGTTTTAATCCTTCTAAAAATTTATTTCACAATAGCATATATTTTATCACTGTCATTTTCCCTATTGTCTGTTCCTTGTTCAGTCTTTATACCTCCTTTCTCAGCCTATAGCAGTGGTTCTCAACATTTCAGAGTTCCTGGCCCGGTAAATTATATTTCTATAAGACGAGAGCCGGTCCGAATAAATATACTCGTAAATTCATTACCAATAATTTGGGTGTTTGTACATTTAACTAACAGAAGTATGAATAATTAAGTATGGCGTGCGTCATCTTAAAGCTCAAAGAGTACCAGAGGTTCAAACTAGGAAAATAATTGTATTTTCTATTTTAAATGTATCTCTTTTGCGCATGAAGAATTCAGTGGGTTTGTTGATTAAATCGGAATGTTTTGTATTGAGATCTCTATTGTACTTAATTTTCATAAACTAGAACCAAACATTAGGTCTACATATTTCTGAAAATTCGCTTTCTGTTTTAGTTTCGTTCCGAGTTGTCATCTTATTTTATTCAGACAGTCTATATTAATCTAAGCTTATCTTAGGAATGGGTTCGTTATCATTATCTTTCAGGAGATAGTGTATCTATTGTTCATATTGTATTTCTCTTTGAACGAGGTGCCTTTTTTTTTTAATTTATTATAAAACATAAATTGAAAGTAATTTAATGTTAGCTACGAAAAGTCAACGTAGAATCTCTTTCATCATCGCTTAGCAGTGATTTAGAGCGTCAGCATTCGGCAATAAAAACCCCGCTATTCATACATTGCATTCGTAATTTATTGGCATACCTTATAATAAGTGCTGGAAGTAGTGATATAAGAAGGAAAAATTGCCTCAGAAAATGGAAAATTGTTACTTTCTTCGCTTCCTTGTTTACAGCTTCAAGAATTGCACATTACTGCTCATTCAGTATTCTCATTAGCCATCAGCTTACCTTCGATAAGTCGTAAGTCGTAAGTTGTCCAACCTTTGATGACAATGTCAATATTGACTCCCAAACAACTTCATTATAACGTTTACTTTGTCAAGTCATTAATGTTAATTAAGAAACAAGTGCTAACTACTATCATAATCTGATCATTTTTCTGATCTAATTTAAATTATCACAACAATACTTCCTCCACATGAGGCTGTCGTATGCGTATGGTTTCGAAATAATTATTATTACTGTATTGTCAGGTTCACAAAGGCTTCAACTAGACAAGAGGCAACGAAAACAACTAGAGTTTCGGCGCGCCATTCCTAGATGATGATGCTTGGATGAATGAAATATCTGCACTATGCGAACGAATTAAATTTGCGCCCGGTGAGGGGAAGTTCATGACGCTGCTAGGCAGTCAGCGGTTGGAGGGCACTAGAGAGAGATGTCGTAGTTTGCATTCCTTTCGAATGCAGAATTAACTCGGTGGCGTTGTATTGGTTAATTAATAGTTACACAGATTATTACAACAGATTTTTAACCAGACGTATTTGAATTTTAATGAAATCATAACTGATTCGAAAGAAATAAAATATAATTCTTTAGATTTCCTTACAAGTAAATTATGCATTTCATTTTTTTACAGGCACGTTCCTCAACTCAACCTGATCTTGAGAAGTTAAGGTATGTAACATTTTGTTTTAAGCTTCCTTTTCTGATTTATAACTCAGCTATGAAGATTTACACTATCGTAATCCAGTACATCTACAGCTTCTAAGATTGTACGTTTGTTCAATTAAACTTTTCTTTGAATACAATTCTCTTCCGAAGAGCTAAGTTACAATAGTATTGAGATTTTCTGTCGCTACACATGACAAGTCTGATATTGAGTGTATGGTCTTTCTTTACTTCTTCATTTAGGTTAAGCATTTCGTAAGAATTACTTGCATATCTGTTTTATATGCACATTTTCCTAAAATATTACATAAAAATATACTTTAATTCCCTGTAGTACTTCTCAACTTGCTTGTTTTGCACATTTTCTCTCACATAATAACTTTAGCGTACATTGCATTATAAAATTTGAAAGCAGTATAATACATGCATTACGTTATTTTAGTAACCTTCTAATAACATAATTTACACTTAATTATTCCTAAGTTCTCAGTTCCATCTACATTAAGGAGAAATATATCGTTTTTTAAACTCCAACAATTTTCATCCAAAATTTGTGAAATTTAAACTAGATAAAGAGGTCTACAGGATTATTATCTGTATAAAATTTTGTGTCATTAGGGCTAATATTACTGATATACATATGTTTGTTTTAAATATTTTATATTCACGTCACTGGAAAGACTTCTTGTGTCAAAAGTTGTAAACATTTGTAGTTCATATTTGCTCAAAAGCTTCATTATGGTAATGGGGATAAAAATTAATTAGATATTTGAGTTATGCCTAAATAGAGAGTTACAATACATTTTTTTAAATTTCATGAATGTACCATAACACCTTATTTTAAACTAAGTGCAATATGAATATGCCCCGAAGGAACTCAATTTTCCAGTGGTCGCGCGCTGACACTGTTGCTACACTGAGAATATGGTTTTTCTGCGTACTTGTCATCCCAGTTTCTTCCCAATTTTCATAGCTTTCAACATTCGATCTCTCATTATTGACACAAATTTTAAGCTCTGAACTTGCATTTGTTTATCAATTATTAACGGTTTAGGAGCGAGAGTCCTCAGCGACCTGTAACGACAGTTAAAATTGCAGCAATTACTATCGTTACTATTATAGTCTGCATCAATTGAATATGCACTTCAAGGTCAATTCATAGTTGCCGCATCGGTTCAGTCAAATTTCCAGCGAACATCACGCACAGCGTGCTATACCCTGAATGAAAACATTGATCTATATATTTTTTATTACAAAAGTGACATGTGCATAATATAGATTAATCCCCAGTAGTCCGCGCTGATCAATATAGGTCAGTATAAGTTAGTATACATTACATACATATTTATATTATCTCTCCTGCATGTTGCTACGACAAAGATTAACTCGAGATGTATGAAAAAATGTTTTCGCTAAATGGTTTCGAGCAATATCATACGAGCGTTTTGTCTCTTATCGTCAACATAATTATCAGTATAATGATTAGATGATTTCGTACAATATTTTTGGAAGATATATATTTTGTAAAAAAAAATATTTGTCCATAACTTCTTCGTGATTTCAAGTTAATTTAAGCCCATTTATTTACTTGCTTAGTGTCAGTCCGCAGCGACTACTCAGTGACAGTAACTTACAGGGTTAATATTAGTATTTAATAAAAATGCTAATTCAATTTCATTTATCAATATTTAAGGCCAGATGGTAGTGAAAATAACAAAAAAGAATCGATTTTTTTTACTCTCATTTTGAAAAACGCACCTTCCTGAAGAAGAATTATATAATATATATATAGGCCTAATTTATATTATGGAAGAGTTCAACTTAATGTAAATAATGTTGGGACAATTAATAAGGAATTGAGGGAAGTGATTGTTTACTTAAATGAGATTAGTAAGAGTAAGATAGTTAACTGGGAAAGAGAGAAGTAAGTAGAAAAAGAAGAGGGGGGGGAAACAGAGGTGAGAGTTGTGATAGAAAAGTGATCAGGGTCTCTGTAATAACCGAATATTTAAAAAAGCGTAAGCAGAATATGTATCCAAGGGAGTGATGGCACTGTATGGAGAAATGTGAAAGGCCATCACGACCAATGTAAGCAGGTGGAATAAATATATCATATCATAGGCTACCATATATCATATCATATCATATCATATCATATCATATCATATCATATCATATCATATCATATCATATCATATCATATATCATATCATATATCATATCATATCACATCATATCATATCACATCATATCATATCATATCATATCATATCATATCATATCATATCATATCATATCATATCATATCATATCATATCATATCATATCATCATATCGTGTCGTATCGTATCGTATCGTACCGTACTATATCGTATATCATATATCATATCATATTATTTATATGCTTTCATTAGCGAATTCAGTACGAAATTAAAAAAAATAAATAAATAAATAATTAGTTACTAAACGTCGAGGGCACTGAGGAGCTTCGACATCAACTATGTTAAGCAAGCAGAAAGGGCAAATGCAGAATCCACTAAGGAAGGCAGAATAGGAAAAAGAAACAAGAAAAGGAAGAGAAAAGATGTGGAGAGCCATCGAAATGAAGAATATAGTCCTGGAATGTTTTAAAACCGTGGTGTGTGTATGTGACAAACATTGACTGCAGTTTTCCGCAAACTATATTTTTTCACATTTAGGTATACATAACGGACATTACGATGAAATGAAGAGAAGGGAATAAAAGCATTTGAAATGTATATATGAAGAAGGATGAAGCGTGTGAAATGGACAGTGTAAGAAACGAAGTTGTGTTGGAAAGAGTGCATGAAGAAAGAATGATGCTGAAACTGATCAGAAATAGGAAAAGGAATTGTCTTGGTCACTGGTTGAGAAGAAACTGCATACTGAAGGATGCACTGGAAGGAATGGTGAAGTAGAGAAGAGTTTGGGGCAGAAGAAGATATCAGATGATAGACTACATTACGATATATTGAACTATATGCGGAGACAAAGAGGAAGGCAGAAAACAGGAAAGACTGGAGAATGCTGGGTTTGCAGTGAAAGACCTATCCTTGCGCAGAACACTGTGAATGAATGAAATTAACATGTGAACTATTAAACCTAGAGATCTGAAACTTTAACACGCTTTGATGAGTATACTGTGATGCTGAAACTCTTAGAAGTTTTAATGTAGCTTTAAAATTGTGATAGTTTATAAAAATTTTATGTTGGGTTGGCATTAATTTTTAGTAATAAGAATTTAAACAATTATCAAATTACTAAATATTCATCAAAATAAATAATTCTAGAGTTTCAAATAGAACTGGACCTATTTAATTTGGAAGCATTGGTACAGTAGCTTTACAGCAGTGTGTACGTATGTAATGGCACGTTTCAGCAAGGTCTCGGAAAATTACTCGATTAAAAAAAATCTCTCACACCAAACTAGTAATCTAAATCTAATGAAGTGTCATTAATTTGAATCAGTAAGATTTCGACTTCACACAGTAAAATTTGTAAAATTCTGTCGTCGATACTATGATAGTTAGAATGATAAATGTTAGTTTTAGATTCCGCATCATTTCACTGCATGCTGATGACTATCTGCCCTTAATTGACCTTTGTGAAAATTTTCGGGCTAATCTGACAATAACTGTTATGCAGAGAACGTTTTCACTCAATAAATTGCTTACAATTAAAGTAGAGAAAACAGCATTTAAAATAAAATCTATCAACTTACTGACGCACCGTATGTTTGCCACATTTCATTATATGGTTAGATCATTTAAAAGTCTCAAATATAATTACGATTATAAAATCAAATAATTGTGTTTTCTTAATTTTTGTGCATTATTTCACAATAGTTCCCCTTGATAATAATTTAAGAAATTTAAGTTCACCGTAATGTTAAGTACTGTGTTAAGTGTCACGAACGTACACTAATTTCATCGAAACACATCTCATGAGACGTTTTTGTTTACATTCTCTTCTCACAAGTCTTTCGGAGTGAATGATTGCAGTTACACTTACTCCCACTGAGAAGCAATGACCACAAGGAGCGTTGTAACTTTCCAACTCGCTACATTTCGAATTCTCAAAATTATTGGACGTGTCAAAAAGTTATTTGACAAAACTTGTTCGCATTGACTTCATCAATTACCACTGTGAATTAATGTAATAGATTGCCTTTCACACTGTGTAAAGTAACAGAAGTCAATCTAAATACTGTAACTAACTTTTCTTCAAATATAAAATGCTTTATTTTGCTTATAATTAGACTTATATAGGCATAAAACCTTATAAACTGCCAAAAAATAGTAGTCCTAATACTGATGGCAGAGCATAAATAATTGAAAAAGTAGATTAAGGCTTTCTGAAACTGTTAAGGTTTCCCGAGAAGAGAGGATAACAAATGGCAAAAAAATCTAAAACCTAACATCTTCTGCGGACCTCTGGAAAAATTACTAAGGACGAGACTAGTGAAGTACTTTATATGAAGTGTGGCATTGTATGGGGAATAAACATGAATATTACGACAAAGTAAAGAGACACAACTAGACTCATTTCAAATGTGGATATGGAAAAGAATGAAACTTGTGAAATGGATAGACAGAATTAGAAACCAAGCTTTGCTAGAAGCAGTGGGTGAAGAACGAATGATGTTGAAACTAACCAGGAAGAGAAAAAGAAATTAGTTGAGTCACTGGCTGAGAAGAAATTGCCTACTAGAAGTAATGGTGAACGGAATAAACGTTCGGCACAGGAGAAAATATCAGATGATAGATAACATTAAGACATATCGTCGTTGTTTCTGCAATAACTCCTATGTGGAAAATATACAATTTTTCAGTAGGAGGAAAAAACACATTAATTCATCCTATGGCAGCCGTACATAAGGGATTGTGAATTCTTAAATTTTCGAAAGAAAGAAATATAATTACATATAGGAGATTTTATTACTTGCTGTATCACTATTTAAGTTTTTAAATAGATCAAAAGTCTGAAAATCGATAAATATGTCACATAGGAGTTATTGCAGGAACAACGACGATATGGAATGTAGGGGAAGGTTCCCTATATCGTAACCACTTTTCAATTTTTCTTTAGTTATTTCTAAATGCGAAGGAATTTTAATTGCACATATTGTTAAATAATGAGACAAGACCTTGGGACACAAAATATATATATATTTTTTCAGAATTTTTAAATAATTATGAATTGTTTTAAATGACATTATTTAAAACTCAGCAAGTGGTAGGATTTGTGCGCCTAGTTTCCTAAATCGTACCTAGAGGTTGCTTAAATCGTACTCATTTGTAAAATACACGATTTTCAAAATAAGAACTGCCAAAAAAATAACTTATTTCATTATATTATTGTCATTTACTATGACATTTTATTAATACAAATTAGAAACAAAGATGTTTTAAGATACAAAGATTTTTGTAATACATAAATCTTAAATAGGCTATTATCAAGATCTAATAAAACGAAATCTCGAAGGGTCACTCAAGATTAAATCATATTTAACACAAATGAACGATACCTACTTGTCAGATTCTGTCGTTACACATGTCACAGGCAAAATGAGAACGTTTTTGTGGCGTAGAAACTTCTGCACGTCTCATGCACCCATTGATTATACACAGCAAGGAATCATATCTTCAATGACAGCTTCTTCACAGATAAAATAAAACCAGTTCTCTTCTTTTACATCAAAATAAATCATTTTAGATGATTTTTTCGTTCTTTTTGATAGCTGATTTGCATTTTTTATTTGTTTCCTTGAAGTTCTTCCTTTCGGT
The DNA here is from genome assembly GCF_040183065.1 of Periplaneta americana. Classification (NCBI taxonomy): domain Eukaryota; kingdom Metazoa; phylum Arthropoda; class Insecta; order Blattodea; family Blattidae; genus Periplaneta; species Periplaneta americana. Next base: position 134,803,446 of record NC_091120.1, read on the forward strand.
TTCTTCTCCTCCAGTTGATTCTTAGAGCGATTGAAATAGCACAACTGCTTACTGAGCACTTTTTCTCGTTCTCGTTTGAGCTGAAATATTTGGTTTAGGGAGAAACCCGTTCCGTCAACGTTAAATATGTACAAAGCGTCTATGAAGTACTCGTCGACTACCTTCTCCAAACAATAAAAAGACCCTTTAACATTAACTTTATTAAACCTTTTGGAACTATTCAGATACAGTTTCCAGTTGCCGCAAACTTAAATTTGAATATTATAGATATTTTAATTTGTCCTACAGAATTTATCTGTAATATTTTTCTCCTAAAATATTAAATTTGAATGCCTCTTGCTGAACCTATAATAGGACTTCTTTCTCTCCAGTCGTATTTATTTATTTATTTATTTATTGAACAGATTTGGAAGGTGTGGTTTGCTTCTAACACATCGAAGGCAAACTTCCTAACGTCTTTTGTAGTAAGCTGAGAAAGATATTTTTCAAACATCACAATATGTTAGACTAAATCCTCTTCTATATCCCGTGAAATAGCTTTATTTCTCCCGTTGACGGATCCATTTGCAGGACGATCCAGACCTCTCTTCATTTTGCCCATCAAATATCGCTTGAAAATCGATTTTGGGATTTTGTACTTACGGCAACATTCATTCAATCCCACTGCTCTGGATCGAAATTCATCCACTGCCTTAAGTAAAGCACTTGGTTTCGATTTTCCGTATTCTCGTTTGATCATTATCTATTCTGGAATTTGAAAATATTATGCACCTAACGTTATTTGTTCACGTTGCCAAAATCGTACTGGTAGGATATGAGCAACCTTTTAAAGGCACGATTTAGGAAACTAGCACTCAAAGCAAATTATTCAGATTATAACCTAAACAAAGCTGTTACAGTGACCATTTTTGCCGTTTAAATAATACAAACAATCTAATATACTAGGTGTAATAAAACACATTCATTAAACTAACTCAATTCCCCAGATGGTCCCTGCATGCAATACTTTCCTCAATATTAATAGTGGTACTATTTCGGCGCCAGTACGATTTAGGCTACTTTCCCCTATGCGGAGACTAAAAGAAATGAGGGAAATGGGCACGATTGGAAAATGCTGGGTTTGAGGTGAAAGACTTTTCCTTGGCCAGACAACTCCAGAGGCGATATGGAGCTCTGAAATGTAGAGTGTTACTACATAATATTACATAGAACAGCAAGACACTGTATACTGTACAATTTTGAACAGTTATTTATTATTATAATCACTCTTACAAAAATATTCTAGTGAAATTAGTAAATAAGTCACAAATACTGGGTACTCGAAACAATGTGAAAATTTCTCATACAATCTCTGTGTTCAAATTTTAAGTGTAATATTCCTTCAAGTGTAATTATGTTGAATAAAATGTACACACATGTAAAAATGTTGCTCTATTGTGCACATACATTAAGTGTGACCATGAAAACAATTTGTTGTAACATTAGATTTTATCTGTGGAATAAGGAAATGGCAAGGAAACATAGCAGACAGGTTTTTTTTTTTTTGCTCTCCTCTATTGAATAGAGTCCTTATGGAACTCTGAAACGTTGAGTGTTTCTGGATAATATTACATAGAGCATTACCCCAAAAATCTATCAGTCGTACTAATAAACCGTGTATAGTTTTTATACAAGACTTATGCAGAGTTGAGACAGAAAAATTTACTAATAGACTATGCATAAGCGTTGGATGTATAAACAGTCTGTAACTATACAATGGGAATTGCTTTGCAGTAGTTATATACACGAAACCCCTTGTTTAAGTGCTGTATTTAGAGAAAAAATGGCCGCCCCTCTAACAGCCGTTCGTATCGACTGTCATTTTATGATTATTATTGCCTTGTAACCACAGAAGAACAAACAAAAGAGCACAGAATAATTAGAATACTATTGCTGTAGCTTGTACTCTTTGATCAAAATATAGTGTGGTAATCGATTAGAGCCAGTTGTACTATCGATACTTAACATGCCATACTAGAGCGCTCTATCGTATGCAATAGAGAACGTCAGATATTCTATTACCTTTCGTAATGACGAAACTATGACGTAGCTGTGTAACAGTTATACTGTTATACATGACGTATCTAGTGATTATGAATTTACACACGACTTATAAACGAGCTACTCATTGTATAAGACAGTTAAACGTCTGCATATAGAGTTTTTACTAGTAAGACCGCTAGTGTATATCATTTTGATCAGTGTAAATATATTTAATCGCAGCTAAATCTGCACATGAATAATATATTTGCCTTTATACATAAATAGTAGCGCAAATGTGAACTTGAAAAACTTTCATAATAATTATAGCATTTAAAATTAACTTACTTTTATGAAAATTTGAGAAACTTCAATATATTAGAATGTTACGCTTGATTTCCAAATTTAAATATTTAACACTTTTAGTGTTAACGAACTCGGAGATATTTACTAGAGCATTCGAAAAGTAATGACAACATAGTTACTGTTTCACCCTACATTAATTTTTGTTACTTTTGGCATTATATTCTTCAAATATAGCCCCCCCTGGCCTGTTAGCAATACGTTGGAAAGTCTTCGCAAGACGTCGGACATCATTTGGAACATCATTTTTGGACAGCTCTCTCACTGATTGAGCTCATTTGATGTAAACTCTTGATTGCAAGCGAATGTCTTGCTTCCACTCATCTTTCAATAGGTCGGTATGGTATGACTTCTCTTCCACAAGCTTCTTGTAATGTCGTAAATCACTGGGTTGTATTTTTTCCTCTTTATAAAACATCTGTGTTCATACCTACTGAACATTTTAGGCCTATATCACTTAATATAAATTAGAAACAGTCCCTGTATTCACAACATATGGTTATTTAAAGACCTTTAATTATTTCACATTTATGCAATAATCGCTCCTCTATTACGTACTAAAAGATTCCGATGCTCACCGCTTGGAGCGCTGATTTACCGCAGTTTTACCATTATTGAATACCCTGATATATAAAATGTTCATCACTCAGAATTAAGGTAACTTTAAATAGCCTATGTACACAAAACAAACACTGAAATGTGAATGATAGTATATACAGACTAAATTGTTGGTTAGTCAGTGACCCCCACTAATTCTTTTTCTTCCTTCTTAATCAATTTCTGTAACATTCCCTCTTCATCCACTCTTTCAACACAGCTTCATTTCTTAATCTGGCTGTCAATTTCACACGCTTCATCCTTCCCCATAACCAAATTTGAAATGCTTCTAATCGCTTCACTTCTCCTGGCTTCGTCGTAATGTCCATGTTTCTGCTCAATGCAGTGCTAAAATTCACTCCATTAGTATTTTCCTTAGTATTAATTTTAATATTCAACAGCAAATTACTGTATAAATTAAACATCATTCATATTGTTTTGTAATCTGTCGAGTAATACATTTATTTGATATTGAGAATGAAAAATTATTGACATTTCCACTTGTTTAAAATTATTATATTTAAAAGTATCTATATTTTAAGGATTTGTGTAGAAACAAGTCATCTTCAGAGTCTGAACACATTTTTTTATGAAAAAATAAGCATTATTATCACATCATAGCGATGGAATTTTTAGTAACTGTTCTAATGCGAATAAAAAATGAAAAAATTAGTATGTCAGATGGATATTGAAAATTAATTTTTTTCTCTATAGTAAAATTAGTTTCGATGGAGATGACTAGTTTTCGAACTCATCGATTCAATTAGTAGTATTATATTATAAAGTGTATTCCACTAATATTCTTGTCTATTTAATTAATCTGGGTCTGAAACTATCATTTCTTAAGCTTTAGGCCTACGTATATTGGAGAAATGGTTCATATTGTAAACCTGCTCGTTCTCTCATATAAAATGTTAAGTCTACATGCTTCTACATACTGAAATGGAGAAGAAGGAGATTTATAAATTTACGTGAACACCTTCCATTTATTACTGAAATGGAGAAGAATGAAATTTATAAATTTACGTGAACACCTTCCATTTATTACTTAAATGGAGGAGAATGAGATTTATAAATTTACGTGAACACCTTCCATTTATTACTGAAATGGAGAAGAATGAAATTTATAAATTTACGTGAACACCTTCCATTTATTATTGAAATGGAGAAGAAGGAGATTTATAAATTTACGTGAACACCTTCCATTTATTACTGAAATGTAGAAGAATGAAATTTATAAATTTACGTGAACACCTTCCATTTATTACTGAAATGGAGGAGAATGAGATTTATAAATTTACGTGAACACCTTCAATTTATTACTGAAATGGAGAAGAATGAGATTTATAAATTTACGTGAACACCTTCCATTTATTATTGAAATGGAGGAGAATGAGATTTATAAATTTATGTGAACACCTTCCATTTATTACTTAATTGGAGGAGAACGAGATTTATAAATTTACGTGAACACCTTCCATTTATTACTGAAATGGAGAAGAATGAAATTTATAAATTTACGTGAACACCTTCCATTTATTATTGAAATAGAGAAGAAGGAGATTTATAAATTTACGTGAACACCTTCCATTTATTACTGAAATGTAGAATAATGAAATTTATAAATTTACGTGAACACCTTCCATTTATTACTGAAATGGAGGAGAATGAGATTTATAAATTTACGTGAACACCTTCAATTTATTACTGAAATGGAGAAGAATGAGATTTATAAATTTACGTGAACACCTTCCATTTATTATTGAAATGGAGGAGAATGAGATTTATAAATTTACGTGAACACCTTCCATTTATTACTTAAATGGAGGAGAATGAGATTTATAAATTTACGTGAACACCTTCCATTTATTACTGAAATGGAGAAGAATGAAATTTATAAATTTACATGAACACCTTCCATTTATTATTGAAATGGAGAAGAAGGAGATTTATAAATTTACGTGAACACCTTCCATTTATTACTGAAATGTAGAATAATGAAATTTATAAATTTACGTGAACACCTTCCATTTATTACTGAAATGGAGGAGAATGAGATTTATAAATTTACGTGAACACCTTCAATTTATTACTGAAATGGAGAAGAATGAGATTTATAAATTTACGTGAAAACCAAGTATTATATCGCGTATATTTTTACAGATTTTGTAACAATAAGATAAATTCCATTTTCCAAATATTTGTAAGACTTAAAAGTACACTCCACTAAAACTTGTTGTGGTAAATTAATGAAATATTCAAGGAGAATGTTTTTTGTTTCAAATATGAATTAATACGCAAATAAAATTATTTAAATCGTAATCCAAGATATGCTTTTGAAATGTTATGAATTTATATGTGCCTCAGATATTACAAGCAGCGTGTGTTTTACAAATGTACACAGTGGGTCAAAAAAGGGACAAAATTAGAAATAGGCTACTCTAGTTTCGGAAATGCATAACATTAATTTATAATGAATTCACTGTTGGAATGAGTAGACTTTAAAGATAAGCAAGACTTTTTATTATGTTTTTTTGAGGCTCAATTAAAATCTTATGGAGGTCAATACATAAAAATGCGAAAAATTTGGTTTTTGAAGACATTTTATTACTTCAAAATGTAGTCGCCCTGGGTGGCGCAGTTGGTATAACGCCCGAAGTTGCGGGTTCGATCCCGGCCCAGGTCGATGGCATTTAAGTGTGATTATATGCAACAGGCTCATTTCACTAGACACAGTGGCATGCAAAAGAACTCCAGCGGGACAAAATTCCGACACACCGACGACCCTGATGTAACCTCAGCAGTTGCGAGCGTCGTTAAATAAAACATAGTTTAAAAAAAGGAACTTCAAAATGTAGAAACTGAATATTGGTAAAATTAATAATAATTAATGATCTTTCAAATAATGCTCTACGTGACCGCCATTTGCCCGCACAACTATATTTTGCAGGCGTCTTCTCCATTGTCCAATAGCACTGGATATCTGTTTTTGATCAAGCCGGTCCCAATATTCAAGAAGGCGTTGTCTTAAATGTTCAATATTACGAATTCTTGTTTTGTAGTAAACTGCTTTTTGTAGTTGACTCCATACAAAATAATCCATACAATTAAAATCTCGTTTGAAACTCCAGCGGAAACAATCAGAGAATATGAGAAATGCGATCTTTCACGCAATAATTTCTCAGGAGGGATATGATGTCCATGTCTTGCTAATCAATAGTTGTACACTTGAAACAGACCATTCTCGCTGAGCGTAGTTCCTTACAATTTGACGGGCAGATAAATTATCATATTGGTGCAAATGTTTAATGAAAATCTTGTTTTCGTTCGTTAATAGATCCATTAATCTTAAAATGAGAACTGAAAACGGAAGAAAACAAATGATGATAGCACGGCAAACGGTTTGGCCTGCTGAACTCGTAAGGCCATAATGCTTACTTCGGCATAAACGATCGATTTTGCCCTGCCTGACAAAAAATAGAAAATAATGTTTAATAAATGGTAAAACATTAAATATTACAGTACCTTCCCGGTCTACAAGGAATGTGAATTTTGCTTGTGAAATAAACATTCAAGTGAAATCATTACCTACTGGGATATAGCCATTTAAATTTTGTGTCTTTTTTTTTGGCCCACTGTGTATATAACTTGTATTCTTGATTGTGTCTTTAGTGTGGTACAATGCTACATAAATTTATTGCAATCACATTACTATTTGAAAATTTTCTATGTATTTTTAATAAATAAAATTTCCGGTATTTTTAGCCATTAACAATTTTTGTGATGTCATTAGCTCTAGCAACTACCCACGACTTCCACATTATTAACAAAATATAGACTACTAATATAAATAATATAATTATTCTCTATTCTTATAAGTGTGTTAAAATATTAAAATAGTAAGTAGTCATTACGCAGTAGGCCTACATACAGTTACTAAAAATTAGTCAAAAGATATGTATGACTGCTAAAGTTTAGTGTTCGGAGTCCATTCGCAATATAATTGATTCAAAATGTTTTGCTATTTAATTAGTAGATTTAAATTTCAGTAACAATATAAATTACCACTCATTTGCGAGTAGTTACATAAGTAATCAGACATTTCTTCTCAAATTAATAAAATTGGAGAAGAAGTGATTGCTGGTATTGTAATAATGTCTTGTATTCTTTAGTCAGCACAACTTCTGTCTATGAAGGACGAGGCTTGACTTAAATTATTCAAATCAACTTTGTAGGGAGTTATACCTGAAATCTTGATTTGCATAATACACGTCACTGTTCGTTAACAGAAAACCACAATTTAAGTCACACGGAGTTTGTGTGCACTCGAAGTTGGTTGCTTGACGGTTGTCAGCCCACTTTGAGGTCTGTGGATATATAGGAAAAATTGGATCGGTGTCGGGTAGAGTTCCCGGATAGCTCAGTTGGTAGAGCGTTGGTATGTTAAACCAAAGGTCCCGGGTTCAATGCCCGGCCCCGGAACAATTTTTCCCTCGAAATTATTCAAATCAACTTTACAGGAAGTTATACCTGAAATCTTGATTTGCATAATACACGTCACTGTTCGTTAACAGAAAACCACAATTTAAATCACACGGAGTTTGTGTGCACTCGAAGTTGGTTGCTTGACGGTTGTCAGCCCACTTTGAGGTCTGTGGATATATAGGAAAAATTGGATCGGTGTCGGGTAGAGTTCCCGGATAGCTCAGTTGGTAGAGCGTTGGTATGTTAAACCAAAGGTCCCGGGTTCAATGCCCGGCCCCGGAACAATTTTTCCCTCGAAATTATTCAAATCAACTTTACAGGAAGTTATACCTGAAATCTTGATTTGCATAATACACGTCACTGTTCGTTAACAGAAAACCACAATTTAAATCACACGGAGTTTGTGTGCACTCGAAGTTGGTTGCTTGATGGCTGTCAGCCCACTTTGAGGTCTGTGGATATAGAGGAAAAATTGGATCGGTGTCGGGTAGTTCTCGGGTAGCTCAGTTGGTAGAGCGTTGGTACGTTAAACCAAAGGTCCCGGGTTCGATGCCCGGCCCCGGAACAATTTTTCCCTCGAAATTATTCGAATCAACTTTACAGGAAGTTGGTTGCTTGACGGTTGTCAGCCCGCTTTGAGGACTGTGTGGATATAGAGGAAAAATTGGATCGGTGTCGGGTAGAGTTCCCGGGTAGCTCAGTTGGTAGAGCGTTTGTACGTTAAACAAAAGGTCCCGGGTTCGATGCCCGGCTCCGGAACAATTTTTCCCTCGAAATTATTCATCTGCCATGATAATTGAAAAAATAATTTTCAAGTAGGTAAGCATTCTATATAATTTTTATTAAATTCAGAGACTGAAAATTAACCTCAATGAATTTAATATGTCATGTCAATAATATTTTAATTAGAAATGTGACGACGTTGGCCCCATTCCCGTGCGGGGATTGTCAAATATACGGGGAGGACTGTCTCCTTAAACGGAAACCTATGGATGTCTTATGGTTGCACTGAACAAATGATAACACCGATAATCAATAATACTCAAGGCCACTTTAATTAAACCCTAACAAAATGTATCACAAACATTCGTCATAATAATATAATATAGAAATATCGTAACTATAGGCTACCAAAACACTCAGGGGGTGTTTAACAGTAAATCTTAAAAACAACAAACTACAAATATTTCCGTTCCTCTGAGAGTAGTAGGAACATTAACACAAACACCAAAAACTTTACATCCAAGCAGAGTGGTTTTAAAACTTACATACACATGTAAGTCGGTGTCATCAAACCCAGTAATAACAATAATTCACAACATTTCCAATGGCGTGGAATAACCAAACTTAAATTCTCCCACTAAATAGAGTCACGATCAAAGAAGTCAATCCGACCTAAGATGGATGGCGAAAAATGGCTTGCAACAGTCTCCCGATTTGCGCGGGACAACTTAAGCACCGCAAACTCGGTGTCGTCGAAGCGACACGCGGTTTCACCCTCTGCCCATATCCTATATATTAGCTTGGCTATACCTTTGGATCAACGGTTGACAACCGGAAACACCGTTTGCTACCCCATTCCACGATTGGAGCTCGATAATACTGGCGTAAAATACAAACAAATCACTTTACTAGATATGTGGGGGAAGAAAAGTAGGTCATCTATTTACGTAAACTAGGAAATATCACGCTTTTGAGATTGATAATTTTCATTAGTTTTTGTTTAATCAAAATACAGTACAATATTAACAATGAGTGTTTTTACTCACGAACTGAGCTGCCCATGCGGACATATTCATTATTCAGTGTATAATTGTATATTATACTGTCTACAGCACATTAGCGTACACTACAGAGAATGAAGTTAAATTGAAAAATTGTCATAATATGGATATATAACACATTTTTCAAAATGGTGGCCGTTCATTTCGATACAGGCTTCAGTTCTAATGTGTGTACTTCCAATTACCAGTTTCGTCCTTCGTACTAGTAACTCATGTTGAAATAATTCTGTACCTACTCTGTAAAATAGTACATTACGTATTGTAAATTCAATCTTCACTTCTGCTCAATCCGAAAAGATAAAATTACTCAGACATGCTATCTACTGTCCGTCCAAGTGGTTATGTCGCAGGTCGTAGAAAGGGGGTAAATCACGTGACAGTTAATTACTTCATGAGGCCCTTTTATTTACGTTATTTTAAACAGTTGTATGGGTCTAATATTACGTAGGCATCCAATTCCTAACAGAAATTAATGTTCTCAGAAAAGAGCTAAAACAGCCCAACCACTAGCCTTTACAGAGAGCGAATAGAAGAAGGTGCGGGAAACCGGAATGCGACGTAGGCAAATGGACGAGAGAACCTGTGCGAAAATGATTCAATATTGAAAGCTCTTTCGTCACTGGAAAACGCGAACATATTTTTGAAACGTACTCTTTACTATGACCGTAAGGCTACTATGACTGTATATGCGGTTTGGATCTGTGTGGAGGACGGTTGAACTTCATTAGTAGAAGGGGCGGGAGTAAAGTACATTCAATAAAAATTGAAGTAAAAAAATGGTGTCCCTGTAGTTACAAAAATATGGATTCCTTCCAATGTTCTGGTACAGTTTCCTTTTCCCAAATAGCAAGTACAAGCTAGAAACATCAACCGATATAAATTCAAACCATCTAATCACCATTAAACAAAGGAAAAAAGCAACGAATCAATGAAGAGCTCCCCTAGCCTCACGAAAAGTCAATATCAATTATTACAAAAACAAAAGAATTGGCGCTAAATGGCTGCCTTTCAGTAAAAAAAAAAAAAACATGATGAACAACAATAAAAACGGAAAAAAACTATAAAACAGAAAGAAAATGAAGAAAGAAAGGAGAGGGATATTAGGAAGAAAAAAGGGGAAAGAAGGAAAAATAGTGTTAACTCCACAGAATAAGGGACTATAAATTATATTCTATTGAAGATAAAAGATAAGATAATTTCTAAAGCAAATGCTATTGCACTTATAACAAGTCCTAGGAAAAGTAAATAGAACGCCAGTGACAAGTGTGTTAAATCGAATACAAAATAATCATCAGAACCACCTTCCTTAGTAAGTAACACTGTTCGATTGAAAGTTTGCTCAATAAAACCTTCCAAGATCACGTTAACAATCCCTGATTCTATTAACATCTGAATGACGCGATTGAATGCTGGCATAAAATAGCTACCTCTTTTTGTTAAAATACCTATTTGGTTGGGCAGCATATTATTATGTAGCGAACAGAGCACACTTTTCCAATTCGAATACATTCTTGCTGCTGTCCGTTGTGCCCAGATTTCCATTGTCAGTGTTGAAAAATTTCTATATGTGATAGTTCTTTTCAGACAATCTTCCAAATTCGAACAATTCTTACGCAATGAAGTTAAATTTCCAAATGGACTATCTCTTAAATGTTTTACGAAATAACCATGTAATTCGTCTTCGTAACCGAAATCTAATTTGGAATTCATTAATTCTTCGAAAGTTGTTAGCGGCATCTCTAGACCCGGGTTCACCAGAAAGCTGGTAAAATAAATCTGAAATAAGCAACTTATAGCATATGAATACCACACGAACAGTAAAAATACCAATCTCAGACTTGATGTACGTGGCATGTCTGTCACTGATATACCCAGCAAAATAGCCCAGACGTTATAAATGGAGGTACTCAGAGAATTATAACCGTCCGATTCTTTTGACGATCTATTTTTCTGATATTTAGCTAACAGCCATATAACCAGTGAAGCTACAATAATAGAAAGGCATATCATTATCCACGAGATGATATCAAATATATTACTAATTTGATATAACCTGGGAAGTTGAATTGGGCACGGGACAAACCATTTCTGGTATATAGTACTGTAGGATGTGCTGAGTTCAAATGGCCCCACAATCAACAGTAGGAACACCATGCCACCTATTCCCACTTGAGCATCATTATATCCTACTTTGCGCACTGAAATCGCATATCTCTGATAAAACGTTTGATTATTTTGAGAATTTTGAATGTAATTTAAGCTCAAATTAATTCTTTTCGATATTTCCTCCAAAATCTGTATCTCAGCACCAGAAAAAATATGTTTTGTATGATTTGTTTCGTCAGTATAGTTTCCTACATATGACGTTGACGCCTCATGAAGATGCACCCAGACTCGTAACTCACGTCCAGAAAATTGTTTCGGAATTCTAGACGGATACAAATGAGACACGTTTGCAAAGTTCTCCTTCTCCCCATTTACCCACTGGCTTAACAGCAGGATGTCTTCTTTGTCGAATAGGGACTTGGCAGAATGAAGGGGAAGCCATGTATATAAATTTAATATTGAATTTTTCTCGCACTGCCTCAGTCCTGTCATATTGTGTGTAGTACCTACAGTGGGAATCAATAAAAGAACGTCAACAATAAAATGCCTTTTGAACATAATTTCCAAAAGTGACAACGCTAATTCTCTGGTATCCCCTTCTATTGGAATCGTTATCACAAATAGATGTCTTGCTCTGGAGTTTAAAATGAATTGGTACATATCTAATTCTTCTAGGGTGTCGATTACAGTTTGTTCAAAATAATTTATATCACCATCAGGTAGTATAAATATTATATGACTGTGAACTTTTCTCTCACGCGTCGGTGTGTCTGGGATGTCAAAGTAGGGATTAGAAAACTCAATAGTCCATTCGTTTTCCTCGTGGATTAATTCCATTATGAAATTAACCATGTCCAAATCAGAGGCCTGATATCGTAGCCTTGGTGAAGTACCGATATCAGGGGAGTAGTGACTGACGCTTGACATCGAGAACAGAAGAGTGCTTCCTTTCTCAAAATGTTGACGTATGACAGCAGTAACACATGCAGCAATATTGCGCTGTATGGTAGTTAGATGTCTGTCGTCTGCAGCTGAGACGATGTTTTGTAGGATAGCAGATGTCACCGCAAAAATGACCAGATGTGAAAACCTGAAAATGAAAAATCATAATTTAACACATCTGCTAATATCTTGTAAATCTGACAAAAAAACTTTAGTTCTATAGCTGTATGTTGACGCCAAATTTTTGTCTAATTATGAATTATGAGTATGTGACACTATTGCGGTCATTATAGGAGTTATGATAAATTAACTTCCCAGAACAAATAATTGAAGACATTCCCTTTATTTGGTTTCGATATTTCGAGTATTTCATAGACACACAGAGGGGTTAAAATTGCAAAACTAGTTTCACAAAATTGACTTCACTCCTATTTTACAGATTTTAATAAAATTCTATATAGTGTTTACTAGGAACATATTATTTCATGTACAAACTCCAACACGTTTGGACCCCTTCTTAAGGGGTGTAAAGATAAAACTTTAATTACAATAGCTAACTTACAATCCTGATTCATAGTACTTCAATAAAATTGTACTAAGTTGTTAATTATATTAGTAGCATATTATTTTTGTGTCTAAACATTCATTACGCTTGGGTAAGAGATACTATCCTTTCTTACTAGTGTAAGTAAACTAAATTAAATACTTCACTCATATTTCACAGATTTTAATTTTTTATATCAGCAAAGAAGCAAACACAGGTTGAAATTTTTAATCCATAATTTATAAATTAATTAGTTTATGTGGGAAATAACAATTTAATAGGACGTTAGTATTCTCTTGACGATGTTCTCATATTTTCCGCATACTATTTCCTTTCAATCAACTGAGTAAACGAGTGGAGTTGTACGAATGATATCATGAACGGCTAGCGGTATTCATTGCTGTATCCTACTTTTGTGAGTACTTGTTTTTATTGGTTACGTCCAGCATTACCTTTACATCTCCATTAGTAACCACTTTAAAGACATTTTATGCAGTGACTTAAATTATATCACTAAAACCTATTGTTGGACTGTAATTAACAATTCAACTGTGTGGTCTAATACAGACTAAAGCTGGAATTGTGCAATATATTGTTCCTCAAATATGCATACTTTCTTGTGCAGGGTAACAAACTTTCCTTCTTGCTTCGCTCAGGACAGGCCTGTTTTAATTTATTTTGCTCTAGAATATATTAATTTTTATTTTTAGTGGTAACTATTCACATTTCCACTAATATAAAATGCCAACGCTTGATCATGCGGCATTTATCATTATTTATATTGATATTTATTATTTAGCTTGTTTTGGAGAAACTTCTTGGACTAGATTTGTAATATCCCTTTTGCCTGAAACACTGAGCCTAGATTCCGCTGCTAATAATCTCGACCTGACTCTGAATTATAATATTTTTCGTTTTATTTATTTTTACTCTTATCATTGCTCTCACTGAATTCTATGATAGTCTCCACTTGTGTTCGAACATATTTTATGGCAATTTCTTTGTACAATTCTTCTGGAAATCGTATATAATTATACTCCTATATTACATAAAATAATCTCTAATAGTAAAACAGTAAAGTCTTGGATTACGAGTAACGTGGTTTGCAAGTGTTTGGAAAACGAGTGAACAATGAGGAAACATTTTTGTTTGTTAAACGAGCGATGTCTTGCAGTACGAGCGGCACGATTTGTACGTAACTTGCTTCGCTTGCGAGCAACAGCAAGAGGCAATGGAGGGTATCTCGTCTGAAGAGGAAGAGGAGGAAAGAGCGAACGAATTACTCGTTTCAAATGAATTTAAAGGATGTGTAAAAATTGGGAATCAGTACAAGCTTTTTTTCTTTTTGTTCAAATTCACCATCCTGAAATGGTTGTAACAGTGCGTGCGATAACTCTGTTTAACGACAACGCAATGTCACATTTCCGCAAAATCCTCAAAACGAGGAAAAAGCAGGTGTCATTAGTTAGATTCTTAGTCAAAGCAAAAGATTCCAGTCAGTCAAGCAGTCAGAAGTGATTCCGTTAGTGATAGTGAAAATATTTTCTTTAAATGTTCAAGAAGTTTACAAAGAAGTAAAACAGATGAAAGACATTAAAAAACCAAATACAGTAAAGTAATTTGTGTTGCACTATTATATTGAATTTTACTTAAATTATACTGCATTTTATATGAAAAAAAGTTTGTGAAAAGATTTAATCTCAGTTTCCATTGTTTTTTTTTTTTTGTGGAGAAAGTCGTTTTGATATGCCGGTTTTTTTTTTTTATTAAAAGCACGTTTTCGAAACGAATTATGTTCGTAATCCAAGGTTTTAGTGTATTGGAATGTTCACGGCGAATCTAGCGACAGGTATTATAGACAGCCAGGATGATGTGATGTATTAAGCGGTTAACTGTGGCATGAGATTTGTTCTTCAACAAATGCCAAGAAATTCCACCTATATTTGTGTAAGTCGGGATTATTCTCATTTTTGTTACACACAATGTCCGGGAAATGTGGATTTGTTCGTTCTGTGTTCTTCTGTAATAACTACGCTTGGCAAAAGATACTAGATAGTTCTTCAAATTTACAAACAGATAGGCGAGAGAGTACTAGACAAAAAGTTTAAAATTAGAGGGACATAGTATCTGTACAAAAGTTATAAATATATTCAGATCACTTTAGATTATCGGATTTTAATAACAATAATAAATTTTAAAATCAAGGGTGAGGAAAAATGAAATGTAATTAGAAAAGTATACCGAAGTTTCAAATCAGTAGTAGGATTGTTATGTTTAATATGTTCCTTTAATAACAGACTGAAGAGGATATATATTCCTTCACTCAATTTAAGAGTTCCTTCTTCCGAAAATACGGGTGAAATTCAAACAAAGTGAAAGAACTGCGAATGTCCCAAAAACGTATTAGATCTGTATCAAGGAGGCTACAGGTTCTCTGATGTCAGAAATATCAGACGATAGTCCTCTATCATGTAATTACTTAGTGCATTAGCAATAATATATTATTCTTTATGTTAACTGAATCAGTTACTTACTTACTTACTTACAAATGGCTTCTAAGGAACCCGAAGGTTCATTCCAGCCCTCACATAAGCCCGCCATCGGTCCCTATCCTGTGCAAGATTAATCCAGTCTCTATCATCATATCCCACCTCTCTCAAACCCATTTTAATATTATCCTCCCATCTACGTCTCGGCCTCCCTATAGGTCTATTTCCCTCCGGTGTCCCAACTAAGAATCAGTTACTAAACTGCATAAATCTACTTTACTTTCTTTATATAAAATATAGTATTTTCTTGATAGTTTATATGTATAAAAAACTGAAACTCATTTTTTCGAACCACATAGACACGCCTTGGGATCAAAGATCAAACAATATTGAATGGAGAAAAAATCTTGGATGTAACAAAGTATAACATTAGGCTACAATTTAAAGCTAGTTGGCGAATTAATTAAGTCGAAATACTTAGATAAGCTTTATTTTATAGATAAAGATGTTAATAATAATAATAATAATAATAATAATAATAATAATAATAATAATAATAATGGCTTTATTTAACCTGGCAGAGTTAAGGCCGTAAGGCCTTCTCTTACACTCAACCAGGATTAAAACTTGCTTACACAGTTGAACATAAAACTGGATCGGAATTAAGTAATTACATACTGATACATAATGAGATCAAAAGAGGTAGTTACCTCATAAAATAAAAATTAACATAGTGAAATACATATTAATTTGTTAGAATCAAATACGAATCACATAAAAACAGAAGCCGATAATTCAATAAAAAAAATGTACACAGTAAAAATAAAAATAAACACATTAGTATACATATTAGTATTAGATTACAATTAAGTAGAATTTACATAATTAAATCAGAAACCGACAATTGAATAAAATGTACACAAAAATAGATTAATAATAAAAAAACAACAACACAGTGGGATACATATTGGCATTAAGTGATAAATAAACACGATTTAGATAATAAAAATAAGAAACAAAAAAAAAATAAAAATAAATACAGTGGAACACATTCCATTAAATATTTGCTACACGTTAGATCTGGCAACTCATCATAAGACATTTTTCTAATTTACATTTGAAGGGAATTAAAGTTCGGCAGCCCTTGACTTCAGGCGGCAGAGAATTCCAGTGACGAGAAGTAGCAACAGTGAAAGACGAAGAATAAAGAGATGATGTGTGCAGTGGTATTTCTAGCGTGTTATCATATTGTGACCGAGTATTTAAGTTATGATACCGAGAAAGACTGTGGAATCGGACAGATAAGTAAGAGGGAGTAGAGGTGTGCAAAATTCGGTATAAGAGAAAAAGGGAATGTAACTTTCTCCTCTCATTTAGCCTGAGCCACAATAATTTATCGAAAGAAGGCGAAATGTGATCGTAGTAGCGGACATTACAAATGAAACGAACACACGCATTATGAACACGTTGCAGTTTCTGAGATAAATCCACCTGAGAACACTGAATAAAGCGTCACAATAATCGAAATGAGGCATAATAAGAGTCTGTACAAGGGTCTGCTTTAATTTAGCTGGATAGTGGTACAATCTTTTTAATGAGTGAAGAGTGGAAAATTCTTTCTTGCATGCGTGTTTGATATGCGTGTCCCAGGTAAGGTTAGATTCAAAATGAACTCCCAGGTTCTTTAAAGTTGAACTGAATGGAATGATCGCTTTATTCAGAGTCACAGGAGGAAGGTTGAGCTTATTAATATCGGGGATTAATCTTTTATTCGAAAATAAGATGGCCTGTGATTTATCTGTATTTAAGTTAAGTCCGAATTGTTGAGACCAAGATGAAACGAATTCGAGATCTTTATTGAGTCTATTAATACAGTCACTTAGTCTATCAGGACTGGCGGAAATGTATAATTGAACGTCATCTGCATAAATATGATATCTGCAATATTTAAATGACTTGGCGATATCGTTAATATAGAGACAGACAAGTAATGGAGCCAATACCGAACCCTGGGGAAATCCTGACTCTACTGTCTGCCAGGAGGAGAACCGATTATTAAAGACAACACGCTGCTGGCTGCCAGTGAGGTAGGAGTGTATCCAGGTGATAACGATGTCAGAAAAATTTAACACTCGAAATTTAATTAATAGTAGATCCATGTCAACTGAGTCAAATACTTTGCTATAATCCAAGAAAATTAATATTAATATTAATTCCGCTTTAAAATTGCTATGAAAAGATTTACATTATACGTATGAATTTAAATTGTTAATAATAAGAAGGTTAAAACAAGACTGGATAGAAAATCTCTTTTCTATTGTTTGATCTACATGTGGAAACAACATGACTACTGGCTGTTCGAAGTTTAGAGCTTCAATTATGTTAGACAACTATGGCGATTAATTTCCTAAGCCTTCCTGAAAGAAGCAACTGTGAAGTTGACCTTTTATGGAATTTGTTTAAACAAAAGCCGCCCTAAATAAGGGTTCGATAGATCGGCCTACTAATCAATTCATAAAGAATAATAAGTAAACAAAACAATTTTGTGGCATTTGGAAAGAAAAAGAAAAAACATTAAGATAAGAAAACGTAGGAAATCATTTACAATAAAAATTTTGTTGGGTACAAATGATTACTAATTATAGCTAAGGATGATTTTAACACGTGAGATCCTATGGCATCAATCGTTGCATCAGAAATTTTATATTGTTTAAGTTGATTTAAAGTTTCACGTGGGATCGTGCCACGGGCACCGAACATGAGCCCAAAAACTGTCCAATGTGTAATGTGGTATTATGCTCCAAGATGCTGACAACAAGGCTCATATATGACTTGTTTTTCACGACACACCTCTTGTGGCTGTTGCTCATGCATCTCAAAACGGATTGTGGGATCAAGAATGACACCCTTATCCTTCTGCCGATCAATTATGATGATATCAGCCCGTCTAGTAGAGCCATCAGAAGAGACGCAACCAACCTCCTCATAAACCTCATAGGAAGCATTCTGACGGATTGAAGCTGCGATGAGAGAACGAACCGTATTATGTCTGTTGATTCGGAGCAATTCTCCATGATGGCAGAAACCCAAGACGTGAGGAAGCGTTTCTTGTTCGTCGCATCTTCTGCAACGTGTTGAGTCAAGAGTTCTACCAGGGAGAGTACGTACAGATATTGTATTACAGTTCATCTTAATGGCTTGCGTCCACTGACTGCTCGAAAGTCCCTTTTTGGTTGAGATCCACGAATTACCTTTCTTCCAGTGAGAATAGAAAACAACTCCCAAACCTTTACTTTTCAATTTGCTCCATTGATGAAAAGAATCTTCACGCAATGCTTTTCTTAGTTTTTGAGAAGAAATTCGTTCTGAGCAGTCGAAGGTAATTGGTAGTTGTTTGATGCAATGTTCAATTTCGTTTGGAAGATTTCGAGTGGCTGCTACATGAGGGTTGTCAACGTGTAAAAGTCTTGCTGAAGATAAGCTTCCCACAGGGCTTTAAATACTCCTAAATCTCGCAATCTTCTTGGTGCATACAACATAGCATCCGGGGTGTCAGTAGGAATGTTAATTATTTCCTTAACAGCGCTGCGAATTAATTTGTCAATATCAGATAGAAATTTCACTTTAAGATCTTTTAAAGGAGCACATTGGAAGGGGTAAACCAACTGAGGCCAGATATATTGATTTAATATATTTATCTTTTGGTCAGGCATGAGTAAGGGTGAAGTGACCAGCTGATTAAGATTTTTTGTCAGTTTTTCAATTAGTTGAGCCGTATTAAATTTTATTTCATCATTAAAAGTAATGCCAAGATATCTTATAACTTCATCCGATTTGATGCAAGATATTTCTTGTCCATCGATCAAGGTGAGGGAATTAGAGCAGAGACATCCTTTACGTAGGTGTATAACATTACTTTTATGCGGGTTTACTTCAAGACCAATTCTAGCTAAGGAATTCATAGTCAGCGATGTTGAATATTGAGCGGCAGATTTATTTTTACACAATAATACTAGATCATCCGCAAATGCAAGAATGGAAATATTATTTAATTGAGGTGATATATTGTATCCATATTCTCCAGAGATATTACTTTCGCTTAATTCCTTCATCACGAAGTCAATGGCAACATGATTAGAATTGGTGAGAGTGGAGCCCCCTGCGCAACTCCTTGCTTGATCATTATAGGGGCTGTCTTTGTAGTTTTATTAATAGTGATAGTAGTAGAATTTCCTATTAAAAGCGATGTTATAAGCGTCTTGAGTTTTGGAGGTATAGGCATAGCATTGAGGGTTTGTTCAATGTGTTGATGAGAGACATGATCAAACGCCTTAGAGATGTCCAGAAAAACTACACAATAATCCCTTTTATTAACTTTTGAATCCTTAAGGCATCCATTAACAATAGAGGAATTTAGGAAAACACCTGGACCAGACATAAAACCTCGTTGGTTAAGATTTAAATCAAGATAAGATCGTAACTTGATATCTAATACACGCTCAATAATTCTGCGCAGAACAGAATAGATCGTAATTGGACGCCAGTTCTTCAGAATATCTGGATCGCCATCCTTATAAATCAGAATTGTGCGTGCATGTCGAAGGCACGGCGGAACATGTCCCCAACGGAGCATATATGTGGCAATCAATGAAAGAAATTTATATAAACGAAGCTCTTTAATGACCTTCATTCTGATTCCATCTTCACCTGGTGCAGTGTCAACCTTGATACCCTTACATGCAAATGCAATATCTTCAGGGGTGATGATAATATTGTCAGGATCTGAATAATTGGATACCGAAGATGACTGATAGTTATCGAGTGTGCAATTGTTGGCGACACCATATAAATTGTTGTAATATTCGTATACCGAAGAAACGGGTAACTTACATTGCATAGGACCTTTAGAGGATAATACATTCTGCACATTTATCCGACGTTGGAAGTAATAATTAAATTGTGCTAAATCATAAGCGAATCGTAGATTAATTCCTGAAGTCAACGACCTGAATATTACACCTGTGAAACTGGATAAAACAATCATCCCGTTTAGCTTTACCGTAAAAAATCTCGGAGTGCATTTCGAATCTAATCTTAGTTGGGATACGCATATTAAATATACATGTAAGAAGGCATTCTCTATTCTCCATTCACTAAAAAGATTGTATCATTATCCATCTAAATTAAAACAGACGCTGGTACAGACACTCATTCTACCTCACTTCGATTATTGCGACGTTTTGTTCAGTGATCTCAGGATTGATTTCGCCCAGAAACTATAGCGTGTTCATAACGCGTGCGTCCGCTTCATTTGTAATGTTCGATACTATGATCATATCTCATCTTCTTTCGAGAAGTTATCATGGCTTAGGTTACATGAGAGGAGAAATCTGCACTCACTTTCTCTCCTATATCGAATTATGCACACTTCATCTCCCTATTATTTATTCGCTCGTTTTCATACTCTCTCTCGCTATCATAATATTAATACTCGATCACAACGCGATAACACGCTAGAAATTCCACTTCACACATCATCTCTGTATTCCTCATCTTTCACTGTTGATACCTCTCGTCACTGGAACTCTCTGCCGCCTGAAGTCAAGGGCAGCCGAACATTGAAATCTTTCAAATCCAAGTTAGAAAATTATCTTATGACGAGTTGCCAAACTAACTTACTATTATGACAAGTGTTGTATTGCATGTTTCCACGTATTCACATTTTTTATGTTCTAGTGATATTTAACTTATTTTATATTTTTGTTTTCATATTTTCCGATAATGGTATATCTCTAATGTGATAAGTTGAGCTATATATAAACATAATTTTCCTTACTGTGTATACTTAAAAATATTGTATTCATTGTATGCTTTGTACTGCACGATTGTATTACTACTGTTAGTATTATTATTATTATTATTATTATTATTATTATTATTATTATTATTATTATTATTATTAATATTATTATCATTACTATTCTTATTATTATTATTATTATTATTATTATCAATAATTGTCTTATTTTTTATACTTTGTAGGCCTCATTTATTTTTGACCTGCTGTTCACATTTTATTATGCTTTTTTCTTTCTTTCTGTATGTTATATAGTATGTCTGATTTCTTCTTACTTATTGTTTACATTTTATTATTATTATCTTATTCAGTTTTGTATATGTACTTTGTAAATTTGTAGTGTTTCTATAACGCAGTTTTTACTCCTGGTTGAGTGTTAGAGAAGGCCGTATGGCCTTAACTCTGCCAGGTTAAATAAATCATTATTATTTTTATTATTATTATTATTATTATTATTATTATTATTATTATTATTATTATTATTATTATTTGTTCTTCCTTCTCTCAGAATTCTTCTTACTTCTATTTTTAGGATTGCTTGACTGTTTATAAGTAATACCATCTGGATTATTTTTCCTAGCTTGCCGTTTTTTGTAATAAGTTGTTGCAGGATGTTGGGGCCCTTTACATTGAGATACTGACTGTTTAAGGTAGTGACAATATTTTTCAACACATTTACCAAAGACGGCATTGTCTGAGACATCTAAACAAGATAAGATGTTGAATTGTGTATCCCAATACTGAAGATCAAAATTATCATGTAGGGAATCAGACGTAGAAGATGTAGAAGAAACAGGCTGAGACGACGAATTTGTGAATTCATTGTTGAGTACAGGATCATTATATGACTGATTGAGAATGTTTCCACGTACTTCAGACGTTGAAGATGTAGAAGGAACGGGCTGAGACGAAGAATTTGTGAATTCATTGTTGAGTACAGGATCATTATATGACTGATTGAGAATGTTTCCACGTACTTCAGACGTTGAAGATGTAGAAGGAACGGGCTGAGACGAAGAATATGTGAATTCATTGTTGAGTACAGGATCATTATATGACTGATTGAGAATGTTTCCACGTACTTCAGACGTTGAAGACGTAGAAGGAACGGGCTGAGACGAAGAATATGTGAATTCATTGTTGAGTACAGGATCATTATATGAGTGATTGATGATATTTCTATATACTTCAGGATGGGCACGTACAATATGGCGGTTAACGCTTTTAAAAAGACGGCCACATATTTCACATTTGCGTAAATTCTTAGGTGATACATTTTTATCTGAATTTTGAGTATTAAGAGTAGTTTCTTCACTAGAAATAGCTTGGGATAAAGAGTCGTTATTATGACATCGATTGATGTGAATATGAATTCCTCTGGTTGTGAACTGTTTATGACAGATTTTACAATTTACGAAGGATTTTGTATTGTGCATACTATTTGAAGTTGTGGGAGTATCGTCCATAATTACACAAAACCATCACAAATTTCAGCAAAAGACATAAAATATTACAATGAGGTCGATCAATAAGTCTTCAAAAAAAAATATATATATACAATAGTTTGTTTACCTAAATTAGAAACACGTAAAAAAAACTTAAATATTCACTAGAAATTGATATCTTCAAAATCGCAAGAAATATAACAGGAATTAAACTCTTGCATAACACAGTTGTCCGCAAGACCACAATATATCATTAGTTATATCCGTAATAAATTGTATGATTCTTGTCCATAGAAACCATGTCAACAAATAGGACCAAAAGTAAATTTAAGATTTATCCATAATATAAAGAGTTAATTATGCTACTAACATTATCACTTGAAACACGTTTAAAAATAATAGTATCAGATTATAATTCTGCGTTGGAAACTCACTAATAAAATATGAAACTCCAATATATCAGTTCTTATAAGCAGATCATGGCTATACAATTCCATGGCCAACTATAATATAGAGATTATCAGCCACCGGCGCAGCTCAGTCGGTTAAGGCTCTTGCCTTCCAGTCTGAAGTTTCGCTCGGGCGAAGGTTCGATCCCCGTTTGGGCTGATTACCTGCTTGGGTTTTTCCGAGGTTTTCTCCAACCGTAAGGTGAATTCCAGGTAATCTATGGCGAATCCTCGGCCTCATCTCGCCAAATACCATCTCACTATCACCAATCTCATCGACGCTAAATAACCTAGTAGTTGATACACCGTCGTTAAATAACCAAGTAAATAAAAAGAGATTATCGAGACAGCTAAATCGAATTTTTGCAGTCCTATTTGGACGAAATTGTTAATGATGACAAAAATATAGAGCATACAAATAAAGAAAGAGAATGCACGAGATTATGTTGCAGATTGGGTATATAACTGAGTGAATCACAAAATTTGTCGAATAATTCTTTTTCTTCAGACAGTCCAAATGATGTAACAACACACATCGCAAAAGAAAAATAAAGTACTTCAAAAAGTTAAAAATGTTTTTCTCTAAGAATATCTATAATAAATATACGCTATCATTCGTATGACATAGGATGACATAAAAATTAAAATGAAAACCTCTTATTTTAATTGTTAATGTTAAATGTAAATTTCATGTATATTTACCTGCGTCTGTGATTATATATCAGTAAAAACTTCATTTTGATGTTGCTGTGTTATTCCCAAATGACACTTCAAAACGCTGTAACTTCGCGACGAAAACTGAGCAGGTAATCAACAGTGTGACATACAGAACCAACATTAAAAATGGCAAAATCAATCATTTCAAGGGGTGAGAATGACATAGTCCAAAGTCACACAGACAAAATTTTGAAGGTTTAGAACCCAATGTTATAAGGTGCTGTATCTTAATTTTTTCGGTCTATAATTACGTCATTTATTAAGTAATGTTTATAATATTTTAGTAGTAGCGTCCCCAGATGAGTAAGAAATGAAGTCACACAAAAACGAATTTTGTTAAAAGTGTGACTATCTCATTCTCACCCCTTCATTTGTAAATTATTTATACGAACGCTTACGAAACATTCTTTTTGAAACATACAATTTGTTCTTTGTCTGAAACTTTTCCTACTATACACATATCCTACCCGAGTTTCCCAAACAAAAACCTTTAATCAATAGTACAGCCACATATAGACCTAGTTCAATATGCTATTCTTCCTTTAAATATCAGTTTAAGAGACTACAAATGTGTTGAACTGAGTCTAGTTCAGTTGATTTCAAATAAGATATTTCAATTTGAAATGATTCGAGTTTACTTTAGTCCTGCTGCTTAGGTTTGCTTGAGTAGTCCCTTAATTTAAATTAATTTCAGCTCCGAGTGAGTGAGTGAGTGAATGAGTGAGTGAGTGAGTGAGTGAGTGAGTGAGTGAGTGAGTGAGTGAGTGAGTGAGTGAGTGTTACTCAAATTGTACCGTCCAATTTATGATAATTAATATTATTTTAATGAAGTATAGAGATAAACTTGTAAGTTAGCTACTATACAAAGGAGACAGCTGGGGATCATCGTGCTAACCACACGATACTTCCATTCTGTTGGATGATCGTCTACCTCTGCTTCGGCATGTGGGCGTGAGGCCAGCAGCCGGTTGTCGGTCTGGGTCCTTCACGGGCTGTAGGGCCACGGATTATTATTATTACTATACAAAGGAGAGGAAAATCTAAACGCAGCTTCTCAGCCAGCAGTCGGTCTCTATAGTGTCTTCTTCTTCTTTTTCTCCTCCTTCTCTAGATTTTGTAACTTAATTCCTTATTATTATTAGAGATTTGAGATAACGTTCCAAAAAATTACAATGTTCTTTCTGTTAGAATCTCTACATGACACTAAAACTAATAAATTTACAATTATAGGCCTATCTATAACTTTACATTTCTTTGAGAATAAAGGTTAATGTGTTCTTTATTGTTGTTTAGTCAAATATCCGAAGACTGGTTGGAATCTCTTTAGTGACGTTTATAAGACGTCATTCAGAAGGCAGATATGAATTTGTTTAAAACATGAGTTCTTTAGGTATGAATTTGGTATATATTGGTTTCACCTTATTATTATAATAATTATCATGAATATTATTACATAAAAATTCAGTATAGCTTACTTTCAACGGCCTTATGAAACTTAGGATAACAACACGATTCTCTCAGGGTTAATGTAAAAACTGGCAATTAAATCCATTCTCTCAGAGGATCCGAGTGTTCGTCATAAATTCGAGTATTTCTGATGTTTGGAAATACCGCCTAATGTAGCCTACTATTGTCCTGAAGAACCTTCACAACTAAACATATATTTCAAGGAAAACATTTACTGAATAATGTGATTCTACCCATCGAGTTGTGGAAGGCTGCATTTGTCACTGAATTCATTCAACGCAATCTGACGTATAGGTGTGTTGAAAAAATCTTTTATTGTTGCATGTTACAGTTTATAATATTGAAGAAAAATTGAAGTGTTAACCACACACAAATTTGGATTAAGGTTAAATCCAGAGAAATCGCAAGCAATCGTAATGGGACATAATCGTCTACGAAACACTCTTGATAGTAGTACTATACCACATATAATATTGAATGGGATTAAAAACAGTTTAAAATCTTGACATTTTTATGGATAACGATCTAAATTGGAACACTCAAGTAACACATTTGCAAAAAAATATTTTCTCAACTTCACTCCCTGTTCCACGCTTGTAATGCCCCGTTTTGATTATTGCGATTCCTTGCTAACTAATGTAAGTTCACTCTTAGCTGAGAGACTACAACGTGTTCATAATGTGTGCATACGATTCATCTGCAATACTCGTAATTTTGACCATATAACACCTTCCCTCCAGTTACTTTCATGGGTGCGTCTGAAGGAACGAAGAATAGTACATTCACTGTCTCTTCTGTTTAGAATCATGCATACTTCTACTCCGAATTATCTGTTATCGCGCTTTCAATTTCTTACAACTCTTCGAAACCGACATCAAGCACTTCTTTCTATCCCTCATCATAGAACGTCTTTATACTCATCTTCCTATACTGTAGAAATACCTCGTCTCTGGAATTCGTTACCCAGTGACGTCAGAGACTGCCGGACTTTATCACAATTCAAAATTAAATTGGAAAATTTTGTCTTAGTTAATGTATTTTAGGTATTGTTAGAAGTATTGATTTGTTTGTTTTTTCTTTTTCTTTTTTAATCTAGATTAAAATTCTTGTTTATGTTAGTTAATTAGTTAGGATACAATTAATTATGATACTTAATCACTCATTTAAAGTTTGTGTGACTGCAACCTGTGTATATTTTTGTGCGGCTTTACTTTGTTTATAGTGTTTTCTCTCTCTCTCTCTTTATTTCTTGTGTAGCTTAACTTTGTATAGTGTATTTTTTTCTGTTTATTTCTATTATTGTATTTGTATTCCTGGTGTTGTGGAAGAGAAGCCCTGATGGCCTTAACTACACCAGAATAAATAAATAAATAAATAAATAAGTAAATAAATAAATGTTTTGGAGGGGGGGCCAATTCTCCCTTCTCTCCGCCACTGATTATGCGATATGATGTGATTTGATATATGATATGATATGATATGATATGATATGATATGATATGATATGATATGATATGATATGATATGATATGATATGATATGATATATGACATGTTGTGAGTATAATCGTGTGACAGGGTCCGATGACGCAAGATGCGGAGGACTTCGCTGTGCTAGCATTGTCTTCCCGTATACTACGTGTATGATCTTGAACACGTTTGTTGTGTGTTTTGTTTCTTCCGATTTAGTGTGTTTTATTCCTTCAAATAACTCCTTTTTAACTCCCCTCCTCTCTCTCTCTCTGTCTCTCTCTCTTTTTCTCCCTCCCTCCCTCTCCTTATCCTTATTTTCATTTTTATGACATATCTTAGGACTTTACATTATTATGGTCACACAAATTGTGAAGTGCAAAGAAGATATATATAGCAATGACATAAACGAATCTTATTCCTGTGTCGATTTTACAACAAGCAGCAATATTGTTCATCACTAACAATCGGCAGCACGTGGGTGAACGGTGTGCAGAAAGGCTGTGAACATCTCTATTATTATAAAGGTCAATTGTCTTTGTCGCTATTGAAGAATGCTCATGGAACGTTACGGTGGTTTGCAATAGATCAGACATGCCTTTCCCTTGTCAAAGACAGAAATTTCTACAGCTTTTCGACGTTGAGTGATATGAGTTATGCACTTGACCTTTATGTGTTTATACCATAACAAAATTTTTAAACAATATCCATTTGATAGGTCCGTCCTGTAAAAGAATTGTATGCTCTTTTACAAAACTAAATTGCTGTGAAAGGATTACTGAAACGCTTTTATAGCCTATACTTTTTTATTATTGAAGGACATCTTACTTCGAAATTAAAGAATGATACATTTAGAAAATAGTTAAGACCCAGGGCAGTTTATCTCAGATTATACATAAGCGAAGCAATATTAATTTATTGACAATGTATTGTTAGTGATAAATCTGTCATGGTAATTTACCCACCTAAAAGCAATATTTTTTTCTATTACACTCGCTCTATCTATCTGTTTGTCTGTCTGTCTGTCTGTCTGTCTGTCTGTCTGTCTGTCTGTCTGTCTGTCTGTCTGTCTGTCTGTCTGTCTGTCTGTCTGTCTGTCTGTCCGTCCGTCCGTCCGTCCGTCTGTCCGTCCGTCCGTCCGTCGATCCGTCGATCCATCCGTCCATCCATCCATCCATCTATCTATCTCTTCACTCCCTTAGAAACACAATTTGATTCTGTTCTTCTGACATACATATTCAGAATTTTAGCCAATGGAAAAATTGTTTTCCTTCAAATTTGAGTATGCCTTCCTACCATTGTACATTTCATGCAATAGAAAACAGAGCTTATATTTTCTTAAACTTACATATTTGAAGATACTGGATATCTAAAACTAAGTTTGTACCATTTCGTTAAAATCTGTTGGTATGAAATCTCTTGATTCGCTCTTGTGTTTAAAAATTAATACATCCAATTGTACTCCTAATAGTTATAGCTGTCCTGTTCTAAATGAATCTCCTCAAGTTAAATATCTCGGAATAATAATCGACCAACATTTACATTGAGATAAATCTGTTCTTTTTCTGTGCAATAGATTAAGAAAAATTATTCACTATGTTGTCACCCTACGAAATTACTTGACTGTCCATACTTTAGGACTGATTTACCTCGCATTACTACAAGCTATATTAAAATACGGCATTATAGGATGGGGTAGTGCTTACAGTACCTCCCTCATGCCAATAACTCTGCTACAGAAAAGAATAATAAAAATATGCCTTAATAAACCTCTTGATTATCCTTTAGACCTGCTGCATTTATAATTTAAAGTGTTTGACTTCCATCAAATTTAGACTATAACACTGTATACTGAATTTCGTACATAAAAACCGAAATATATTTAATTTATATTCACATAAATAAAAACCCAAAAGATCAGATAACATATGGTTGACAGTACCTATATGTAGGCCTACTATAACTGTAGCATATAATCACAGTAGCAACTTCGGTCCAAGGTTTTATAACATGATAATAGCTAAATTCCCAAACATACAGTTTGCTAATGCTCCCTATTTAAAAAATCAATTAAAAGTTGCTGTTAACAGAGGAAATGTAAAGTTCAATTATTGTGATATCTGTGTTTTTTCTGCTTATTTTCCTTTTTTACTTTTTACTTTGTTATTTAATAAAATGTCTTAACATTTTGTGCAACGCACCCTGAGCACTAGTATGTAAATGTAACTTAGGCTTTCTAGGGATGCTAGAGTATTTTATATTAAAAAAGTCCATATGTATTTATGCTCTGGTAATGAAGTATTATTATTATTATTATTATTATAATTATTATTATTATTATTATTATTATTATTATTATTATTATTATTATCATGTTCCATATTTTCAGTCTTCTTGCAATTTTTGGAGGTTAGTTACTTGTGGCCAGTGAATATTTCGCTTATTGCTTTCGGAAATGTTCATAAGTGAGTACGGTATACTCTAGTGTACCGTTGTGTAATAGTATTTCAAAAAGTGTGAATTTCCAATCCACGTGTATTTAACAGGCAGATGAGTGAAGGCCATTTCTCGGAAAATATAAATGTAGATTTATTATTTTTTACGAAATTATTAAAGTAACACTGAATGTTCAATGTATCGATAATGTTCAATTTTAATAATAATAATAATAATAATAATAATAGTAATAATAATAATAATTTATTTATTTAATCTGGCAGAGCTAAGGTCAGTAGGCAGTGGAGTGTCAGTTTAAAATATAATTATAATAAAATATAATTTTTATATATAAGTGAGGTCAATTGCTTAAATAAGTAGTTTTTAAATCGATACTTATAAAATAAAGACTACTTTAATAATACAATTACCAAAGTATTGATATTATTCTATACAGAATACCGGTAAAACATTTAAGAAGACATATATGATTTTTGAAACTTCCATAATTTTGATCCAAAATTTTTGAAATTTAAACTACATTCACAGACCTATGACACTATCATCTGCACAAATTTCGGTGCCATTAGGTCTAATAGTTTTGAAATTAGATTTTTAAAATATATTTTATATTGTCGTAACTAAAAAGGTTACTTCCGTCAGAATCTTCAAAATGTTTAGTTCATATTTACTCAAGAGCTTGCAAGTAGTCATGTGAATAAAAGTTAATTAGCTTCTTGAGCTTAGTCAAAATAGTCACAATATACTCGTATTTTTTAAATTTATTGAATGGAGGCCTACCATTACAACATATTTAAATCTAATTGCAATATGAATATGCCCAGAAGTAATTTAGTATTAATATTACAAACAAATTCAGATTAAGTGTTATTTATCAACCTTTAATTTACCTCTGTGAGATGTTTCAGACCAATCTGACAATAACTGCTGTGCAAGGAGCTTTTTTTATCCAATAAATTGCTTACAGTTTTAACTTGATGAAACAGCATTACAAAACAAACAAACATTTCTCAACTTATTCTCGCAGTGTATGTTTCGCCATATTTGAATATATGGCTAGATCACAGTTTCAAATATAATTACGATCATAAAAAAATGTATTTTCTTTATTTTTTAGCATTATTTCGCAATAGTGTCCCCTTAAAGGTCTAATTTTCCTGTAGAATTTTTTTAAAGTTTGGAATGGAATTTAAGTGAGGGGGCACGGATAGCCCAGCATTGCGACCTGTTGAGATCTATTGAGCTAACCCTCGATATGGAATGAGTTGCGTGCCACAGATCCCCTACGCGCACCAACCCAACCACATGACTCTCTTAACGACCGGTCCCTACAGCCAACAGCGTACAGCCAACAGTAACGTATAGATAGCGTTTCTCAGATTATCAGGTTTCGGGGGGAAAAAAGTAAAAGGTGAATCTTACAATTAGTGTATGTTATAGTTCCTTGCATGATAATTTTGTTACTTGCATGATGGTTATTTTTTATTTATTTTCTATTAGGGGGTAAAAGTTATTCTGGAATATACTATAGCGGGAATAAATAATAAATAAATTTTCTAAAAACTTCATTTCATGTTCATCGCTTCACCCCAATCCCTTTGAAATTTCAAATCTCACCCCTATACTATGACAGTTAAATTTGGTAATGTATTCAATTGTTTATATATCTTATTTTGTTCTTCCATCTTTTGTTTTCTATCGGCGTCTGGCAACCTGGATTGTTGTTATTATTGATTAGAGCTGAGGAGAATAAAACTACAAAAATTCTGTGGTGTTCGGGTAAAGGGGTATAAGTCATTTTTTTGTGCAGATGAAATTTTGTTTCCCAGATGAACACACAAGTTAAATTATACAAATGAGTGTGCAAAAATCAAAGAATACCATCAATTGACGTGCTTTATTTGTGTAGAAAATTATTTTCAATAAGAGTTCCAAGTTTAATTTTCATTTTTCTCCGAACTCATTTTTATGACTTATCTCCCTTTACCCAAACACCACAGAATTATCTATTGAGCATTTAATGTAATAGTTGGTTCGACTGATAATACCAATTCAGGTTGCCAGGCGACGATAGAGAAGAAATGAATATAATATGTATAGACAATTGAATACTCTTTCAAAATACAAGTATCATAATATAGGAGTGAGGGAAAGGAACTGGCCACCCTGCTCACTATCTCCTGGTTTATTTGCTTCATGAGTAATAACTTATCGTGTCACTTATGATGTTCAGACCTGTCTTCGAACAGTTGGCTAAATAACAACAATAAAGGGGTGCCATTTGAAATATCAAACCGAAAATTCAATTATCACTGACTTCAAACTCTACTCTCAATATGTAAATTCATGTGTTTTATGTTTAAACTAAATTAAATTAAATTGAAATAAATATTTATTTTGGCTGGAAGTTTAGAAATCAATGTCCGGTATTGTAAATTATTACTGATCAAAAAAATTAACACTTTTTTGTTAAAAGATAAAGAATGGGCGATTCTTATAGAATCTTTCATCCTGAGTTTAGATCTGTTCTCAAAATTTTTCTATCACCCAGGGTTTTTGAGTAAATATATGACTTTTCTAGTATTGATACCTTGTAACATTTTACCTAAAATCATATTTATTTACCTAAAATGTGTGTGAAATAGATTTTAGGCTATACTTCGCTTGAGAAACATCTCTTTTGAGTGTTTACCAGTAGTCTGATAGAATATTTGGGCTCCATTTTTCCTGGTAGCGCCTTTACATTTCAGAAAAATTATAATGAAAACTCTTCCCATGTTCGTCGCTCACTACCCGAAGGTTTTGAGGAAAGAAAAAATAGATGAGAATCTAAGAAGTTATTTAGAGAGATACATGACACGCCATCACATTATAGTTCTGAATCAGATCGCTGATAAGTTCTGTGTAATATCCTGATCTGTGGTTCCTAGAAAGTAAGAGTCGAATGATTTTTAGGTTCCTCGCATATCATTGGAACTGGACAAGGCATACGACGGGATCATTTTAGTCAACCAGTTAGCCTAATAGAATTACATGGGGTACAACAGATTTCTGAGGCCCAGTTCCTGTCCTCATGTATTTTGCAATCTAAAGAACACTCGTAAGCTCTTTTAATTAGTGGTAAAATTCACCTGTGCGATTTCAAAGTTAATTAACCACAAACGTAACAAAAATTGTTTGTGATTTATACAGAATTTCGAGGTATGTTTCACTTTATAAGATACTTTTACTACACTTAAAATTAGGACAAAACAAACGGGTTATGAAACTTATTTCTCGATTGTAAGTTCCAACTCAACTGAGAATTAATACTAACTCTTGCAGTCTTAGGAGGAATAAAATTATTTTCATGAATTCTGACTTCACAAACACCAGTGATCTAAAATTATAGACCAATTGTTAAAGCAATAAAATGAAATATTTGAAATATTTTTTTTTCCATTAGCATCTTAAGGACTGTATATAGCAAAAAAAAAAAAATCAGTTTTTCTAATATTACAAAAAGTGGTGGGTGATAGAAATATTCTGACTTCATTTTTGGAATCAGCAGATTACATTACACAAGAAACAGCAGAAATTGTACATTTAACAAAATCACTGTTAACCAGTCATCATTAAAATGTCTTTGCACGTCCGTGTAACTTTATGTATTAAGAAAATGAATAATAAGAAGAGAACTTCGAAGTGATATGGAACTATAATAAAAAGTGGCAACAATTAAGCTTATGTTTGAAAAAATGTTTTAATGTGAATATTACAACTTACTGTGATTGCTGTGAAATTATTAACAGATAGTGAAATAAAATTGAAATGCTTTAATCAATATAGTTATCACATTATATATTGTCGCCATATTATTCGATGAAGTAATAAGTAGTATTCTTATGATGTACTGAAGTACATATGATATTTCAGTGCAGGAATTCTGCGTTACCATATGATGAAGAATGGATAGAACAGAGAAAAGTTCTCTAGGCACCGGGACGCGAACCAGGGTTTTCAGCTCTACGTGTTGACGCTTTATCCACTAAGCCACACCGGATTCCAGTTCGACACAGTACATGAGGGTAGGCCACCAAAGGGAAAACTGAGAAGTAGAACTTGAAGTGTGGGGATTCGATCCGGTATCGGAACTGGAATCTGGTGTGGCTTAGAGGATAAAGCGTCAGCAGGTAGAGCTGAAAACCCAGGTTCGAGTCCCGGTGCAGGAGAGAATTTTTCTCTGTTCTATCTATTCTTCATCATATGGTAACACAGAATTCCTGCACGGAAATATCATATGTACTTCGGTACATCACAATAATATGTTATGCGTATGTAATCACTTAGTGATTCAAGACGGCACTCATCCCGTCAGATCCTGGCCACTTAGTCCCTCGTAATGAGTGCACCTCTGTACATAGTGGTTTGGACATTGTGCCACTGCCAGATATTCTGTGACACAATACATGAGGGTAGGCCGTAAAAGGGAAAGCTGAGAGGTAGAACTTAAAGTGAGGGATTCGAACCGGCATCGAAACTGGAAACTGGTGTGGCT
This sequence comes from Periplaneta americana, assembly GCF_040183065.1. Classification (NCBI taxonomy): domain Eukaryota; kingdom Metazoa; phylum Arthropoda; class Insecta; order Blattodea; family Blattidae; genus Periplaneta; species Periplaneta americana. The sequence continues at coordinate 134,837,173 of NC_091120.1, forward strand.
TAGTGGATCAAACGTCAGTATATAGGGCTGAAAACTCGGGTTCGAGTCCCGGTGTCGGAGAGAATTTTTTTTCTCTTCTATCCATCCTTCATAATAAGAAGTATTGTCATGGAAAAATGTTTCAAGACATATATAAATTTATATAGGAAAATGAAAGAAAAGGGGTGATTTTAGAAGTGATATTATGAAACAATTTAAGTATTGACAATGTTTTCTTCTTTCTCTTTTTTGTAAAAGATATCATATATAAATTATTACAACTTACAGTCATAGGCTATAATGTTGTTAAATTATCATCAAGTAGAAATGTATTGAAATTTTAGAATATAATTTTTCCTATGAATAACTACAGCAGAATATCATACTAATTTTTAAATAGGTTGAGTCTCCCGTCTGATTAAATCCAAGGACCGCATGTCTGTCACTTCAGAGGCCAGCAGTATTAATACTTTGTGTTAATACTCTTTATTTCAATTCTCGTAATATTAATCAAACATTGATTTTATTTTACTACTTTGCTTTCCCATACCCCATTAGGTCCTAAACACACACTTCCGCTCAATCATATTATTAATACATGTTAAAAGAGTTGCCAGATGCTGCGGACGTGACGTCATGCGCAAAGGAAGATGCGACTTGAAGAAACATATTTACACCTCATTATATTCATATCATGATATGATATGACACGACACTACACGACACGATACTATATGGATATGATATAATATGATATGATATGATATGATATGATATGATATGATATGATATGATATGATATGATATGATATGATATGATATGATATGATATGATATGATATGATATGATATGATATGATATGATATGATATGATATGATATGATATGATATGATATGATATGATATGATATGATATGATATGATATTAGTTCAAGCAATATATGTTAATTTACGTATTCTCAATGTTTAATTAAAGTGATGTTTGCTCCACAAAGAATAATAATAGTAGCATCAGTTTTATGTAAAATCAAATAATATTTCATCTACTCTATATAAAATGAACTCTAGTTCAAAGTTCTGTTATATAGCAACCAATAATATATAGTATTAAGTAGTAACATGAGGTGTTGCCAAGAAGTGAGAAAAAAAGGATAGCAATGGCCAAGGAAGCTTTTAATAGAAAATGAAGCATCTTCTCTGGATCTCTGGAAAAAGAATTAAGGAAGAGACTTGAAGTGCTTTATATGGAGTGTGATATTGTATGGGGCAGAAACATGGATATTATGACGACGTGAAGCGAAGGTATTAGAAGTATCTGAAGTGTGGATATGGAGAAGAATGAAACGTGTGAAGTGGACAGACAGAATAAGGTTTGACATGAGTGGGTGAAGAAAGAATGATGCTGATACTGATCAGGAAGAGGAAAAGAAATTGACTGGATCACTGGCTGAAAAGAAACTGCCTACTGAAGGGTGCACTGGAAGGAATGGTAACGGGAGAAGAGTTCGGTGCAGAAGGAGATATCGGATGATAATCGACATTAAAATGTGTGGATCATATGATGAGAAAAAGAGGATGGCAGAAAATAGAAAAGACTGGAGAAAGCTGGATTTGCAGTGAAAGACCTGCCCTTGGGCAGATCACTATGAATGAATGAGTATGTAGTACACCAACTGAAACTGTTTTTACTTCTTTCCATTGACTAAGTAACATTAGCTAACAGTATTTAAGTGTTTACATTTTACGTCAAAGAACTTACGTGACGATGTACGTATCCAATTACATTTATTGACACTATTTACAACTTTCTTAATATTAACAAACGTGAGTTTAGAATAATTTCTGTTAAGGATATATATTTTGTACAAAATGAATAGATTAATTGAGGGGTTTGCCGGAAAAAGGGCGTATACGTCAATATGGTGATTTGAGATACATGTAATCTAAGATTTTAAACGCACCTGAATAAAATGTTATACACGTACGCAGCCCTGTTCTGCAGGTGTGTACAGTAAAATCAAAACAAAATTTCGCTACTATAATTATTCACTACATTTTAAACCGTTTTCCCGAAGAAGGGCGTATAGGTCTATCCGCCTTTCTTCCGGCAAAGCCTTCAATTTATAGTTAGGTACTAATTAGTTTATGACTGTTTTTATATACAAATTAACGATATATGCTGTACGGTGAAGTGTAACTGTAAAGGAATAAAACAGTTTATAATGAATATTTCGATATTCAAATTCAAATTTCAAATTTCAAATTCAAATTCAAATTTATTTACAATTTACATTTGAATTGAATACATATGAATAGATACCCGAAATGAGCATATGCTCGTCCAATGATACAGTCCAGTAGTCTACATAAATTTTACAGGGTTCAAATAATAATGCTGATGATATAAATAATAATAATAATAATAATAATAATAATAATAATAATAATAATAGAGTAATCGTGACAGAAATGATACAAAGATTGTGATACAAAATAATTCATTAATAATAATAATAATAATAATAATAATAATAATAATAATAATAATGATAAAACAAAAATATTTACAATAATAAAATAAATACTAAGACGGATAAAATAAAATATAAAACCACTAGCGAGAGTTAACACAACTTAAATAAGCATATAATAACCGGAAAAAATGACGAACTCGAAAATCAACAGAAAAGTTCGTTGTATCGCAGACGACAGCAACCGCCGTATTGACATTGTGTTCTGCATTAATGGTAGTAGTGGGGAGCCGAAAGTCTACGTAACTGTCGTTCTCTTCGAATCTTCTCGTACAATCATGGGAAGTTAATGCTGCAAAAACAAAATGTCTACGAGTCAAACTGTTCATTATTACCAGGATAAATACAAATAATACTGAAATATATTAAACAAGTTTCAGTTATAGATCTCTCCTTTTGTGCAAGAGGTATCATATCAAAATATTTTATGAATGGCGGGGAAAATATAAATTTCAAGAACTTTCTAGTGACAGAGATAGTAACAAGTACAATCAAGAGTATCTGTGGCGATGCTAAGGAATCATTTATTGAAGATATACACTGTTATTAATTAAGAAAATGATCTAATTTATATTTATTACAATGTTTTATCTTATAAGTTACATGCATCAGGTAAATACAATAAAAATTAGTACCATATAATGCTAGTAACACGTAAAATAATAATAATAATAATAATAATAATAATAATAATAATAATAATACTATTTATCAAATATCATACAAACATTTTCATTTTATTTTTAAACTTAAGAATGTGTAAATTGCTTAGGTCGGGATTATTTTTCAATACTGAATTGTATAGTCTTGGTCCATAATTCCTACTGTGTCTTAATCCAGCTGTAGTGTGGCATTTAGGTTCTGCCAAAAGAGTTGGGACATTTCTTCTGGTGTTATGTATATGTTTTTCAGTTATAAAATTAATTAGATTTTTATGAAAATAAGTTAGTAATGCATGTTTATATATTTACTCAATTTTTAGTACTTGGAATTCAGAATAAATAAATTGTGTCGGATAATCAAGTGGTTTCTGCAGACAAATTTTGATGATACGTTTTTGTAGTAATATTAATGGAGTTAAGATAGTCTTTGTCATTCCACCCCATCCTATTATTCCGTATTGAATGATTGATTGAAACAAAGCTAGATAAACAACACGGAGAACATAGATAGGCACATATGCACGAAGGGTTTCAAAGTTGTGAATTGTTTTCCGTAACCTATTACATAAATATGTTACATGTTTATTCCATCTTAAATGTTGATCAATGACAACACCTAAGTATTTTACTTGCGTGGATTCTGTCAAGATAGAGCAATTACAATCTATCAAGTTTATGTTACTGCAATTGTGTATTTTTAAATTTGTATCCTTATCGAGTTTGATTTTTCTCAGACTAGAAGCCGTTAATGTAAAAGGAACTGCAGTTGTTTTTGACATGTTCAATGAGAGCAAATTTTCATCTAACCATTTCTTAATTATATTTATACCTCTATTAGCATTTAGATAGGCATCATTCCAATTCGATCCACTAAAAATTACGGCTGTATCATCGGCATATGCAAATATAACTCCAGATGTGTTTCCTATATCAATATATAGTCATTGATGTATATTAAAAATAGTAGTGGGCCTAAAACTGTACCTTGTGGCACACCTATATTTATATTACGAATTTCACTGTGTTGGTCGTTAAATATCGTTAATTCGGATCTGTTGCTTAAGTGTGACTTAAATAAATTTAAAGCGATTCCTTTAATACCGTATAAGAATAAAATTCCAGTAATACAGTTTTGCAAAGGATATTCTAAAAAGAAACTTTAGAAACATTATTACCTATCAGTGAAGACTATGAGAGTGAAAATTAAATCTCAATATGTCACTAATCGAAATATGTGACTCATAGTCTATACACTAATTGACCGGGAATCTTTAGGGAAATATCTATTTTTCTGTTGATAATGTATAGCTTTGAGACCTTCTATTCAAACATTTCATGAAGAATTGTGCTTAAAAATACGATTTTAAAGGGCCTAAAAGTGCCTATTTTGACTTTTTTACGTCTTTTTTTCTATTTCAAACACAACAAAATTTTAATTTTTTTTTTGCCTGGTTTTTGAAGTGCTATTTAAACCGATCGAAAATCTACGATGTGAGAACCTCAACAATGACTTTTTTCATATCTCTCTCTCCTCCCTCTCTCTCTCCCTCTCCCTCTAGCTATACCTGACTCTTTTCCCTCTCTCTGTAAGTGGAGGAGCGCTTCTATTATTGACTATATGAATCTAGCTAACTATACTAACAATAATGGGCACAAACAACAGTTTGATGATTTATATGCTAAGGGTTTCGAAAACCAATAACCAACTGTATTTGCCTACAGTTTTTTCTTTATTTGAGTTCAGTTTTCATCTCCGTGCAGTGGTGACAATGCCAACAGTAGCGACTTCCAAAGCAAGTCGTGTAAGGCAGTGGCTTCAAGGATTTCCGACCTTTTCGACACATGGAAAAAAATTATGTTCTGTCAAGAGTGCTAGTATGCATTGTCTGCCACTACTGAGAAAAATTATGATTTTTCATCAAAGTCCTGGCTCTAACGATAACGATAATGATCATGATATTCTATGTACTTATCCTGTACAAGTTAACTCTCATACCAGTCTCTTGAACATTAACGTATGAGTAGGTGAATTATTACACTGATTCTGGTAGAGAACATGGGGCCGTATTAATTTCAGCTTCGCAAATTATTCGAAAGTTTTCGTTCCTTTATCAAGAATGGGTATTTGGGCCAACTAATAAATATTCATTAACTCTCTCATAAAGAGTTTCTGTGTTTTGTTTATTTAAAAATCATTAATATTATGTTTCTTACAATTATTATTATTATTATTATTATTATTATTATTATTATTATTATTATTATTATTAATCTATTATTATTGCTATTATCTTTAGATTACAGTATATTATTAGCATTATTATATTTGTTTGAAATATGATGAGAATTCTTCCTAGCGTAGCAGACTGCCTAAATGACGCAGAAAACTAAACCAAATTTACATTACTTGATACAGTGGTTGTAACAGTAACAGCTGTTAAATTTTTGGTACACGGTAGTATGAGGAACAATTATCACTGTAATAGATGTATGGTTTGATTTTCAGTTCATACTGTAGGGGAGACCCGGGCAAAACGAATAACCCGGGCAAAGAGACTAATGCATATTTCTTAGAAACGCCAACAGGTAGCGCTTTCTGCTATGTTGGGAAGAATCCCAACCAGATTTTGCTCCTGGAACTGACTTGTCATCATTCTAGCTAGTGACAGAAGAAGTCAGCGTGTGTTTGACGAAAATTGACTGTTTTCTTAAAATATTTCAAGGTAAGAGAAACATATGTACAACATACAGTACTGCAGAAACGTTTTGTTATGTGATAGTAATATATAGGCGATACAATTCCTTCTAAAATGCCGTACTTACGAAGAAAATTATTGACGTTTATGTTTGTATAATCTTAAATGAAATGCGAAGTGGCGTCTGCGGGCAAAGTGAATAGCTTTATTTGACTATATAAGTATCAGCTGTATTTTTGTATGTATTTGTCTATTGTAATAAAGCGTGTTAGATCATTTTACATAGTGGAGGCATTAAGTCACACTAATTAAATTATAAATCAGTAACACTGATCTTAATTTTTACTTGAAAAGATCATAACATGTTTTCAGATGGTTTAATTTTTCGAGAGGAAGCCAGAACAAGCCAAATGGTCTGAAGAAGCCATGAAGAAAGCACTTGAAGAAATAAAATCTTTCAATCAGTGGTTCTGCTATCTGGCCATACAACCATAACGTGTTTGTTGATGAATATTTTGCTTCAGATGAACTTACAGATCGCCAATTTGAGATAGAAATCAGCGAAACGACAGCTGGTTCAGATTTCACAAATTCTGCGGTACCAGCTTCTTCAGCGGCTGAAGAAAAAGTTAATGTTCACTCAGAATCAACCACATCTGTGATGTCGTTATCTTCAGAGATCTAAGGAATATTCAATACATCAATTACGCTCAGATTTTCAGTTCCGGTTACACCAAAGCCCTCAATATCGTCAACAAGAGAATCCAAGTCAGTTCTTTTGATTTAGACCAGTGCCAGAAGTGGATGCTCGAAAGATACGAGTTCAACGAAGAAAATGTCAGCGCTCTGACGTTCTTACATCTATACCGATTAAAAACGTTGAAAGAGAAATAACTTATGGGCAAGAGCAAAAGCAGAAGAAATCCAAGTCTTCAGTGCTAGTAAAACGTCGACTTGTTCAAATTTGTATTTTGTACTCAACTAACGTGCTGTAATGTGCTGTAAATAACTTACCCTCTCGTCTAATATAACTCATTAACATCGTGGTTATATATTGATTTAATTTTATAAAGAGAAGTTGTGAAAGAAATGTTATATGAAGATTTTCTATATGCCTATGTTCTTCTTCAAAAGGAATAATTATAAAATTCTCAAGATCAACATAAAATTACAAAATTACAAACCAAAAATTACAAATTAAGTACAATTACATTACAGAACTCGTCCTTGGCTCATTTTAAATGTTCCTCCATATATCCCTATTCCTTGTATTCGTCTTCGTTACAAGATGGCTGCATAAAAGTTTCTGAAGCATCAGCTAAAGTCCTTTTTAGGATGTCCAAATAATGGTTAAACGTCTTCGCAATTTTGAACAGCATCTTCATAAATACCTTTATTTTTGTTACAAGACTTACTATATACATATATAGCATTATAATATTTCTCATAGACTTCTGTAAAATATATTTTAATATAAATATAGCATACTATAATGCTGGTACTATTTAAAAATAATAATCCATAACAACATACCAGGTTACAAACTTAATCTTTACAGTAGGGATGTTTTTTTTTATTTTGGTAATTTTGTAGAAAATTATCTCACAGATTAGAACTAATAAACTTAACACGTGGCTAAACAGCAAGACAAAGAAGATAAAGTTTAAATGTTCCAGCGTAAATACGAAATATTCATTCACATCGTTATCACTTTCGTTACTAATATGTATGGATAAAAATTTCGTACGAAAATAATTCACAAAATCCCTCTTCTTTTTCAGTGTAAGTCCAGATTCAGAAAAAGCGCGAATTACTCGATTATAACTCTCTACATAGGGACTGTTTCTCATGAATGCAAAAACCAATTGGTTAGTGAAGTGATTATCTTCTATCCAGCAAAGGACATTTTTCTTCGCGGGATACATTTTTGCAACAGTAAATTCTGCCCATAAATCCACTGTCAAAACAGAGAAGTTTCTGTATGTAATTACCCTCCAAAAACAATCTTCCAAATTTGCACAAGGTTTCAGGAAGTCATACTTATTTTCAAAAGGATAGTCAAAGTGTTTCCTGTAATGAAAATTTAGTTCCTGTACATATCCAAAATCCAAACCCGAATTCATAAGTTCCGCAAACGTTCTGATTGGCTTCTCCAATCCTGGATCCACTAAGAAACTGGTAAAATAGGTCTGAAACAAGCATCCTATAGCATAGGAATACCACACGAAAATTATAAACACAAATCTGACAATAAATATTCGGGGCTTGTCCGTTGCAGATATTCCTAGAAACATTGCCCAAGTGTTGTATATGCAGATACCAATGTCCGAGTAACTCTGAATTTCTTGATATCTAGCAATTTTCGCAAGATTCCACATCACAATGACAGCTACAATAAATATTACACACATCATGATCCATACAGAAGCCCGAAATATATTACCAATTCTATGCAATCTAGTAAATTCAATAGGACAAGGAACATACCACATTTGTTCAGTGCTTTCGTAAGGTACCGAACTATCAAACGAACCATCTAACATGTACATTTTTGAAACGAGTATTATAGAGCCTATAGTTACGTCCGTTCTTCCTAATATTGTTTCTACAAATGATTTCCTTGTTTTCAACAAAAAAGTATCGTTACTGTTCACTACATGCCGAAATTCCACAGATATGTTAAGAAATGACGAGATCTCTTCAGTCATTTCAATTTCAGGACCTCCATAAAGATATCGAACTTTTCCACTTTTATCCTTTACTTTGCCCCTAATCCAAGTTGTAGGTTCGTTGATAAGAACACACACTGAAAGTTTACGTCCGTAAAATTTTCTTGGTACTTTTGAAGGAAAGAGATTGGAATTTTTAACGAACTTTTCCTTTTCTTCTGTAACCCATTGGTCCATAAGAATTATATATTTTTCGTTAGCTTCGAATCTTGCACTATGATAAGGAAACCAGGTATATAAATTCAGAGAAAAATTGACAGAATATAAATTCTGTGATGTAATTCCAGTTGATTCTTGTGTATTTCTGGATGCAATTAATACCACAATATTCACAATGTCATGATACTCTAAAAGTTCTCTTAGGATTTGTAAGACGATCGTTTCTGGTATAGAAACGAGATAAGGAATAACTACAATAAATTGACCTTTAGGGTCTATAAATGATGTTATTTCTAGTTTTTCCAGAATGGAAATAATCATGTCAAGAAATCCATTATTATTTTCATCAGAAAATACAAAAAGCACATAGTTATGTGCTCTGCTTTCGTGGATGGAATCTTGTAGTGTCTCAAGGCCAGGGGAGAATGTTGTAAATGGATACTTCAGCTGGTCGCCAAGCGATTTCAGTACGAAGTCTATCAAGTTCATATTCGAGATATGAGTTGTCACACCTGTGAGAGATCTGGTTACATCATCTTCGTAGTTTATATATGATACAAGTAATCGCCGATGTAGTGGGAAGTAGCGTTGTATCACTGTCTTGACGCATGTAGCAATGCTGCGCTGTAGAATGCTGAGGTGAAAGTCGTCTTCATATGAGAGGATGATCAGCAGTGTCTCAAGAGTTAATGCGACCAGTAATAGGTTCCTTGCCTTCATACCTGTAATGACGTAAAATTAAAACCAATATAATTATATCGATTCAAGTTAAGTAAACAAATATATATTCGAAATAACGAAGCCAGCTCTCTTGTTCAGCAATTGATGCATATCAAATTCACTTCTTCGATTGTACACAGACGTTCAAAGATTTTTTCGCTACTAATTGATAGTGATCAATAATTTGTTGGTGTAAGTGTATTTTTTAGTTATTACTTCTATGAATAGATTCCGAAGATAATAGTCAGTGTTGCTAATCGTACATATTATATATCCGCATTATACGAATAGAATTCAAGTTTTCATACCACTCCACAGTGGGAAGGATTGCGATTCTAGCCGGAACAAAATCTAATATTGATAAATTCCTTTCGAATCGTTGAAAATAGCAAAATGTAGGTAAATTATTATGACATTTGATGAAATATTTGTATGGGAATTATTATTTTAGTATAGAATGCCTATTTATTAAAAAAGAATCGTACAGTAATAGAAATTGCATACAACTAATGCAAATAAAAAATTAAGGTAAATAGAAATTATTTTACAGACTACTATGAAGGGAAAAGTAATATTATGTAGTAAATTTTATGACTAATGTTTAGAAATCTGAAGCATCTGTTGTATCTCCAGAAGTGTCGGATCCGCTAGCGCTACTGTTGTCCTCATCTTGAGGTTGCAGTTGAACAGTGCTGTTGTTGGCACTCGCAGGTGGTACTTGTAGTACTTTAATTACCTCAAATTACATTTTTTTATTTTCTTGTATTTGGATGTCGATTGATCTGGGATATGATGGGATCAGAAGATCCTAACAACATGTGTAGGACATCTAAGTTTCTCTCACGAGGACACTTCCTAGCGTGGTCTAACCTGTACTTTTGTAAATGTTTGTGTCTTGCCTCTTGAGCAGATAGCATCCCAATAGGAAGTAATGCAGTTTCTGCAATTTTTCCTACATGTATAAGTATTTTATGCACGCTGGATGGCATGTAGTACCATGGATACCTATATCTATTGTACATAAATGGGCCGTATCATTGGTGTACTTCTCAAACGCCTCAATATACTGTATATTGAATATCCACATGAAATGGTGCATAAAATTACAGAAAATCTGTGAATGAAGTCTTAATAATGCCCGTAATATTGGCTGTAATTTGTGGGTTTTCAAAAAAAACCAACGTGCTATATTGCCATCATTTGATGTCCCAGGGCCACCAGATTTCGGTTTGTCAATAAGACGACCTAATTGAGAGCGAAATCTAGAAATAAGCCCCTGTTTTCTAGCTTCAAAAATATCTTTGTTGTTGCCTCTGACCTGCCAAGAACAATGTTTTTTAGAAAATAATCCTTTTTACGGTGACACTGCATCCAATGTCTGTTAAAATTACTTCGAATATTTTTCAAAATATTACTAATGCACTTATCACTATTAGAATCACATGTTTCAATATATAATTTGTTAAAAACATATCTATATAGTTCATCCAAGTCGCCACTTTTATTGGCAAGTATTGGAAATAGATCACGGCGCGAAATCACCGGTAGCGGTTCCGAGTCTGAAAAAAATTAACCACATGCAGAGAGGTCAGTAGTTGCAAATGAAACTAGGTTAGTCTTAAAGTGCACATTTAAACCTACATTCTGACATAAAAATAAATGCGACTCTGTGTGACCCTCCTATTATAAGTCAACGTTAACTTTGAGAAACATAAACAAAAAAAAAATCGCATTTCCCACCGTTCAGTTAACATGCCGTTTCTAGAAATTCAAAGTTATTATGAACATAAAATTTATATAATAATTATCTACCAACCTTGTTCTTCATTTTCCATTTCAGAATCACAAAATGTTTCACTCCCAGATCACAGAAAACAAGCTTGCTTCTTACACTATTTCAGCGTGGCTGAGCAATAAAACTGGTTACGGAGGGGAATCCTCGTCAACATCATTGTGTGACGTCCGTATGTTTAATGTCAAAGCTTCTTTCTCATAGATAAGCATTCTGTGATTCATTAGGAACAACTTGAGATAGGACACGCATAAAAATGAGAACATGTGAAAATTGATTTTGTTCCGGCTAGAATCGCAATCCGTCCCACTGTGCACTCTATTGATTGCAAAACAATACTGGGTTTAGCTGGAAATCGCTGATATTGTCAATTATAAGAATAATTTATGCTTAATCTATATAATCATTTTTCCTGACGCATTTTTAACCGCTCTAGTAATGGTGCCACCTGTTGAGAACTAGCAGAACTATTTCTAAGTTTGTAAATTTTTTATATCTTTGGTTCTGACTTCTCCCGTGGTTAGAAAGTTCGCTTACACGATCATAAAGTCGTAGTTCAAATATCTTTGAACGCCACTGTACCTACTGTAGGCAAAAACATAGAAACACAGAACCAGTGTACAAAAATAGAAGTTCAGATCATATGGTATATACAAATTTTGCTTTATATATAAGCATAATATAAAGCAGTGGTTGTCAGCACTCGCTGAAATGAGTAAAGTGCAAGGAGTGCAACGAAATATGCTCCGTCATGCAGAAGGGATAGGGAGACAACATACTCGCCAGCAGCCACGGATGCACGCTAATGCAATGTCATATCCGCGGGTAAGGGACGCTAGCCCGAGGGTGCACTGTGCTCATGACCGCCGATGTAAAATAAAATAAATGGATTCACAACAAATTACGTGAATGGATATGAATGTGTACGCTGAATACTAAAAGGCACCGAAGTTTATCATTACTTCGAACAAACTAATTTGCATGTAATATTTTATTAAAGGCAAGCCTGTTTGTAAACTTTAAGGTAATTGTGTCTGACAACGAATGTGCATTTTCAAAGTATGTGCACCAAGTATGTATGTTTATTGACACATTAAGGCAACATTCTACCTTATACACAAATTTTTAAGAATTTCAACGTCACCATATTAATCACTATATTGTGTTTTTTGCTACATGGAATCAACACAATCAGACTACAATGTGTTAATCAACGACGTACTCTACTACAGGAGGGAATACTGGTGGAGGGGAGCGTGAAGTAGAGCTCCGTCCGGTCTCGAGACGGCGTGATATGTCATTGTTAACGATGAACTTTCCATTGTCAAAATGCCGCGAAAGTGCTGTGTCCCGTGATGTAAAAGTAATAATTTAAATCATACATTGAAAGGTGTTGTTAGTGAATATGTGACGTGTTTTACTATTCCCAAAGACAAACAATTATGTAACAAGTGGGTGAGAAATATTCCAAGAAAGGACTGACTCCTTCAGATACAAGTTTATTGTATATTAAACATTATGAATCGACTGCATTGAACGCGAAGTTTCATGCCTGGATTCAAAAGGTGTGCCATCTCTTTGTGTACGATAGGCCAAGCCAAGACTGAAAATTGGCTTCAGTCCTTTATTAATGTTAAAAGGTTACCTGCATATATTTCAAAGAAAGCCGCCGGTTAAAAGAAAAATCCTTAAGAAAGTGCTGCCGACGTAAAAAAAAAAATAATAATTGCTGAATATAAGTCAAGTAGAAATGCTGCTGAAGAGGACAAAATAAGGAACTTTGATGAGTTAATAACGACAATGAGAAGAAATTGCCTGTTACACAAATTAGAAAATAAGATAATTATTTTTAAGATCTTCAGTGGCAAATATGTTCCTTATACCGTTAATTTTCACTTCATGTCAGTAGAATTCTGTATGAATGTAGATTAAAATCTAAAAGTCTCTGCTTATTTTAATCAAATCCACTGTTATCAAGACCAAAGTGATGTTCTTGGACTCAATATGTTGTTGAAAAAGTGAAGCTAGTTACAGCATTTGGTTAACAAATTCGTTAAAAAGAATGTGTAGACAGACTTTTGCAGAACGTAAAATCAAATGTGACAAATCTAAAAGAAGCCTTAGTAAATGTTAATAAATAATTTTGCTGAAGAAGTGGACTTCACCTGCGAACAGTTCTCCTTGGCTTTAGTATCAAAAAGATCTATTCGCCGCGCATGATTATAATAGCTTTCATTCTGTACATGCAATCAAATAATGTTACGAAACAATACGAGCAAATAATATCTTGCTCTAAATATCTCCAGCAGCTTATAACTTCATTAGACGTTTCTCCAAACCAGATATGTGAGAAAAATAATTTTCTAAAAGCTCTGCGTTCCATTACTCTTTCATCGTATGATGACGCAGAATATCTGCATGGAAATATCATATGTACTTCGGTACATTAAAATAATATATATGATATGCGTAAATCACTTCGTCATTTTAAGACGGCGCTTATTCCGTCGGATCCCAGCCAACTAGTCACTCATAACGAGTGCACCTCAGCACATGTGTGGACTTCGGTCCTACGTTCATAGACATTTATGACGTAGTGCAGAGGGCGGCCACTAGAGGGAACCCAAGAGTTGGAACTTAATCTGAGATGATTCTATCCGACGCCGGGGTTGAATCTGGTGTGGCTTAGTGGATAAAGCATCAGCACGTAGAGCTGAAAACCCGGGTTCAAATCCCGGCGCCGGAGAGAATTTTTCTCCGTTCCATTACTCTTTCATCTCTGGGATAAGTTATGAAGACTGGAAAGTGGATGAAATATATTATGAGGTGTTCAGCATACAAATGGTACCCACATAATTTGAATATCGAGTTTATTGCTTTAAAGAGCGCCTCATATTGTTCTCTTCAAAGTGTCAATCGGTCTAATCTTCATTCTCAGATCTTATATGAGATTTCAGCACAAGTTTCGTCTGTGTATCGCTTTTCGCGCATTGTTACAAAGAGATTAAGTGGAAATATAATTTTGTTGGTTGAGCCATTTATGCGCTGAGTACCTCATACGTTTGTTATAGTAGTTTATTTTATGACAGTTTATTAACATAATAACAAGGGAACCGTCCCAAAGGGCCGCGGATATTTGGATTAAGAAAATTATACAAACTAATTTTTGTATGATAAATAACGTGATAATAGTCGCTTATGTCGCTATTTTGTTATTAACGATATATAAAAACTTTAAACTAGGACGATGCACTAAATGCAAGCAAAACAACACGCGGCAAGTTCTAAATCTATACTCTTCGTCCTTATTTCATTGAATACCTTCATAAAAATATAACGCATCACATTCTAAATATATCAATTTAAATTTTAAACTAATTTTACCTTATCGATGGTACATAGTTTGGATTCAAATCGAAGTGGTTCGGACAAAGGGCCATGGAACAGTACAGATATTTAACAAATGCTGCTTCTTCACAATGTTCTATTTCACATTCGCTACTGTTAACTTGAAGTAGAGTTTGAAGAATATTTCGAAAACCAATATCCATTTTGTTTGTTACATATCCAGATTTCCGCAATGCGTATAGCAACAGAACTGATGTTAGACATCAGAATGTAATGTTTATTATAAAGACTGTCATGCAAATTTCCTGTACTGTTTTAATTATAATTTTGTGTCTGAAATAGTCTTCTATTATCCGAATTACAATATAATTATACTGCCGGAAAAAGTAAACTTCAAGTGGCTACACAAACGTTGTGGTCTTGGATAGGGAGGAATTATTTGCGTCTGAATTGTTTAATATTTAAAAGCATCTTTATTTCAGGTTATTACAAATGTTTTTATCAATTTGTCCACTCCATGAGTCTAGTAGAATTAATATCATCCTTAACATCAGGAATGAACACACTCATCAGCCATCTTTTCACATGGTTTTTCGTGAGTTTCCCTGAATTGTTAACATCAACCACAAGATTAAATGAAGTTTCCCTTTCAGTAGTTTAACTTTGGGTCCAAACTCTCCTTCCGGTTCTTGGAAACAAACGTAAATTCGAGTAGCCTACCTAAGGTGTCATCCAATGAAATATGGACTTGTATAGTGTATGACACCAGAAGACAGAGAAGGAAATAAAACGAAGGATTTCTCTCGATTGGAAGGCATTTTGAATCTCAAGTTCATCATACTGGAGAAAACACTCAGCAAAAAACTCAGAATAGAAACAATGGAGACCTGCGTAACTCCTGTGCTATTGTATGGGTGTCAGACGTGGTCTCTCACTGCTAAACTTTGTAACAATCTCCAAATATGCCAAATGAAAATGCTGAGAAGGATACTAGGCTTATCACTGAGGGACAGAATTCCAAATAAAGTGCTCCAATAGATGTCAGCAATTGAAGATTCAGCACAGAGTCCGTGGATATACCAGAGTAGCGCAATCACCGAGTCGGCCGCCATTGTTATTCCTTTTCAACACGCGTGGGATAGGAATATTTAAAGGAAAACTCAGATATTTTTAATTTGAAGGCCAAAAACTTCTAAAGGATCTTCTTACATTTTAGAGCATTATTGTCAGTGAACATACTAATGTATAAGAACTTCATTTAATAATTATTACAGCATAAATACACATTTAAGTGTTCAATACACTCCTTCATAAACATCACAGTAATAGGTACTACAGCAACATGAACTTAATAAATTACAAGTAAAAAATGAAAACAACAATGTTGCAAATAAAGAAAACAATAAATATAAACATTTCCAACTGCATTCCTCGTGCAAACTCTCCGACTATCGCATATAAGGGGACACTATACTCAAATTAGTTTTAAGAGTTCACAATAGCGAAATCAATAACTACCACACTTGCGAAGCTATATTCACCAAATTTTGGTCACTGGTATATTTGCTTAATAGTGACAAATGTATAAAATTTCATCCGCCTGTTATAAGTGATTTGCATTTTATTAATATTTTATTAAAATATTGAACCGCTTTATATAAAAAGTCGTTTGCACAACAAAATGACATTATTCTTAAGTGATATTCATTTAAATGGGTCGTCACATACATGGAATCAAAGCTTACTATAAGGTTTTGCTGTAAAATTAATCAGTAAATTACTAGAATTTTTTATTATAAAATAGAAAAAAATAATACACATAAAAATTCCTAGTAATTTACCCATTCACTTTACAGAAAATTCCAATAGTATTGTTTGTTCCAATGTATATAAAGAATCATATAAGTGAATATCAAATAAAAATAATGTAAATTGTGGCGCAAAGGACTTGTTGTATAAAGCAATACAATATTTTATTAATTTATTAATAAAATGCAAACCACTTATCATAGAGGGACAACATTTTGTACATGTGTTATTATTAACCAGATATACTAGTGATAAACTTTTGTGAATTTAGCTTTAAAAATATGGAAGTTAGTAATTTCAGTATAATGTCTCCAAGGATACACTGATGTGAGATTTTGTCATTTTTTGTTAAAAAATCGTTTCTTTGTTTTTGTCTTTAAAAATTTGTTTATGGTCTAAAGATGCCTTCTAACAATTTTCATGACATACGTCCGGTCTATCAGCTGTTTAGGTCACATTCTTAAAAGAATGTGCGCTCTGACTGTTAATTTAAGTGCTTCTTCCACGCCCTCCACTTGAAATTCTGTGACCATTTTGGAAATTACGCTGTATATCATACATTATTTATTATATTAGATTTCCAATTGAGCCAGTGTAGCTTCTCGACTTCTCGAAATATTTCTTCATAGAATCCAACAGATGTTAGGCCTACTTTAAAGGCTGCTTTCCTTTGGAAGATATTCAGTTACAAAGGAGAGCACAACTCTTGTCTAAAGGAAAATTCCACTTGTTGCTAGTAGCCATAACAACGTGTTTTCCATGCTTGGTTTTTGTTTGTGATACAAGAAATATTTGCTAATTTCTAACATTCTTATTGTTAGTATTATAATACTGTCTGCAGTCTTTAGTGATTTGTAAATAATATTTATTTAGTGTAGTGTTTGCATAAGTTTACATAGTTTTTAAGTCGTCATCTTTATTTACTAGTGTAGGTTAGGTGTGCACAGCGTGGTAGTATATATAAGGGTACGTTCTGCATATAATATGTTAGGTCTATATGTTTCAAAATGCCTAGAAAATAAAAAAGACAGAGACCTGGTTCATTATTATCATCCCAAACTTTGAAGTCAATTTTCTCCACTTTAATTTTCTGTAAATTTTGCATTGCTAAATATGCTACTCTTTCTACAGATTTTATACTACATGCATGATTTTTTGCAGAGGTTTTTGAATATGTTCTTAACAAAACTTACTATCAGGATTATACCTAACACTCATATTTGTTGTTGTTGTTTAGTCAACTGTCCGAATATAGGTTTTAACCTCATAAGTAACACCAATAAGGCACCACTCATGAGACATCTAGGTCAGGAGATAATGGGATAGGTTGTCCAGTTTCTTTGCCCCTCCAATGTATACTTCGCCTATTAGCTACATATTCCACTAATCACACTTCAGATACATACAAACAATTGTTCTTCCTCTACCACATATCAAGTGAGATGTACTGTCTGATAATATATATATACATATCAGCCAGAATATGAATAAGAGGTATTTTTAATACTAATTTTTTTACGCTCGAGTTGAATTGTTTTCTGTTTTTACACTTTCAGTGCATCAAATATTTTTAATTATTTTTTTAGTAAAATAAAAAGGAAAATTGTATAGTAAGTTTTGTTTTTGTAGGTCTGACACGTATGTAGACAAAAATTCTGGACAAAATAATAGCACTTTTTGAAAACCTAAATTACACAATTTAAAATTTAAAATTAAAAGTACAAAATTTCAGATATTTACCTAGAATAGTTTAGAAAATTGAAATTTCACATCAGTCTAACCTTAATACGGTTTCTAGTTTCTACGGTCTTTGTATTTTCCAATCGAGCCAAACAATACAATCTTGTCTCAAGAATGAATTCAGACTTTTCACAAATATATTATGTCATTCTTGCAAATAGCAATTAGGATAAAATTCAGAAATGCTTGGTTTCAAAGGGAGAAGATGGTAAAATTTGACACTGATCCTAATTGGTACCTGATTTTCATTTGTTTTATATAGAAATATCATTGCTGAAACAACTTAAATTCTAGATTAGTTTTAGAAAATTATTTTGTGGCCCAAATTTTGAAAAAATAAATTTCAAAATATAGTCATTCATTAATCTCACAATGTATGCTCGCTTAGGTAGTCGATCGTTTCTTTTTATATTTATAGTCACTTCTTTCCTTTTTCCTTATTTCTTTCACCTTGTCACAGAGAAAACAAATGTGCGCTTATTTCAGTTCTCTGTGAACAGCTCTGAACACAGCAGTATTGTATTTTTTTCGCACTTACATTACATTCTTTCCCTATGCAACTGTATACTGCATAGCGCGCGCTGGACTAACAATGGCGGATTTGTCGGCATTTGCCGGCGCAAAGGATTGCTCTGGATATCCACGGACTCTGATTCAGCACTGGAAGCCACCAACACCAAATGGAAGTGGGGAGGCCATATCGCAATACTTAGAGACGGAAGATGGACGCAGAAAGTCACACAATGGGACCTCCGCATTGGCAAGAGATCACGCGGAAGACCAAGAAGAAGATCGGTCGACCTCTTCAAAGAACGTGTAGGAAGCCATTGGTCAAGCAGAGCAGGAAATAGGAATATGACTGGAAAAACCTAAGAAAACAAGTGAATAGTGACTAAAACCAGTGCGACAGAAGCAGAATGTGAACCAATTGAACAATTCCAAGCATGTAAACATCTCTTACGCGGAGTAGCTCACCGCGTGGGACAAATATAGCTTTCCCTCTATAGGAGGAGGCCTTTACCCTCAACGGCACATTTTTAGGTTAATCATTTCATAGTGTATTAGAGCGTCATAGAAAATAATGATTGTACAACTGCATTGCCGAGACTAATCGGTGTAGAATAAACAGTCAGCATTGTATGGGGTTTCTGAAATAATTTTGTTTATATTTGTCAGATGTTTTGCTGTTTCAATTAGTGTAGGCTCATCGTGTAGACCTACATCGAATTTTGATATTTTTCTGGAGCTTTTTTGGTTATTTTTTTTTCTTAAAATGTTGCAGAAACTTTTAAGATGCAAGTAGCCGATAATTGTGTGTTTTTTTTATAATATAGCCCAGTTTTTTTGTTACATTCGTGGATAGTTAAGTTCGGTTTGCGGGATACCTTGAATGCCTGTAGCATTTCTTTTTTTATAGTCCCCCATATGCTTCACTGTGAGCTTTATTTTAAATATTGTATAGTGTGTTTTTTTTTTTTTTTTTACATTTTACTGTGCACTTATTTTTCTTTGCTGTAGAGGTAGGCCTAATCGGATTCTTGTTGTTTCCGTGGACTTTTAGGCTCCGAAGACAGGTCTGAACCTCACAAGTTATACCAAGGAGGCACCACTTATGATGCAACTAGGCCCGGAGATAATGAGGTAGGGTGGTCATTTCCTTTCCCCCTCCATTGCATACATTGCCGACTAGCTACAAATTACACTAGTCAGACTTCAGATGCATATTTTTCTTCCTCTATAATGCTCCGTAATCTTTTTGTACCTGTCAAAAACATTGACCATTCGTTTTTCAGGACTTGAATGTTCGTATTCACTAGTGAAAGGTCCTAGATCATATTCTGAATGTATACTTCCTTCATGTAAACTGTAAAGTTTCGCCACTATCCGAATCATTATCAGCGTCTGAAGTGTCACACGTTACAATAGATGTCCTGTTTTAGGATATATTTGTCATGTATAAGTTGTAGAAGTTCACAAGCAAATCCTTCACCTTCTACTCCTTCTCCGACTATTTCATCATAAAACTTATCAACTTCCAGTTTCAAAATGTTCACAACACTAATGGGATTAATACATATCATATTATAAGTTTTCTATTCAATACAAAATGTAAACACAAAAATAGTCCGTTCCTTACAAAAAAAAAAAACATAAGAACATAACATAAGGTAATAAAGACTGTCTAACCATGGACACGGACGTGAATTCCATCCGTATTTTCAGTCGCAAAGAGGACGCCCGCTATAGCCGATCACGTTCAGCTCAAGAGCGGAATAAGTCTATGCCTTCGAATTTCACGATTTTATAAATCGTTAATAACAAAAAGCGACATAAGCGACTATTAATACGTTGTTTATCGTACAAAAATTAGGTCGTATAATTTTTTTATTCAAATAGCTGCGGCCCAGTTGGGACTGTTCCCTTGTAAGTATGATTATCTAGCGTCTGATTCATCTATAAGTGATAATGGCAGCGAAATGAGTCCGGAGCCCCGCTCAGAATGTTACTCTAATGAGTCGAGGGAAACCCCCGAAATTAACCTCAACCAGGTAACTTGTCCCAACCAGGAATTTAACCCAGGCCGCTCGTTTCACGGTCAGGCAGACTATCTCTTACTCCACAGCTGTGGACCTTATATATTCATGAGATAATGGATTACAGGTATGGAAAATTGATTGGTTTCGCTCAATATTGAGACCACCTTATTAAGGCTAAAACAATTCTTACGTACTTAATATCTTTTGCACTCTCTGGCTTCAAACATATTTCCCTTCATTCTCAGAAAAGAATATCAAGTTCTGAAATGGTCAATATAAAGAAAGAAAGATGGTGCATTTTACTTTAAAAGAGTAATTTCAATGTATTATGTGTCATTTCGGATAACAATGAAGTAAATCAGAACATGTTTTCAATATTAAGTAAGGGATTTGAAAATGATTGTACAGTAATGGAAAAAAAAACCGGACCGACCCTTGTAACTGATTTCAGAGCCTTATTGACTCCAGAGCACGATAGACTGGTAAGTAAGACTTTCGTGGTTCGAATCCTGCCTGGGAAGGAAACGTTTGTTTCTTATTCAAAATTATTCCCAATACTTTTCGATTGCAACGATATTTTACTACTTAATTAACTTATTATTCCCAGAATATGAATTTTACCAGAAATCGAAAAGTATTGGGAATAAATTTGAAAAAGGAACAAAAAAAATTTTCCTTCTCTGGCAGGATTCGAACCACGAAAGTCTTAGTTACCAGTCTATCGTGCTCTGGAGTGAACAAGGCTCTGAAATCAGCTACAAGGGTCGGTCCGGTTTTTTTGCCACTACTCTGCATTGTTCATGCCCGAAATTGACCATGACGTTAATTTTATGTGCGATACTGTCCACTTGTTGAAAGACATCAGAAACAATGGGATAAATACAAAGGATTCATTAACAGTGCAGAAGGCTTATGCATCAAGAAAATTGAAAATACTGGAATAAAACTTACAAAGTTAGGGAGTAGATTTTGTAATTGCCATTACTGTAGGCCTAATATAATATTTACGCTTACTTTTTTAGGAGAATGCAGATTAACACTGGTATTACTATAATTAATGATACATGTGTACTTTCAAATGTTTATTTTGTGTCTATATGGGAACGGAATGCTGTTAGTAGTAATACTCAGACTGGACGGCATGCGATGGCGATGGGTTGACTCAACTGGGACTCGTGACGTCACACTCTTCGTGAAAAGAAGGGGAAACCTTCCCGCCTGTAACAGAGTACGCCGTGGTTAATCACAAGTTAAATGAAAGTATTTCTAGAAAATTTTATTATGAAGTTTCTATTCTTGACTTTCAAGTTCTAGAATCTGAGTGATTGAAGTGAGACAATTCATGAAGAATGATATTTAAGTATTTTTAATTCCGCAATTGTCTGACTCATCGTGCATCGTGCAAAGTACGACAAGGGTGAACACACAATAGGACTGGGGATGGAGCGGTTCGGTTCGGAGCAGATACTGTGACGTCATTACTCGGTTGATCCGAGTGGGCCTACAGTACAGAGTACAAATTTGTGGTGGCAGATATAAAATTTGGATAGATGAAGTCGTTTTTAGAACGTATTTTGAAATTAAAACCAAGCGTGTTTTGAAAGCGTTGTAATAAAGCGCTTTCGCTTTGCTAATTGGCGAGAAAAAAAGTGCTTCTATTCAATGCAAAATGACTATTGCAAATTTTATTTGCATGATTACAGCTATTTGCGACATTATTTTATATGAAAGGCCTATTTAACCTGCAGTGTTTTTAAATATGACAGAAGAAATAAAATTGATAAATTAATTTATAACACTAATGGCTAATAAATTAACTTGTGATGTAAACGTTAAACGCTGCAGCTAAGTAAAAAACAAGATAGAAAGAAATGGGCTCCACGAAGCGCTGCCTAAAGCACTTCAAAATAACACACAGAATTATTTAATATTATGGAAAGTGGATAAAAAAATCAATAAAACGTGGAATCTTGAACTGAAGAACAAAATGTTTATTTATTTTATAATATGACTAGCATGTTCTCTTCGATGAAGAGTTATATTATTGATAAATTAAATAATTATGTAGTATAAATCATAGAAATAAATACAAATAAAATGATGACTGATGTGGTAACAAATCCCAAAAGAACAAACAGAAAAAATGTAATGTACTTCCTTTTTTTCTAACATATTTCAATATTAAACAAATAATAATAATAATAATAATAATAATAATAATAATAATAATAATAATAATAATAATAACAATGATAATAACAATAATAATAACAATAATAATAATAATAATAATAATAATAATAATGATACTTCCTTATGGCTTTTAAGGAACCCGGAGGTTCATTGCCGCCCTCACATAAGCCCGCCATCGGTCCCTATCCAGAGCAAGATTAATGCAGTCTCTACAATTTATATCCCACATCCCTCAAATCTATTTTAATATTATCCTCCCATCTACATCTTGGCCTTCCCAAAGGCCGTATTCCCTCCCGCCTCCCAACTAACACTCTATATGCATTTCTGGATTCGCCCATACGTGCTACATGCCCTGTTCATCTCAAACGTCTGGATTTAATGTTCCTAATTATGTCAGATGAGGAATAAAAATGCATGTAGTTCTGCGTTATGTAACTTTCTCCATTCTCCTGTAACTTCATCCCTCTTAGCCCCAAATAGTTTCTTAAACATCTTATTCTCAAACACATTTAACCTCTGTTCCTCTCTCAAAGTGATTGTCCAAGTTTCACAAGCATACAGAAGAATCTGTAATATAATTGTTTTATAAATTCTAAGTTTAGCTTTTTTGAGAGAAGACTGGATGATAAAAGCTTTTCATCCGAATAACAACACGTATTTCCCATATTTATTCTGCGTTTAATTTCCTCCTGAGTGTAGTTGATATATTTTGGTACTGTTGCTCCAAGATAATTGAATTTTTTCAACTCTTCAAAGGATAAATTTTCAATTTTTATTTTTCCACTTCGCACAATATTCTGGTCGCGAGACATAATCATATACTTGTCTTTTCGGGATTTATTTCCAAACCTATCTGTTTACTACCTTCAAGTAAAATTCCCGTCTTTTCCTTAATAGTTCGTTAATTTTCCTTTAACATTATCGCGTCATCCGTATAAACAAGAAGCTGATGTAATTATTATTATTATTATTATTATTATTATTATTATTATTATTATTATTATTATTATTATATGCAGTAATATGTACAGACCGTCAGTGTTCATTAGGCCCACTTGACAGGTCATATATAGGACGAATTCCTCTTCAAAAATGCTAGGGTTTCATCCCGCCTTGGGGATAAGGATGATCTCCTGTCGGAATTAATTTGTCCTGCAGCAGAAAATATTTAAATATAATAATACTTACGTCGTTGTCTGCAAGAACTAAGTGAAATACGTGAACTCTCTTTGAACGATTGCATTTACCGGTAACGGCTACGGTTAACCGAGTAACTCCGGTGCTCCGCTGCAAGCACATTGAACCGCTAGAACCGAGTTACTCAACAGTTCTACTCGCTCCGTCCCCAGCTCTAACACACAACACTTCGCGTCGTTGAAATTCTGTAACTGGCAACGCTTCTATTTTTAGTTTAAGTAACGATTGAGAACAGCTAAAATAATAAATAAACATACGTTCAGTGAATAAAGTTGTACACAAGCTCGATAGAGAGATATTCAATGATGATGGATACGTTGTTATGTCAAGTATTGGAATGTTGGAATATGACTGTTTTGCGTGCGTATATAGAGATTTTGATAAGATAATAGGTAACTGAAGCGAGAGGAAAGGTAGGTAGATATAGGTAAGTGATAGACTTGGAAAAGGGAAAGAAAGGAATTAAGAACTTCCTTCGTTCAGCAGAAGCCAGCTTAGGGTTTCGAAAAATGGGATGATTATATCAGCGCGACTGATATTGCAGACGACGTGAACATACGAGTTATGAATACGTTATATTCTTTGCGACTGGTCTGGTTAACATTGAGATCTGTCTGTAGAAAAACACAATAATCAAAATGGAGCATTAGTAATGGAAACATTAGTATGGGAGACATTTGAAAATATCGTTTAAGAAATCATTAAAGAAAACTCTTGTTTGATAATGTGAGTTATTTGGATGTTCCAATTTAAGTGCATAGAAAAATAAACCGAAAATTTTTAACACAAAAAGCAAAACGGATTACTGTATCGTTTAATTTCGCTGACAGAGTGGTGGGAAGAAATGTTAAAAAACTGACGTTGATGTCCAATTAGCGTTGCTTGAGATGTTCTGCATTGCAAATCATTAGTATGCAGGTGTTATTTTCAGTGTTGTGGAAGAGTCGAAGGGTTGTCATTTATTAAGACTAATGATCCATATGGGACTCCAGCATCAACGATACGGTCGGCTTGGGTAGCATAGTCGATATAGCGCTGGCCTTCTGTGCTCGAGGTTGGGGGTTCGATCCCGGCCTAGGTCGATGGCATTTAAGTGTGCTTAAATGTGGCAAGCTCATGTCAGTATGTAAAAGAACTCCTGCGGGACAAAATTCCGGCACACCGGCGACACTGATATAACCTCGGCAGTTACGAGCGTCGTTAAATAAACCATAATTTATTTTTTTTTCAACGATACGCCAAAAGGAAGTTCACTTCCAACTGTGACACACGCTGGCTTGGCTGAGGTAAGAGTAGAACGAAGAAACTGAGCCTTGTGTAATTGAAATCATCGTAATTTTATCGTAAGCAAGCCAATATTTATAGAATCAAACGTTTTCCTGAGATAGTAATGTTAGTACTGGAATTTTACGTCTATAGCTACTTATTCAACAGTTCGGGGACTTTGAAATCTATTGTGACTTTTGAATATCCATATTTAACCCTCTGTCAGGTACAATATGAATCGTAAGATATCCTGCGCAACTAATCCCTCAGATTAACAAAAGAAATGTTTGCTAATTTCATTGTATCGGGTTGTAAAATCGGTAAAACAGTTCAATTCAGTTCAATTTTTTATTAAAATCTTGAATCGCTTGGTGCACAAACCCTTCATGTCCACTTTTTGCAGTTTTTGAGATTCGTTGTTTATACAGCACTATTTATATACTGGGTGTTCAGTTTAAAGTGTGTCATGGCTCGCTGTATGTCGTCATGTGGCTAGCCGATGAGCCTAGAAAATTCAATCTTCCTACACTTCCACAGATGCGTATTACCTATGTGCCAGAGAAGTTGCCTAGCAAGTACGGCGTTCATTCTGAAGAGTACGTACCGATACGTACGGTAACGCCGGTATTGGCAGGAATGTGAACTGTTTGGAAACACGTACTGAGGTGAGTTTTTTTTCTTACTATCGGGATATGGGTAGAGGGTCAAGACGATTACTTACGTATTCGTTCACATTAACTTCGACGGTCAACATGGGCACGGAGCATTTGATTTGTATTGTGAAATGTTGCCGTACGCAACCGATGATAACAAATACCCTGCGTACGACTTGTCCGCGCAAAACACAGTTAGAAAGAGGTTATAGTAGCACACCGACCGTACACACCGCCATCTGTTGCTACGACGTTCAAGTTATACCGTACACGTTCTCAAGTTCAGATTGAACGCCTTGAATACTAGGCAACTTCTCTGACATAAAAGCTGAAACTCGCTTCAAATCGCTGATTCACAACAGTGACGTCATGACACACTTTGAAATGAACATCCAGTAGACGCAGTAATTGGTATCAAAATCCTTCATGTCCGAGTTCAACTGCGGATGCAACAACCGACTAAAATTTTCATTTGGTGCAGAAACCCCTCATGTCCTGGACATGGTGGATTTTTATTCAAATATGTTAGGTTGCCTACATTTCGCGCACGTTTCTGCTCTTTTTTCTCTATTTCCGCGTTTTTGCTAGACATTCACTGCAGGCTTTCTTTTTAAGGTTGTTAAAATTTAGTATAGTTAGAATGGCATCAGTCAGTGGTAAATTTACTGCAACTAAATGAAAGAAAGGTGTAAAAAGTCTTATTTAAGGCCCATTCACAATGAAAATTAAACATAACGTAAGCGTTAACTTAAGAATATAAAAGTTACGGTAAAATCAAGAAGTCATACCATCATTCACGATGGGAACATAAACATAACCGCAAACATACATGGTAACCATGGAAACATAACAACGACGCCTTTTCCTCATATTCTGTCGTATACTTCAGCGCTTCACGATTGTGTTCTGTTTGAAAATCACGTAAGCATAAGCTTGAAAGTTTGGAGTTGCAAAGTTTCATGTTAACGTCTTACGGTAATGTTTATGTCAATGTTTATGTGAATCATTGTGTATGATCCCATTTGGTAGCCTGGGCGCAAACTCTGTGTTTATGTTACGGTTATGTTTAATTTTCATTGTGAATGGGCCTTTACTCTTACAAACGTGAATGATTAGCAGAATGTAGGGACTACATAGACTGAATAACCAATCTATGTAAACTACAAAGCTGAAACAGTTAAGCCACGAGAATTAGGATAGGATTGCGGGGAAGTCACTTGCATTAATATATCATTGTGGAACATTATTATTGTCTGGTTTTATTATATTAAAATATTTATAATAATTCATACTATTTACCGCACTGCTCTGTTGTTGTAGATGAAAGTGAAAATATATGACCAATAACATTAGCTCAGAAGTCATAATGGAACTATAGGTTATTCTAAATTCCTAACTTTCGGAACGAGAAATGAGCAAGGCGGTTATTTTCAGAGCGTAATAGAGGTATGTCCCATTGCAAGAAAACGTCCGAGATTTTCGGAAGACAATGAACATTACAAG
This sequence comes from Periplaneta americana, assembly GCF_040183065.1. Lineage (NCBI taxonomy): Eukaryota > Metazoa > Arthropoda > Insecta > Blattodea > Blattidae > Periplaneta > Periplaneta americana. The sequence goes on from NC_091120.1 coordinate 134,864,691, forward strand.
AGAAAACCCAAAGTAGATACGTACAAATATTGGTTGTCAAACTCTGCTGGCAGCGTTCAAGTATGTAAATCGGCATTTTTATCTGTCTGCAGTGTCTCTGATGATAGCAGGTCTCTCAGTCATCCCTAATCTAAGTTCTGGTAAATCACCCAAAGATATTCGCAGAAAACAGCGATCTACGAATGTAAAGCCGGCTGAGGTGACATTATTAATTGGAGACCACACTAACAGTTCTCCAATTAATGAGGGACACTACACAAATGGAGAGTACAAACCCTTGTCGCCGAATCTTAATGTGAAGAATGTGTGGAAATTTTTTCAGTCTGAGCACTCTGAAATGAAAGTATCTTATTGATTTTATTGGGAAATATTCAACGACAATTCAACTTAAAATTTGGTCGACCTCAGGTTGCTACATGTATCTGCGAACAATTAAAAGTAAAAATAAAAAGTCCCAGCTTAAATGACAACGCTAAGCGTGTGCCAGTAGCAGAGCAGATAGTTCCCAGAAGAAGAGCCGATGAATTTTACAAGAAAATAGACCATGTGAAAAACACGTGTCGACAACGTGAAGATGTTTCCGCATCAGCATTGATTACATGCAAAATCTATGCTTCCAGTTATTCCCACTCAAGACACATTTTATTTGAGCCAACTTCCTTACAATGTTTTCAATATACATCATTTAAAATCTGACAAAGCCATGTTTTACACATACGATGAAACAATAGTAAAAAAAGAGTCCCAATGAAGTGTGTTCATTCATTCTCAGTTACATCAACGAATATGTTAGCCCAACCATTCGGCATTTCTATCTCTTCTCCGACAGCTGCGCCGGCCAGAACAAAAATCATAGTGTCGGCTCATGTTGGCATTGGTAGCGAAAGGAAGATTCGATTCAATCCATCAATATATTCACATCAGACGACACATCTACCTGCCTTATGACAGGGATTTCAGTGTTGTGAAGAGAACTGTAAGGAAAAAAGACAGAGTGTTCTTATCACTGGATTACACAGAATTACTTATCTCTTCTAGCTCTAAAAGTGCTTTCACGGTACACATTTTATTTATTTTATTTATTTATTTATTTATTTATTTATTTATTTATTTATTTATTCTGGTGTAGTTAAGGTCATCAGGCCTTCTCTTCCACAACACCAGGAATACAAATACAATAACAGAAATAAAAAGGAAAAAAAAAACACTATAAACGAAGTAAAGTCACACAAAAATATACACAGGTTGCAGTCACACAAACTTTAAATGAGTGATTAAGTATAATTAATTGTATCCTAATTAACTAACATAAACAAGAAACTTGCGATTTTAATCTGGAGTAAAAAAAAACACAAATCAACACTTCTAGAAATATCTAAAAAGCATTAAACAAGACAAAATTTTCCAATTTAATTTTGAATTGTGATAAAGTCAGGCAGTCCCTGACATCATTAGGTAGCGAATTCCAGAGACGAGGTATTTCTACAGTGTAGGAGGATGAGTATAGAGACGTTCTATGATGAGGGATAGAAAGAAGTGCTTGATGTCGGTTTCGAAGAGTTGTAAGAAATTGAAAGCGCGATAACAGATAATTCGGAGTAGAAGTATGCATGATTCTAAATAGAAGAGACAGTGAATGTATTGTTCTTCGTTCCTTCAGACGCACCCATGAAAGTAACTGGAGGGAAGGTGTTATATGGTCAAATTTACGAGTATTGCAGATGAATCGTATGCACACATTATGAACACGTTGTAGTCTCTCAGCTAAGAGTGAACTTACATTAGTTAGTAAGGAATCGCAATAATCAAAATGGGGCATTACAAGCGTCTGAATAAGATTCTTTTTTAGACTAAGTGGTAGAAATTCTTTCATATGAAACAAAGAGTGAAGTTGAGAAAATATTTTTTTGCAAGTGTGTGTTATTTGGGTGTTCCAATTTAGATCGCTATCCATAAAAATGCCAAGATTTTTAACTGTTTCACTGTATTTAACAATAATCCCATTCAATGTTATATGTGGTATAGTACCACTATCAAGAGTACTTCGTAGACGATTATGTCCCATTACGATTGCTTGCGATTTCTCTGGATTTAACCTTAATCCAAATTTTTGTGACCACAGTGAAATCGAATTTAAGTCTTCGTTTATTTTATTTACTGCGTCACTAGTCTCATCAGGGTGGAAATGCAAATAAATTTGCAAGTCGTCAGCATACATATGGTATTTGCAGTGGTCCATAAAGAAGAAATTCTCGATTTTAAATTGAATTAAAATTTAAATTATGGTTTATTTAACGACGCTCGCAACTGCCGAGGTTATCAGCTTCGTTGGCGTACAGGAATTTTGTCCCGCAGGACTTCTTTTACATGCCAGTAAATCTACTGATATGAACCTGTCGCATTTAAGCATACTTCTAAGCCGTCGACCTGGGCCGGGATCGAACCCGCAACCTCGAGCACAGAAGGCCAGCGCTATATCGATTGCGCTACCGATGCCGACTTGATTTTAAATATTGGTGACCAGTATATTATAAGAAAACCTTTGGAGTCAGAAGGAAGAAAAGTCCCTAGAGAAATGAAGCAGCATTTTCCAATTTGAGAATTTATTGCAAATAAACTCCTGGTGTCATCAAAGCTCAAAATTTCATTAATGGGTTGCAGAAACATATCTTCAGACTTGCAGAAAAAATCTAATTCCAGATTTTTCATCGCAACTAGTTTCTCTTATGAAGAGGTAATGATTAGTGACAAAAATATGGCCGATTTCACAAGAATGGAACCTTATATTCCTCATTTCCCAGAAATCCAATCTCTTTATGGACATTTATATTCCAAACACACTTAAGTGTCTTAAGAAACATAATGTAAATTATATTGGACAGAACTGTACAATTTTGTAACGGTTTCTGCATACAATGTACTTTCTTACTGAATTGTGTGTGTGTTTCGAGCAGAAACCCCTCATGTCCAACATGTTTAATACATTATATTTTAGAGCTTAAAATGTTAGGAAGATTCAAACTTTACAGAAAATATGTGCGTTCCACCCCTATATTTGGATTAAAATGGATTCCCATTTCTGACTCTGCAATCAAACTAATTCAGTTTTTTTCTTCTCGTGAAAAGTCACAGTAATTGGACATGAGGTGTTTCTGCACGAAGCGATTCAATTAAAAACACATTAATACAGTATTGTGCTGAAATTTGGTTTTACTGAAGAAAAACAAATTCAATGACTTAAGATTAGAACGATTAAAGCATTAAATGTAAACTGATCCCTGTTATTATTATTATTATTATTATTATTATTATTATTATTATTATTATTATTATTATTATTATTATTACTACTACTACTAAGTATTATTATTAAGTATTATTATTATTATTATTATTATTATTATTATTATTATTATTATTATTATTATTATTGTAATCAAAAGCAGTGATACAGCACATTTCATAGACATGTTGAGAAACGAAACAACCACAAATGTAACAAAACATTCATATGTAATAAAGAACAAAAATATTACTAAAATTAGAGTATACAAAAACTTTATAAGCCTACATCTGAAAACAAAGAACGACTAAACCATGAAATGTAAACTGATCCATATTATTATTATTATTATTATTATTATTATTATTATTATTATTATTATTATTATTATTATTATTAATATTAGTATCAAAAGCAGTGATGCAGCACATTTCATAGACATGATGAGAAACAAAACAATCACAAATAGAAGAAAAAATTCATATGTAGGCCTAATATAGAAGAAAAATATTACTAAAATTAGAGTATACAAAAATTTTTTAAGCCTACATCTGAAAACAAAGAACGACTAAACCATGAAATGTAAACTGATCGCTATTATTATTATTATTATTATTATTATTATTATTATTATTATTATTATTATTATTGTAATCAAAAGCAGTGATACAGCACATTTCATAGACATGTTGAGAAACAAAACAACCACAAATGTAACAAAACATTCATATGTAATAAAGAACAAAAATATTACTAAAATTAGAGTATACAAAAACTTTATAAGCCTACATCTGAAAACAAAGAACGACTAAACCATGAAATGTAAACTGATCGCTATTATTATTATTATTATTATTATTATTATTATTATTATTATTAATTTTAGTATCAGAAGCAGTGATGCAGCACATTTCATAGACATGATGAGAAACAAAACAATCACAAATAGAAGAAAAAATTCATGTGTAATAAAAAAGGAAAATATTACTAAAATTAGAGTATAAAAAAACTTTATAAGCCTACACCTGAAAACAAAGAACGACTAAACCATTAAATGTTGACTATAGCTCGACCAACCAAACTCACGTGGCCATGGAGGGGGAGACGTCATCACTATGCAAGCAGCTCGCTAAGCCGGGTTACACTAGTCAGACTCCAATTGTGAATTCGATTCAAAAGCTGTGTCTGTAGCGGAGCTTTCACTTTTCAAAGGCCTGCCGCGCACACTTGATTTCCCTTCCATTATTACAAATTACAATCTGTTTTAACTAGCCTATATACAATAAGTCGAAATGGAATATTAATTGATTGAAAAGTGAAAGAATGGATGTGAACACGACTGTTGTTTCGAATAGATTAAAACGTACTCGCTGCGAGACATCGATCAGGGAGCGCATCTACAACACAACAGATCCCACTACGACAACCTGCGCACGAACGAACACTGGTTAGTGGCGCAGGTTTTTATGTCAGTGATCGGGCTGTAGTCACTTACTCATCATCATTATTATTAATAGTTTCAAAAACATTGTTATAACATTGTTCACACACCATGTTTGTATGTTTTAAACAGAAAACAACGTTGACAAATTTTTTACAGACGTACTTACAATAACGAATTTTCTTTGGATCCCTGCACTTGAAACACCTCTTTCTTTGTCCGTCATGGCAAATAATAGGTTGATCGTCTTGTTGAGGTTTAGGTTGAAATTTATGAAGTCTCTGCTGCAGTTCTAATGGCATCCCAACTGTTTGAGCGCTTCGTCTTTGTAGTTGTTCCAAACACAGTTCGTTTGATAAGGCTTTCAAGTAAAATCGCCACCTGTTTCTGGCGCTTTGGTATGCATTGTTATAGGCTAAGGAAATGATTTCCGAATTGATTCCTGCCATATTTAAGAAGACAAAGAAAATGTTCCTGGCGACGTTCTAAGTAGCGCACAACTTATCCACGACGGACTTGGTTGAATTGTAGTCCAGTATTGCTTGTGTATTTGGTGAATGGCCAGAAGGCACTTACGAGGTAAGGGAGAGAATACGTCATCAGATTATTTGATATTCGTGTTACAGCTGGGTAAAACTTCTGTTACATCCAAAACAAGTAATCACCCAAATCAGTAATTGAACCAAAGCCCAAGCACAGCTACAGATGGGCAGGATCTTTATGGAAACTTTGGCAGAAATAAATGTAACAACATAAGAACTTTGAAAACAATAATATGGGTTAAAAATGTATTGGTTGATATTTCCTTACCTTATACAAACTGAAAATGACCATTGGCCATCAACGTTCCTGGCGACGTTGTAAGTAGCGCACAAATTGTCCACGACGTCCACTCCGGACTTGGTTGAATTGTAGTCCAGTATTGCTTGTGTATTTAGTAAATGGCCAGAAAGCACTTACGAGATAAGGGAGAGGATACGTCATCAGATTATTTGATATTCGCTTTACAGCTGGGTAAAACCTCTGATAAATCCAAAACAAGTAATCGCCCAAATCAGTAACATATTCACAATATACTTGTTGACTTCTTTCAATGTATGTAGAGTAAGGTTGCCTTTATCGCACCACTTCAGCATTTATAATTTTCATTCAACAATACAGTTTTTATTTTCTACATTCCTTTACAGAGATACATTCCCGGAACATTTAGCTTTCATGTAAAAAAGAATCCTTGAATTTCATTTAATATTTTTTAATTAGAATGACATTTTCGAAACACTTGTCAGTGGTGCCATTTAGGCAACCAGTTTCCTAAATAGCACCTGCGATTTCTTAAATCGCACCTCTTTATCTGCAGGAAACAGAATGAAAGAAAGCTTTTAATTAAAAATTACAACCACTGAAGATGGGGGAGCATAGCCCCCGAAACATGTATGGTTTCTAACCATTTTTATTATTTTATTTATTTTATCAATAAATAGTGTTCAGACAACTGTAATAATTATCTCCATTATTTTTAATCTTCACTTATGAACACTGTTGTATTTTGACCTTTTAAGTATTTAATAAAGCTTTTAATATTGAACATATTGAACAATATTTAATATGAATAATGTAATAAATGCAAACTACAAGTTTATTGAAATTAATGAAAGAGAGTAACGCTTCTTGAAATGAAATTGAAAAAAAAATAGAGCATAAATTACTTAACATTTAAACTGCCTGAATGCGCTTTTTTTATTACACATTTGCCATGTGCTTTACCAGGTAGTTCTCCACGATTATCTCGAAGCTACCGAAGAATTACTTCATGCTATACGCTGCCTGAAATGGTTTGAAGATAGAAACATCTAAAGGCTGGGCCTATGAGTATTATGTCGAGGAAGCTGAAGCAAGAGCACACCATTTTCCCGAGATAATGTAATAGCTTCTGAATTTTTGGAATGGATCGTAGAGGTGGACATACATAGAAGCAGCATTTTTTTCTATGGCAGTTTTAGTGGCAAATAAAGTGTTTGATTATTCGACAAATAGTTCACTGTTGATGTAACCTGACTCAGAGCAAACAACTAATGATCCTGGAGGAGCGCTAGCTGATAATGTAGGAAGCACTCTTTGACGTTTAAAAATTATCATAGGAGACACAAAATGCCTGGTGCGCTCGTACAACACACACTTCTTGTTTTAAAGCCATTCTCACCACTTGATATTGCACCAACCTGATGCATTCCTCGTTCTGCTAAAATTTTTGGGGACTTTTTTGTACGGTTAGAATTGCTACAGTTGCCCATATCGCACCGGTGCGAATTAGACACCTACAAAGTGGTGCGAATTGAGAAACTACGTCATAAGTTATTATTTCCTTCATTCTAGCATATAATCACCACATGTTCGAAAATCGTACAAAGTTAAATGTTCTTTAATATTTATTTAAACTAGTAACGTCTTAAGATTATGGATTCCTTCGCATACAAATCCGTTATTTAGTTACAAAACGTTAGCTAAATATACATCCACCTAAGCGATTATATTAGATACACTATCACCACGCTGAAGACACAAAGAAGTGGCAGAAATCAAGTGACATGGTGGAAGTTCATATGGTAGATTGTAACAATACCACTAGATGCCACACTACTACAGTAAATTGTTTTCAACTAGCAGTGGTGCCATTTAGGAAGCGGTCTATTTATGCTACTCTACCCTATATAGGCTACTCGTAGTATCTAATTACAAATTATCGAAAGTGGAACAAATTCGCCTTATATTGATTAATTTTATATGGTTGCTAGCAAATTTCGATAATAAGAATTCTTAGATCTTCCATCCAGGCGATAGCTCTAGGACAGTGGTCGTCAGCATTCGCTGAAATGAGTTACGGGTAAGCAGTGCATGGCGACATGCACTCTCGTGCAGGAGGAAGCATACCTGCTAGCTGCCACGAATGCACGGTGGTGCTGTAAGAAAGAAGCTAGCCCGAGAGCGCAGTGTTCTGATGGTCGCTGCTCTAGGAGAAGATCCCATTTCATGCTCAAAGTAAATTTTAGATTCAATATATTTATATTCCAGCATTACTTTCAATGGATACAGATTCAAAACAGAATAATACAATACGACGGCAAGATCACAATATGTTAATCATTTATTAGTAAAGAACAACAAGGAGATTCCATTTTCTTCGGGTAACATTGAAACATGCTTGTTATGACGCTACAAATCGTGCACAATTGGCCTAATTCTGGTACCAGTGACAGAAAATGTTACCTAGGAACTAGTATTCATCACCGATTTCACAACACAAATTCTATACAACCTACCTGGAAGAAAAAGCTTCAAAACAACAACAAAATAACAATGTCTTAGAAACGATTACTTAGCAACCCTGCAATATATTACGTCATATCCAGCACACATGTCTCTACCACGTCATAACATGACATTTTATAAATTTATATTATTTTTGTTTATATATTTTAATGCTAGAATAGCATAAAATGTTGTATGTAACACGTGTATAATCTTCATTATCGCGATATCTAACATCAGATTTATTTATTCCTCTAAAAATTAATTTGAAGATTCATGACTGCCACATTTAGCTTGAAGTGCAACACAGTCTTAGACCATTCATTCTTATACTCTTCAGAAACTCTCTCTCACCCCAGATATATTTTATCATCGCCGTCTACTGATTTTATCAACAGTAATCTCACTGGAGTTTTTGATTTATCTAGAGAAAATCAAAACTCGAGTGGGATTTAATTGACTATTATACGATTAGAAAAAGTATATACAGATTAGAAGTAATGAAACACGCTAATACAATAAAACATTAATTGATTTACGAAAATAATGAACTATCTTCAAATGTATTATTGTAACATCTCAACATTACATATATTCCGCTAGATGGCAGTGGTGTGTTATGATTAGCTGTTTTCTTGTTATCGGTTGTGCCAACTATAGAATATTCATTTAACTCTGTGGACGGTTACTAGTCAAGAAGGCTTTGTTGACTCAGTTTTATTTTTATTAAAACAGTTTCATTCCACTTCAATTATGTGGTTCCCAATAATCAATCTCACTTGACAGATGATTTGCAATAAATCTTAGTATTAAACAATCTCTGATACGTGAATATATATAATATATCATTCAGCAGAAGCTGTAACATAACCTACATACTATAAACAAGTATTAGATAAGTTTTAATTAGGGATGATGAAATAAACAAGAAAAGATATAATTAAGAATGATGAAATAAAAAATAAACATGAATAATTTTAAAAGGAGCAATTATTGAAAATTCAATTATCAAATATGAATATTTAGTGGTTGGTGGTTCAGTTTATGTTATATTGGACCTGTGCATAAAAGAAGTGGAACTCGTTGATGTACATGTACATGGTGTATTCCTCAACTTATTCAGGATTTTTCATCCATTTGTAAATGGGGTTACAGGGAAGATGCACTGGTATGATCAGTGATCTTCATTAATTCTTCTTCTTGAATGCTAATGCGAGTCATATTTGAAACTGCTGCTGCTGTAATTTTCTATTGTTTGACGTCCAGATCAGTGCAGTTTGAAATGTTGGCAAATGAACAAACAAATGCTAGGGTAGTGATAAAAACAAACAAATGCTAGGGAAGGGATAAAATTAAACAAATGCTAGGGAAGCGATAAAATTGTGCGATAAGCAGCCATGATTGGTTAAAAGACGTCCTTCGTAACGTTTTATTGGTCAAAAGTATTATGACATAGTAAACGTTAATTCCAGAGTGGAAAAAGCAAGAAAATCCACCCCCTTCACAAGTCGCCGCACGCCACGAGATGATAAAAATTAATTCCATTCGAGCTTTGCCAATCATATTAAGTATACAGAAGATGCCTTTCTTGGAAATACCGAAACCTTGTTTATTGCAGGCTTCTTTTATTTTCACTTAACTGTACTTGGCATTGGAAAGGGTCGTAATGTACCCCTCCCAAAAAGGCTCGATTTTCTTGGGAATTTCTGCTGTGAGTCGCCGTGTACTCTGACTATGAGCTCACTACTGGTCTGTTACCTCGCGCCACAGTTCAGCTGTCGTGTGACTCCTGACTCATATGATGTCATTCAAATTCGTTATCAGAGATCGGAAACAACCTTGTACAAAGACAGAAATAAAGACCAGAGATTTTGAAACTTCCATCACATCGAAGTTCCCCTGCTAAGAAATCACCATAATCTCTCTTAAGATCTGCTAAAAGGTTATTCCACTGTATTGTTTTCTAGCGTGTAATGATGGTCGCACTCAACACCAACATTTTCGTTTACTACTCCTTCCAGAATCACACAAGAAGCAGCAGCAGCAGGAGGAGCAGCAGCAGCTGCAAGAACTACATCCTCTGCACTCGACGCCATTTTCAAAAGTAAAATTTATTTAATTTATAGAGTTATATAATTTGTTACAAGAATATTATTGTGAGACCAACACAAATATAACATATAGCAAGTTAAAGAAACATGTTGCGTATAAAGTTTATTGAAACCTACATCGTTTAGGTCTGTATACCCACATGGTTCAGTATTAAGAGTGGAGATGGGTGAAATTTTGATCATTTTCAGTCAAATATTGCAGTTTTATTTTCTAGTGAAAAATGAATCAGCAATTTCTTATTTATATGTTGAGCAAGTTTCAGTGCTCTGCGACGCTCGAAAGCATAAAAAGTACGCAATAGCCTATACTAATGGCAAATTTTATCAGCTGTTTTCTACCACTTCTTTCAGCAAATTTCGTCGGGTTAGAAGTGTAAATTCTCTTACAATTTTGATTCTAGGAACATGACATTTTTACTGTATGCTCTTACTGCGGTTAACAAATTGCCGCATGGGTTTTTTTTTATGATTAAATGAATACTTTTGAAGTAAAACATGAAATGTTTATAGTGGCAATGGAATATTTTTGTTTTTAGATATAAGGCGTTTAGTTGCAAAATCAGATACATCATTAAAACCTAATTTTCCAGTATGAAGGGAAAACGTTTGCAAGGAACCAAGGATTTCCTTGTCTAACCATAAAAATCCATATGATGTATCTGACTTTGGAACATAACAGGCTATAGCAGTTGTAGAATCGTATGAAGATATGAAATACAATATTAACTCATTTTAGAAAATAAAGTGATATACTATCTGAATTATCAACTACATGCCTCATATACAGTGGTTATAAATACTTTTTCCCCTTTGTAGTAAAGATATAGAAAAATTAATGCCTAACGGTTTTCTAAATATGTCGCTGTTCTTGCAAAAAAAAATAAATAAGTAAGACCTTTTACCGAAAAATTGAGGGACATATTTCATTTTGAAATATGCCAATTTTTCAAAATATGTTTGTTAATAACTCAGAAACTGACTGACTTACAGAAATAAAGCTTAACCACATCATTGTCTATCACACAGTGAGAAATTTCACCCATCATCTCCCTTAAAATAAATTTTTCATATACTTACGGAGCAAAGAATGAATTAAATCCATTCCAGTATTCGCAGTGTCTGTACGACGAACTGAAAACAGCTATCTATGCGGTCATTTTGTCAGAAAAATACATGGAAGTATGGCTCAATGATCTAGACATTTCGGCGTTACAGTTTCCTTCATTTTCTTGTTATACTCAGCCAGTTGAGAAGTGCGTGAAATTTGTGACTGAAGCTTCTAGTTCCAATGTAATAAAAGATCAGCGATGGATTTATAAGGGCACGAATTGGTTTTACCCAAGCTGGACACATCAACAAGATACAGTGTAGAATAATACAAAGTATCATACTAAAAGTAACCTATAATATTTTGTTAATCTTAATTACACATCCAATTTATGTGAAATATCGGAGAAATTTTATTCTCCCCTTAATTTTATATAAATAATTATGTCATGACTTCATTTGTTACTTTTTTTAATACTGTTATATTAGCTTTATATTTATTATTTTGAAGCTTAAACTATAATTTGCAAAACATCCATGTTTTATTATGAACTACATACAATTATTGAAGAAATTAAGAAATCTCTAAAACATAATTTGATTAATATTGTTCGTTACATTTTTCAAGCATTAAGTTTATGTGACAGAGAAAAAACATGTTTTTCTGCCTTTTTTATGCTTAGGTAGTTCCTACTTTCTGAGTATTTTTGCAACTTTTTAACTTTTTATGGGATTAAGTAATTGTATCTTTAATAATCTGTGAATTAATCATATTATACAAAGACACAATATTCGAGTTTCACTAGTAATTAAATTTACAGAATTTACGAAATATTTCTAAAATATAAGGCTGGGTAGAGCCCTCAAGAAGTTAGTCTATTAGAAAATCAAAGCTATTATACACACATCAAAATTGTTTAAGGAACACAGTATTTTTCATTTAATTCTCAATGAAGAAACATATTACATGACATGCAAGTATTATTATGTATTATTTATGTATAGAAAAGAATTCTACACGGTATGAAAGTGATGATTAATAATGTTAAAGAAACACGCATAAACTGTTCTCAGACTGAAAAGATTAAAGTTTTCAAATGTCTTTAAAATACTACTGTTTTTCTCTCACACAAAACTTTTGTCATTAATAACGAGTAGCACCATCTCTTGCATTCAGTACTGCTGGACACCTTCTTGGCATTGAAGACATGAGATGCAAGATTTTATCTTGAGCAATGTTCTGCCAGTGAATTTGGAGACGTGCGAACGGCTGATAGAGAGTCTCAATGTTTTCAATGTCCTCTAGAACTCTATTTTGAAGGTTTTCCACCAAATTCTCAATTGGATTAAGATCCGGGGACTGAGAAGGCCACCCTAGAACTTCAATATTGAGTCTTCCCAACCATTGTATTGATGTTCTGGTAACTTGTGCAGTGGCATTGTCATGCATTAGAAGGATTTCAGGATAAATTTCTTGAGTGATGAGAAAGACTACAGGCTGCAATATCTCTTGAATGTAGCGATTTGCTCCTAGTGTTCCTTGAACTAAAACGAAGTCAGTCTTCCTGTGTGCCATTATTCCTCCCCATATCATGATAGAACCTCCTTGGAATTTATGAACCCCCTGTACATATCTTATTCTTTCTGCTTGACCTGGTTGTCTCCATATGCATATTCTGCTGGAATCTGGATGTAAACCGAAGCATTATTCACCTGTCCAATCTTCATGTTGCTGACACCACAAAAAACACGAGGTTCTCGATTTCCACACCTCAATGGGCGACGGGTATTAAGACCTCTCTCGTGCAATCTGTTCCTAATGATCTGGATTGATACAGCAACATTCCCAACATTCTGCAAAGCACTTCTTAACATGCTTGCAGTTGAAGTCCTTTCTCTCAAGGCTCTTAGGCACAGAAATCTGTCTTGTGCGGCAGTTGTAACTCTCGGTTTACCTGGATGTTGTTATTCTGGACCACCAAATTCACGATATCGACTTCACATTCAGAATATTACGCCTCTTCCAGTATTCAGAGCTCTCGCTGCGTCAGCTTGTGTTCCACCGTTTTCAATTATACCGATTGCTCTAAAAATGTCATCGCGGCTTGAATGACGACGTTGAGCATTCATTTCTACTATTTTTTAATGTTTCACACTGTTGAAGTTACCCGGATTCTTCGTTACAAATGAACCAAGTACCCTATGTAACGAATTAAAGTAAAAAATTCCAGTGTAATAATGTTAATAAAACAAACACTGGTTGCTATGGTGTCTGGTGCATAGATAAATTAATAACTCACTTATGTGTGCCCGATGCTTAGTACTTATTTGGGTTTGGAAAGAATTTTATTAATAAAATAATTTGTTCATTAGATAATTTTGATGTGTGTATGTCTCTGTAAGACACAACTTTTCCGCACTATTACAGTTTTGAAGTCAATTAAAAGTTAAATTACCTAAGTTTTCGCTCCACCCTACTAATCATGTTCGTGAATGTCGTTATGAATGAATTGATAAAATGAAGCCATAAATATATACCATACTTACGTGTTCTTTATACACGACATAACTATCCACACGTACACATCATGTGAAATGTGAATAGTACATCTAAGTTGTTGAACTGCAATCTCGTAAATAAAAAAAAATGAACAAAATGAGATGTCACTTCCATCAAATAAATTTTCCTAAAACTACTACAAACACATCTCATATCAAGGTATAGATACAAACTTCACAAGAAGTGTCTTGTGTAAGACATTTGTTCATTTTGAGGATATTAAAATGTTTCTTCGCTCTTTTCTCGTAATTAGTTACAGCAATGAGACCTTTCTTCTCAAGTTTATCAAATTGTAGAAAAAGTTAAGGATACATGCTTTGCAGTTTATTTTTCAAAATATCTTTAATCCTATAAGAAACAAAGAAAAGCAAATTGAAACTTTTCTTAGATTCTCAAACATTCCACATGTCCTAAATTTGTCGTGTTCCTCTTATTTCCTGCAGTTGACTATAACTTATTGCCGCTGTGAAATGGGCGGATGCGTGGGATTTCTCCACCATTTGAACGGCCAAGGCATATACCGGGTGATTCACAAGGATTAACCGTCCACTGTGGAGCATATTTGCGGAGACATTCTGAGCAAAAAATGTCATATAAACATTTGTCCTAATCTTAATATTTTCAGAATGATACTAATTTGAAATTATTCGTAAAATACCATTATTCTTTAGTTTTAAGGATAAAAGAATATTATAGATAGGGAGTGAACTCTTCAGGAGTATCATTTCTTAATTAGCTAGTATTCTGAAGCTAAAAAGTGTTGTGAATTCCAAACTTCCTTCGTTCAGATTTTTTTTTTCAATTTTTAACCTCGCATTTATCACAACAATTGTTACATACAAATCATGCCAATCTTGTAAATTCTTTAAGACTGTACATTAGGATACATAATTAAGCTGTAAAGAATCAAGTCGTATGATTTGTAACAATTTTGGTAAGTGCGTAAGAATTATGTCATTTTTAGTTAAAAATTGAAAAATGAAATTTGTACAAACTAATTAATAACACACGTTTAGCTTCAGAACACTAGCCAATTAAAGAAATGACACTTCTGAATAGTTCATTCTCTATTTGTAATAATTTTTACCCATAAAACTAAAGAAAAAAGGTATTTAACTAACAGCTTCAAATTAATGTAACTTTAAAAATATTGAGATTAGGACAGATGTTTATATGATATTTTTTGCTCAGAATGTCATTGGAAATAAGCTGACGGTAAATCCTCGTGAATCACCCTGTGTATTACGACCATATGGGGAACTGGATTTGAGAAAAATGTGGCTTGTGGGGTTTCTGCAATTCACGATTTGTATTTGGTTTGGTTAAATTGCAATGTATTATTTACTTATTTACTTCTAATTTTTTAATATTTACACTAATCAAGACCTTCTTCTCTTGCTCATCAAATGTAGGAAGTTAGGGATGTACAGTGTGGAAGTGAAATAGCCTTTGAGATTTTCAGAGCGAATAGCTCGTATTGTATGTATCAAAAATTGTTATGTCATATTGGTGGAAAGTTAATAGTTTTTTTTAGACAAAATGTTTTTTCTCAAATGTTTAAGAACCTCTTATTCGGTAACTATAGTGAGTACGATGTGATTTTTGTCCATATTGATAGGAAAACTAATAAAAAATAATTTATCCGTCTGGTGTATTTCAATATTTGGGCGGTTTTCGTGTAAATTTAATTTCAAAAACCATTTCGAGCCACTAGACGATGTGAATTGGTTGCAACACAGCGCCAGAGAACAGGTCATATAGCAAGACACACCGAATTTATTGACCTCTTACATCTGTATTACAAGACAAGTGTGTTAGCGGCGATGTTGCGAAACTGTTGAAACTTCAAACTAATTTTCTAATTGACCGTGCGTTCAATCACAAAACATAATGTAGGTTTCCTATTCATTTTTGTGTACACTATCGTCACTTTCAATCTCCAAGGTTATTTCACTTCCATCCATTATACTTGTGGTATTATAATAATGACATATTCTTTGGTCAGCACAACTTCAGTTTTTGGACTTTAGCTGTGAATGAAGTGAATTTTTCTCAAATACTATTTTATAATCGTCAGTTAAAAATTAAATTACTAGTAACACTCATTAATATGACACTCAAAATCAAAATGTTTACTGGAGATCTAGATATACGCATCTGCTATGAAAACTTAAAAATTAATTTTCAAGTAAACATTATATTTCCTTTATGTGTAACAATATTAAGAGACTGAAAATTTTTCATTATGAATTTAATATGTCACAGTGGTAATCTTTTCATTGGAATGAGGGATTATAAATTAGATACTATTGAACACAGAGGTAGAAAATAAATTCTAAAATTAAGACAAATGCACTTGTAATAAGTCCTAGGAAAAGTAAATAAAACGCCAGAGACAAGTGTGTTAAATCAAACACAAAATAATCATCTGAATCTCCTTCCTTAACATGGACCTGGGTACCATTGACAATTTGCTCAATAAACATAGCAGAGTGATAGTTGATAATTCCTGATTCAATTAACATTTTAATGACATGATTGAGTGATTGTGTATAATAGTTTCCTTTTTTCATCAGAAGTCCTATTCTGTTGGGCATTATATTGTCATGTAGCGAGCAGAGCACACTTTTCCAATTGGAATACTTTCTTGCTGCTGTCTGTTGTGCCCAGATTTCCATTGTCAGTGTTGAAAAATTTCTGTATGTGATAGTTCTTTTGAGACAGTCTTCCAAATCCGAACAACTTTTGCGTAAGGAAGTTAAATTTTCAATTGGAATCTCTTCTAAATGTTTTTGGAAACTATTATGTAATTCGTCTTCGTAACCGAAATCTAAATTGGAATTCAATAATTCTTCGAAAGTAGTTAACGGCTTCTCTAGACCCGGGTTGACCAGAATGCTAATTAAATAAATCTGGAACAAGCAACTCATGGCATATGAATACCACACGAACAGTAAAAATACGAATCTCAGAGTTGATGTACGTGGCATGTCTGTTACAGATACTCCCAGCACAATAGCCCAGACGTTATAAATGCAGGTACTCAGAGAATTGTAACGATCTGATTCTTTTGATGGTCTATTCTTCTGGTCTTGAGCTAACAACAATATAACCAGTGAAAATGCAATAATAGAAAGGAATATCATTATCCAGCAAGAAATATCAAATATATTACTAATTTGATGTAATCTGGAAAGTTGAATTGGGCACGGAACATACCATTTCTCATATATAGTACTGTAGGATGTGCTGAATTCAAATATGCCAAAAATACAGATTAGGAAAGTCATTCCACCTATTGCAATTTCAGCCTCATTGTCTGATACTTTATGCACTGAAACCACATATCTTTCAACAAACGTTTGATTATTTGGAGAAATAGGAAGGTAATTCAAGCTCAGATTAAGTTTTTTCGAAACTAACTCCAAGAGATGTATCTCAGCACCAGAGAATATATGTTTTGTCTGATTCCTCTCGTCAGTATATTTTCCTACATATGATGTTGATGGCTCGTGAATTTGTACCCAAATTCGTAACTCACGTCCAGAAAATGTTTTCGGAATTTTAGGTGGATACAAATCAGATACGTTTACAAACTTCCCAATATCGGCAATGACCCACTGGTTCACTAGCATTACGTCTTCTTCATTGAACTGGGACTTAGCAGAATGAAGGGGAAGCCATGTATATAAATTCAGTGTTGAATTTTTATCGCGGTTCCTGGTTTCTGTCATATTGTGTATGGTGTTTACATTGGGAATCAATATAAGAACGTCGACAATAAAATGCTTTTTGAACATTATTTGCAAAAGTGACAGTACTAATTCTTTGGGATTTCTTTCTGTTGGAATTGTTATGACGAATAAATATCTTGCTTTGGGGTATAAAATCAATTGATAAACGAATTCTTCTAGGGTGTAAATTACAATTTTTTCAATATCATTTGTATCATCATCATCATCATCATCATCATCATCATCAGGCCATATAAATATTATATGAGTGCGAACATTTCTCTCACGCTTTGGTGTTTCTGGGATGTCAAAATAGGGGTTGGAAACCTCAATAAGCCATGCATTTTCCTTGTGGATTAATTCCATTATGAAATTAACCATGTCCAAATCAGAAGCCTGATGTCGTAGCCTTGGTGAAGTACCGGTATCAGGGGAGTAGTGACTGACGCTTGACATTGAAAATAGAAGAGTGCTTCCTTTCTCAAAATGTTGACGTATGACAGCAGTGACACATGCAGCAATATTGCTCTGTATGGTAGTTAGATGCCTGTTGTCTGCAGCTGAGATCACGTTTTGCAGGACAGTGGAAGTCACAAGAGAAATTATCAGATGTGAAAATCTGAAAATGATAAATTTAATGTTAATTTCACTCATCCTCTAATATTGTAGAGTTTTATGACTTACGTTGTGTTGCCCATCTCTTGTGTAATTGTGCATTACGATTACGTATGTCTGCAATCGTTACCAAGTGGTTGCTATTGTAACAGATTTATGATAAACGAATCTCTGTAAAAAAGAAAATTTAAAACATTTCTTTTATTTTTTTTTTTCGATATTTGAATTATCCAATTTAGACGCGTGTAATTTTATATTAGTAGCATATTATGTTTGTGTCTAAACACTAATTACATTTGAGCAAGAAATACTACCTTTCCTTACGGATGTAAATACACAAAATCAATAACTTCATTCGTATTTGAAAGAACTTCATATACTTTTATATATCGGCAAAGATGTCAACGGATTTTCAATTTTACTTTAATATCTTATTAGATCATTAGTTTATTTGAGAAGCAGCCATTTAATAGGACGTCAGTGTTTTGACTATATTCTCGCATTTACCCGTACTATATTCTTTCTATCAGCTAATTGAGTAAATGACTAGAGTGTAATACGAATGATATGAACGAATACCGGTATTCATCGCTGTAGCCTTCTTCCAAAAATTCTTGTTAGGTTATGTCCAGTACTACCGTCACACCTCCATTTACTGAGCATAGTGACAGATATTTCACGTAGTGACTTAAAAGTATGGTTAAACATTATTGTTGAACTGTAATTAACAACAATTCTTCTGTCTGATGTAATATAAACTGAATATCTATACGTATATTTTCTCATGCAGAGTAACACTCTTCTCCGTTTTTTTTTTCATGGAGAAAATTATGCGAGGGATAAGTGTAAACTTCTAATTAGGCGTCATTAATTATAATTAATAATGAAATAAATTTATTTTTATTGTGGTAGCTTATTTTGGAAAAGTCATTGATAAATCTTTGGTTAGATTTGTAACATCTCTTCTGCCTGAAACCATGAAATATAATTCCACTGAAGAAAAAAACTCCACCGAACTCTGGCGTTTAATATTTTGCACCTTATTTACTTTTACTCTTGTCACTGTTCTCTCTACACTTGGGTCCGCCTGACTTTAATCTGGAATAGGCCTATATTGTTTGGTAACTTCTATGTAAATGTTTTTATATTTTTGGATGGTCGTAGTATATCGACAGGACGATGTTTTCTATTTCCAGGTAAATATTTCATACTTGCTGTAAGCTATGTAGAATAGATTCTACAGTCAATAACTCATTCCATTTCTTATTGGAGTCTTTCTTTGATGAAATCTCTCAAAATAATGCAAGTACCGATATTAATTATTTGTATAGTGGTTTTGAATCAACATTCAATATTATTAAAATAAATCATTCATTCATTCATTGCATTGTGTCCAAGGTCATAATGGAATAATTTTGAACTCTGTTGTGAAACAGAGTCCGTTATTCAGAATACAGAAACTAGTACTGCTGATAACTGCTCTTGTAAACTATGTGGAAAAATATAATTATACATTTTTACCTATCCACGTAAATAAGTCTCACCCTGAAAGCTAACGAAATAAAATAGCCACCAAATATATTCATGTAATAATCACTCTGATTCTATTGATACTTAAAATGAAAATGCCAATGTTGATATAGATGGTGCTATCCTGTCTTCTCGGAACAAAAAATCGTCGGAAATATTAATTAATTCTCGAAGGAACATTTAAAAGTTCCATTCTTGACAATTATTTCGAATCTTTTTCAAAACATGTAACAGAATTTTCTTATTATTTAGTTATGGCAATGAATACTCTTCCGGAACCGAAATAGGCTATCCCGTTGTTAAATATTATAAGACACGGAAAAGGGGACAAATTTCTTTTCGTACCTCCTATTCTTCAACAAAAAAAAAGAAAAAACCTAAGAGGATACGTGAAAATACTATGAACTGAATCAATACCATTATTACAACCAGCAGCGTAAGGTAGTGAGGATAATACTAAGTAACCAGACATATAATATTAGATATAAAATCCCTATTGAACACTTTCAACAACTCTTCATTGAAGAGAACTATTATATTTAAGCCTTATTCAACTAAATGAATCCGCTAATTGGGGAGGATCTAACCACCAGCGAAAAAGAAATTTTGTTTGTCTTCGTCCATATGCCGTCATCGCCAGATCAATTATTGCTCATAGAATGGCTAGTATTAAGTTTCATTTTTAATGCTATGAAGAAAAGTTGATAAATGTCCTACACATCTTAAAATTCTAGATTAATTTTTATTTGCAAGGGTGGCAATAAGATATTTCAAAATGGAGACCAATAACAATATTTTCAGTTCCCAGAAGAATAATTGAAAAGGCTTTGACTAGATTGTTGCCATATTTTCTATATTATTCACCAAATCATCGTAA
The DNA here is from genome assembly GCF_040183065.1 of Periplaneta americana. NCBI lineage: Eukaryota > Metazoa > Arthropoda > Insecta > Blattodea > Blattidae > Periplaneta > Periplaneta americana. Next base: position 134,885,195 of record NC_091120.1, read on the forward strand.
ATTTTTATCTCTTTCTGGCACACTACTAACACCTTCTTAGTATGTGCTTGTTGACAAGCAGTAAAATAGAACAAAAAAAGTTTATAGTGTCGTCATTTTTTATGTATCCAAAGCATACGATATTATACGTCATGAACATGTAGGCAAATGTTGACTCCAGGCAGCTCTACCTCAAAATTTAAGAAATTTATTTCCAGATTTAATACAAGGAAATAACCTGAAATAACCTGAAAATAGAGCTGGAAATGGAAACAAAAAACTGGAAATATTCCTCTACTTTAATGGACGGCAAAAGGTTCAACATTGTCTCCCACATTATTTAATCAACCACTGACGCCATAATTAAAGAACTAACTGAGCCACAATAAACACACAAACTGGGATCTAAATTCCATCCAGAATTGGAAGGTTCATCTGCTTTGGCCTTTGCAGATTATATCTCAGTCATTAGTAAAGATAAAAGTTCTGCCCAGAGGCTTTTAAATCTTGCCGTTAACAGCTTAGCGTCAGTTGTTTTAAAAGTCAATTCTTAAAAGTGTAAGGTTATTAATATTGAAAACGACAAAATTAGTGTAGGATCTTAATTCTTTGACGAATGATGAAGTTATTAAATATTTGAGCGTTAGGTACCTTTTTCTGACGGAATTATTTTTAATAAGAACACAATAATTAAACATTTAAATAATGATTCAATCCTGTGGCAAGTTCCACTCTACTGAAATCTAATCAGAAACTTATCATCATAAATCAATTTATTCGGCCAAGCATCATATATACACTACAAACAATACATATTGACAAGATACTTCAATCATTCTTGGAAGATTCGGGTAAAATTATTATATCAATAGTTAAATAAATTGTAAGTCTGCCTCACGATTGATCTATTGACATGCCGTATGCAACGAAAAACTTAAGGGATTAGACATAATCAGAACAACGTAGAAGACAAATATACAGCACTTGAATATCACAAAGAGGTTGCTGCAAATAGGACACACACCTACATAGCAGTCGTAATTTACGTTATGAAATTAGACCATCATTATCTAACTTGGGAATACCTTAAAATGACAATTCAGTATCGACTTCCGGGCGTCAACTTCGAAAACAAGAGAGGCAAGCTTTCGATTCTTCGAGTCGTCTTACTAACAAAGGTAAAGTGTATCCGTTTTTGCAGATGATCTCAAGAGTAATTCTTGGATTAGAAATAGAACTGGAATATCTTCATCGGAAAGGACAACAGCCATTACAATGTCCTGTAACACCGCAGCAGTGAGGGCTGTTCCAGGAAGAACTACAACCACGAACCGTTGTCGTTTCACTGGATGCGAAAAAGTGGAGACGTTGGGTCTTGTGTTGGGATATTGTCCTAAAGAGGAACTTACGAGCAGCGCTAGGATTCGTATGTAGTAAAAGCTAATATTTTTGTCAGTATAGTTTGTAAACTTGCAAGCCATGCCCCCAACTCCTTATACTTGCCATTCTTGTCATTCAGTACTTCCATTAATTAGTGATAAGGGTATTTATTCCTCTTAACGACCACTGGCAAAACAGCGAGAGGTTTAAAAGCTGTATTATCCTGTCCTTGTGACTTTTCTTGCATTTCGAGTCTTATCAACTGGGCTTAAAACCTTCTTAACTGACATCACATCGACTCAACTATACTCGGCGTCGTTCTTAACTCTTATTACATATAAATCCTAGCTCTGCTTATTAGAAATAATAGGCACCACACTGTTCGATATCACATCGTTTCTGCATTACGTAAAATAAATTGTAAGTTTTAGAGGAAATACTCTGTTTGTCAGAAGGTAGAAGTAGACATAAATAGACCAAAAAAGAAAGCACTAATTTTAGCCCCGATCATAAGGTTTGAAATAAATTTTCAGCAAGCCAAGGAAGTGGGTGATGAAAACCGGATCCTAATCTTCCATGTATTTATCGCTTAAGCGAGAGATATAATGCTCTTGATTGACATATACGGGAGGTAAGGCGTTTAATTTTTATTGCTCGTGGGGCACCTTTTAAGTAGAATAAATACCAAATCCAGTGTCTGGAAATGAATAGACACCAATATAAGGAAATTCTTAGAAACATATTGAAGGATTCAGTACATAGCTAAACAATCACATCTATAACAATTTCCAATTTCTCACACATAACCTGTAAATTATTAACAATAATACTATACCTTCTTGTATAGTTTATTCTCAATTGAATTTCGTCTTTATTTTGAAACAGACTTAAGTCAACTTTTCGAAGTGGAAACAATCGCTTGTTTCTGGTGTAAGATACAGAAACTGAAAATCATATGGTAACTTGAATACCAGAGAAAAACATACGTCGCGTCGGTTAGATCGAAGTAAGAATCAAAATTAAATGTTAATGCACCAATTACATACAATAAATTGCCTCGTACGCGGTGACAGTGTCACAATACCACAAAGCCAATTTCAAATAAAATAACTGCAACGGAAGAAAGAAATCCTACTTAATATAAAGGTAAAACAGTAGAGGTCTTATAACAGCGGTCTTGATCCTTCTTATGTTCTCATTTGCGTGGCATATTCGAAGAAATTGGACGGCAATTCGAGGACATACTTTATATAAAAGAGTAACTAGGTGACTCCGTTCCATTGCTCAGGAATATCATAAATACAAAGAAGAATGTGTATTTGTAATACATCTTAAAATATGTCAATATAACTTCACTTTATAAATTATTGCCTTGCAAAAATTGATTAACTATTTATTAGGTAAGAATAATATAATGTCAAAAATAGTTTATCCAAAATATATCCCAAATGTTACAATTAAAAAGATGGATTCCAAAATGTCTTAAGTCCATTTTTTAAGATTTACACATTTTAATGTACCCCTTTCGAGCCTATTTATAAATGTGTACGTTTATTTAATATACTTTCCCAAGAGTTGACTTAGTGTCTGCATATATTTTTCAAATGAATCTAAGGGCGTCAAATTTATTTTGTCAGTTTTTATCATTTTTCTTATAAATTGTCATTTATTTTGGACCAGTCAAAATCCACCTCTTCAATTACTGTATGCCAAAATAGTTATGTAACAAATTGTATGTAATCGTACGTCATGTTCAATAAAGAGGTAAATTATGTCATATCCGATATCGCAATAGGTGAATTGTGTATTGTGTAAAATTTCTTTATTTCAGACAGAAATATAATGAATTTAGTATGTCAAATGAATGTTAGATGAATTACAGTATGTGACTTGTCCTGATATGATAATTTATTACTCCATTAATTCTTCTTCATTATTGATTTCATAGTTCTATATTAAGATAGTTTGATTTCTTAGTTCCTTTCCAAATACAACTGTTAGTTATCTCTGTTACACATAAATTGTCACACTCTATATTTGCTATCAATATAATCGAACGCATGCACAGTCAGTCATTCGAATGTCGTAGGATAGCATTACAATTAAAATCAATACCTTCTATGAAATTAATTGTTAATTTGTAATGTCAGTTTAATGCACACTTACCTGAGATTATGTATTTGTAAAAACCTCATTTTGATGTTGCTGTTTACTTTACGAAATGACATTACAATTCGCTTTGATTTCTCAACCAAAACTGATGAGATATTCAACACTGTAACATATGAAACGACACAGAAACAACATTAAGAATTCCCAAAACAATCATACGTAAACATTTTATAGGAACATTTACGGAACATTCTTGTTGAAACGTAAATGTTATTTTTGTATCGAAACTTTTGGACTATATAAGCACCTTAGCCGAGTTTCTGAAAAAGTAAAAAACAAAAAAGCAGGCAATGAAATGAACACAAAATAGGAATTAAATCAATAGTATAACCACATGTAGGCCAGCTTAATGTGTTACTTTTCCTTTAAATATCAGTTTTGAAAAAGATTTTGTATTTGTTGACTTGATCGAGTTCAGTTGGATTGACTCAAGATATTTTAATTTGAAATGATTCGAGTTTCATTTAGTTCTGCTGCTTAGATTTGCTTGAGTGTCCCTTGATTTACCTCAATTTAAGCTTTGAGTGAGTGATGGAATGAGTGGGTGTTAGTCCTATTGTACCATCGAATTTAAGAGGTTTGAAAAAATTGTAATGGAATAATGGCAGATACTACTATACTTACGTCAAGACAGGAAAATCTAGACAAATTTCTCTGCCGTCGTTCTCTGTAGTTTCTACTACTTCTCCTTCCTATCTGAATTTTTAATATCTTAATTCCTCATTATTATTCGAGATTTCCTATTACATTACAAGAAATTGCAATGTTGTTTCTGTTAGAATCTTTGCATTACATCAATACAAATACTTTTACAAATTTCAGAATTATATTTATAACTATACATTTCTTCAAGATGAAAGGTTAATAGGCCTATGTTTTTTTTTTGTTATTTAGTCAACTGTCAACTTGTCATTTGTTAGGTTTGAACCCCATAAGTGACGTCAATAAGGAATCACTCAGGAGGAAAATATGTTATTCCTTTGTCAACCATATATTGGAACAACGGTTAGCATGCCTGACCGTGAAGCGAAAGGACTCGAGTTGAAATCCTGGTTGAGATTTGTTACCTGGTTTTGCCTCAACCCATTAAAAGGAAATACTGGTTAATGTTCGGCAAGTGAGCCTGGACTCATTTCACCGGCATTATCACTTTTATCTCATTCAGACGCTAGATAACCATAGCAGTAAATAACCAATTGAGGAAAGAACATTCAGCGCGTAGAGCTGAAGAACTGTATTCGATCCTCAATGCCAGAGCGAAAATTTTCTCCCAAAAATAACATATCTAAAAAATATATGTTTTGCAATGTTCGTGGTATATAGATATAAAATATATTCTTTTCAAACTGAAAGCATATAGTGACTCGCGAAAATTTAGGATATCTAGCGATGGAATCACTCTGTAAATAGCCAGATGAAAATATTAGAGCTGCAAGGTACCACTTTTAAAAAAGTACGCGGATGCTCTCACAGATTTCAATAAAATCTGTTATTGCATTTATAATTGCAGCTCAGTAGCTATTTAACACATATTAACTCACCTGCTCAAGTAAGAGGTTTACCATTCATCAATCCAATGCTGAAGAAACGCTGAGAAAACTGTGCTTGTCGACTTGGCTCTGAGCACAAAATTAGATTTGCTAAATACAGAAATTCAGAGTAGGTTATAAACGAAAAAGCACTCAGACTGAGTTTCAGATATTACTGCAGTGTCTTAAATAAGGAAACTGAAGTTGGGAAAAAAATTGTACGTATTAGCAGAATGACAAAGCATACTGAATTCTATTATTCCAGGTGTTATAATTGATTCTCACTATTAATATGCTTTGTACAGTACAAGCAGTTACTTAATAAACAATACATAACTTGCACTGAAGAACATAAGAGCATTCGATATATTCATTATCCGTGATCATGTAGAGACATAGTATGATTTGAACACACTATTCACTCAGAATTCAACCTTTGTATTCTTGAACATTTGGTATACCTTACAATTAGTAATTGTGCATTAAAGGAAGACAATGAATCACAATAGAAAATATTGTTACCCTTCTAATAACTAAAAGCAGTTATAAAGGGAATAGACATTAATTTACAAAACGATGGAAGTGCACAATTAAAAGCTGTATGTCAGACTGATAACTTCCATTTGAATTCCGCATTTCACTTATCATAAAGCCTTTCATTTAGCCACGTCAGCCATCATACATCGTATAATAGTAATATCCCTTTTATTGATTCTAATAAGTGAGTGAGAGATATAAAGCAATTGATTACACATGGGAGGTGAGGGGTTTGCTTTTTGGTGCCCGCGGATCAGCGTATACTACTGAAATTTTGAAGTAATATGATATGACATCCCAAGATATTAAAAATATTTGTTTAAATATCTTAAAGAAATTCATAGGAATTTTACATAGCTAATCATATTAATGTATAAATTTCTAACTCTCTAAATTGCATATTGCACTTGATTACTATCAATCTATACTAATAATAAATCTGTAGCCAAAATGTTTCTGGTAATTTTCGATTTTCCAAAAATAATTTGTGTTAACATGTATAATTAATCATCCTGAAACCGAAAATCGCTTTTTTGAAATTTTTGTCTGTCTGTCTGGATGTTTGTTACCTTTTCACGCGATAATGGCTGAACCGATTTATATGAAATTGGAATATAAATCAAGTTCGTTGTAACTTAGATTTTAGGCTATATGGTATTCAAAATACTTTATTTAAATGGGGGGGGTAATAAGGGGGGGCTTGAATTAAATAAATCGAAATATCTCCCTTATTATTGATATTTGTGACAAATGTTACATAACAAAAGTTTCTTTAAAAATAAATCTGTAGCCAAAATCTTTCTGGTAATTTTCGATTTTCCAAAAATAATTTGTATTAACATGTATAATTAATCATCCTGAAACCGAAAATCACTTTTTTGAAATTTTTGTTTTTATGTCTGTCTGTCTGTATGTTTGTTGCCTTTTCACGCGATAATGGCTGAACCGATTTATGTGGAAATTGGAATACAAATTAAGTTCGTTGTAACTTAGATTTTGGGCTATATGGCATTCAAAATACTTTATTTAAAAGGGAGGTTATAAGGGCGCTTCAATTAAATAAATCGAAATATCTCCCTTATTACTGATTTTTGTGACAAATGTTACATAACAAAAGTTTCTTTTAAAATGATTTCCGATACGTTTCATTCCAAGCAAAATTTTGATGGGACCAAATTGCACCAAAAACGGATGTTCTCTGAACCAAAAGACCATATTTTAATTATTTGCTTGAAATAACAATTAAGAAACATGTTAAAGGAATTATCATTGCACTAAATGAGTGGTCTCTGGACCAAAATGATCGCATTTTAATTATTTAAATACAATTTAAATTATCTGACATATTAACCGATTTATCCTTCTATCAAAGACGAATGTTCCCTGGACCAGATGTCCTATTATATTTATGTAATTACTTTATATTTATTTCTAACAAGTGCAGTAGAGCGCACGGATACAGCTAGTTATATTGATATATTTCTTATTTATCTCTATTCCATATACAGGGCGATTCACTAAGATTGTGCTATACTCTAGGATGTGATTTCTGACATCATTCTGATAAAAAAAGTTCATATATGTGTGTCCGATTTTGAATAGTTTCGGATAAAATCACGTTTCTTTCTTCCGTAACACGCATTCTTGTGAACTTATCTCTCTCAGAACGTCTGGAGCTGTATGTGTTACAGTACAGCTGATATCAGCGATACAAAATCTCGTGACATCAGGGTCACGGTTAGAGATAACTCAACACCGGTATAACGTATCTATCTAGCATCCGAACAACGGAAGTTAGGGAATGCGGCGCGCGCAGTTCACACTCGGGCGGCTACGTGTATTGCTGCAGAAGGTGGGGTCTTTTAAAACCGGCTTTATTACAGATTTTTCAGGTGAGTAATGACGTGAATGTTCTTTAATGAATTTATAATACACCCAGTACCATTACTGCAAATAATTTAAATGCTTAAACGTTCATAATATCTACGTTTATGTTCAAAATTCAGAGGGCGTAACTCACTCATTTAAAAAATATGACATGTTTATAAGAATTTTTTTTCATCAAAATGATACCAGAAACAACATCCTGGAGCATTGCAGAATCTTCGTGAATCATCCTGTATGTATTTTTCTGAAATTGCTTTCCGGACCTATGGTCACCTGTTATTTATGGCAGGCGGATGTATTAATAATAACTGGACTCTTTTCTTATACATTGCTTTTAAAATCAATTACTTTCTGTGAACCATCTCAGGAATTTGATTTTATTCTCATAAACTAAAACTTCTCTTAAGAAATGTTCCAGGGGTCAGTAAAATGATTGGTTAAAGCAGACTTGTACGTGAACGTGTGGAATAGATCACTGAAAATTTGCTAATGTTTAAACAGCAGATGCACGCAGCAATGTAGTCCAATTTGTTGCAATTTTTACTGTATTATAAGGCAAAAGTTAGAATTATTTTAAGATGTGAAACATAACTTTTAGATATAGAGGGTGATTCAAGAAGAGTTACCGCCACTTACAGAGCTCATTTCCGGAGACATTCTGGTCAAAATATTTCATATAAACACGTGTCCTATTTTCAATATTTTCAGAGTTACACTAATTTGAAGTTGGTTTGTTTGTAAAATAGCTTTTTTATTTAGTTTTAAGGGTAAATAATATGACAGGGAATGAGACATTCAGAAGTATCACTTCTTTAACTGGCTTGTATTCTGAAGCTAAAAATGTGTTGTTAATTCCATAGTTGCTTTGTAAAGTTTTTTTCTTCAATTTTTTAATTAAAGTTACATTATCCTTTTGCAGTCATCACAACAATTCGATCCCCGCTTGGGCTGATTACCTGGTTGGGTTTTTCCTAGGTTTTCCCCAACCGTAAGGTGAATGCCAGGTAATCTATGGCGAATCCTCGGTCTCATCTCGCCAAATACCATCTCGCTGTCACCAATCTCATCGACGCTAAATAACATTGTAGTTGATACAGCGTCGTTAAATAACTAATTAAAAAACAATTGTTTTAAATCACACGACTTCTAGCAACTTAATTCTTTACAGTTCGATTTTGCATCCTACGTTACAGTCTTAAAGAGTTTACAAAGGCGGATTGATTTGTAACAACTGTTGTGATAAAAGCGTAACAAGAACTTAATTTTGTAGTTAAAAGTCGAGAAAAAAATCTATACGAAGCAACTATGGAATTTACAACACACTTTTAAGTTTAGAATACTAGCTAATTAAAGAAATGATACTACTGAAGAGTTCATTCCCTATCTGTAATATTCTTTTACCCTTAAACTGAAGAAAAAAGGTATTTTACATACACCTTAAAATTAAGTTAGTGTAACTCTCAAAATATTGAGAATAGGACCCATGTTTATATGACATTTTTTGCTTAAAATGTCTTCAGAAATATGCTCCGTAAATGGCGGTTATTCCTCTTGAATCACCCTATATAAGTTATCGGGCCAAGTTATCTGGTTGAGGTTTTTTCCAGAGTTTTCCCTCAACCCAATATGAGCAAATGCTGGGTAACTTTCGGTGTTGGATCTCGGACTCATTTCACCGACATTATCACCTTCATCTTATTCAGACGCTAAATAACCTAAGCTGTTGATAAAGCGTCGTAAAATAACCTACTAAAAAAAAGTATTACATTGTATGTAAAGCAGTGTTCTTCAATTTTGTTTGGTTTTTATGATTTCAAAATAAATTATTTTAATTGAGTTAGAATATATTTTCGTCCTCAACTTGAACATTTGGTACATAGATTACATTTCAATGAAATGTTACATAATATAATATTAATGACTGAAACAAAATTATTTCTGACTGCATCAAAATCCTTTACATTTATTAGTATTGACTAACATGCCGATACTGGAATTGTTTTAACTGTACATGCAAATTCTTCTAAAGGCTTCTAAACTCATCTCGGTATATCTTTTTCTCCCCAAAAGCTTTTTTTTCCGAGAACCCATATTTATTTGACCAGCACAAAATTCCTTCATGTTAATGTTTACTGGAAACTTTAAATCAATGGTACAGTTTGGAATAGAGAATAAATTTTACTCATTATCGAAAATATTGATTATTCAGAAAGATTTTATATTAGTCCGTGTTTATATGATTGATTTTATATCGCCATAAGTAAACAATGTGACTTATCCGCATTTGATGGAAAAAAAGAGACTGAAGAATAAAATTAATTTCTTAATATCTCCGCTTTTGAATGCAAACGGCATTTTCAAAACCCTTTTAACATTGCTTTTCTCCGCATTTGGTTGAATACAACTGAAAAATTAGATTCCTTTTAGTCTAAATATACGAAAATTATAAAAAAAATTCAGTTTTCAATGTCCGCTTTTGGATGTAGGTTCCACATATACCGTAGTATTGCTATTACTAAACGCAATTACCAGAGAATGAAGTTTTTTACCCAAGGGAACGGGTTTCGATACCCAGTAGATCAGTGATACGATGATTAGTATTAGTTCCGAGCGCGAGCTTTTTTAATCTCTCTCCATAAGCGCGGAGTTTTTCTGCCTGAGACACAAGGGTGTACAGCACATACAACGTTGCAGACCATGACAGATCGCAAGTGAGATTACAATACAGATATTAATGATAAGTAGAAGGCCTAGTTTTTATATATAATGAAAAGACTTCGTTGAATTGCCATACGCAGCATGCAATCAGGTTGCCGACGTACGGTAGTTATAGAAGAGGTGAGCGACCTCCCGGTCTCGTAGTATAAGCAGTTCGTGTTTAGAGATGTGACCGGTCCAAATAGATAGAGCAGCTACAGCTAATGTATACCTATGTAAGCACATGTTTTTGCATTACTGTGGTTGGAATAGTCAAAGCTTACTGTAACATTTGTTCAGTGCAGACAAGAATTCAATCAAACATGCTACAATGAGAGTATTGCTGTTCCAAACAATTACCCCTGGAATAACCTTACCTCCGCAGCCAGTCTTGACCCGTTGGAAAACGTGGTTGGATACTGTTAATTATTATGCAGAATATTACAGCAAAATAATGGAGGTAATTTATGCATTTGATAGCACAGACAATTCCGCTGTTGCAGCTGTAAAATCATTGCCTTCTGAACACCTATTGGAAGATATTCTGTTCATTGATTCTAATTTTAAAATCGTGTCCAAAAGCATCACCCTGTTAGAATCGTCTAAAATACAACTCAAATAATATAGTGTATAAAGTATCACAAACCGTTATCCAAAATAACAATTCACTAATTTCAGAAAAAGTGAAATGTAAGTTGAGAAACATTATTGCTAAAAATTCTGCCTATTCACAACTTCTTATTATAAATGATGTACCATCAGGTCACGACAAGACGTCTGAAGTTGGTGTACTAAAAAGTAGTGACTTTCCGTTCTTCAAATATGCACCTATTACATCGTGTGATGTTGAACGTGCATTTTTCCAATAAAAAAAACTGTTTGAGTGACCATCGGAGGAGATTACTTTGCAGTCGCTCAAAATGTACGTAACTCTTATCTGCAATGCACATATTTAAGGATGATGTGAGTATATTACATTAAATTTTAAGAGTTAATATATCTAACTACAAAATAATTGTGTATTTATATGTTTAGACATTTCCTACTTCAATGATCATTCATTATATTTCTTGAATGCAGGATACAGGTTTTATTGTAACCGGAGTACACTGCTCAGTGTTTACATTAGAGGCATACTCTATCCTTTCCACGCCTCCTTCTCATACAGTCTATACTGCGTGCTTAGTAAACCTTGCGGTTGTCGTGGCAATTCCACGAAGTCTAATAATGAACATGGCGGTGAAGTAATTTATGTGTGCTGGTATAGTAATTCATGTTATAAGGGATCAAACCAGAAATAAGTAAAATGAAATCAATCACTAAAAACAACTCCAAAACGAATTAACAAAAAAAAAAAAAAAAACTCCCGCAATAACCAAAGTCAGTGTTTAATAAGTAAAAAATATATATTACATTATTTGTAAAAAAAAATGTCAAACGTCAGTACGAAACAAAACACAACACATATATAGACATTATTATGCAGAAGAGAGAATTGAATTCAGACAAGAAATAATGCTGAAAAATTAAGAAAATCCATGCTTTTTGTTTTTATAATTGTAATTATATTTGAGATTGTTTAAAATGAACTGACCATATAAATCATATATGGCCAAACATGCGTGAGTTGAGAGATTTTTTTTTAATGTTGTTTTCTCGACTTAAAAATTTTAAGCAGTTTACCGAATAAAAATCTCCTTCTACAACAATCATTGTCATATTGGTCTGAAACTTCTCACAGAGGTTAATTAAATGTTGATAAATAAAATTTAATTAGCATTTGTGTGAAATATTAATATTAAGTTTCTTCTGGGAATATTCATATTGCACTTAGATTAAATATGCTGTAATGGTAAATTCATACAGTTTAAAAATTTATTGTTTCTCTCTATTTAGACTGAGCTCAAAAATCTAATTAATTTTTATTTCTGTAACTATTTTCAAGATTTTGAGCAAATATGAATTAAACATTTTGAAACCTTTGACACAAGGAGCCTTTTTAGTGATGTCAATATAAAATATGTTTTAAAAAATATAATTTCAAAACCATTAGACATAATGGCACCAAATTGTGTACAGATTATATTATTGTAGATCTGTTTATATAGTTTAAATTTCACAAGTTTTGGCTGAAAATTGTGGAAGTTATAAAAATCATACATATCCCCTTAAAAGATTGAGTCCAAAAATTACGATGGCTCTTCAATAGCATAATTGAATGAATTTGTTTTTTCGTGTTACGTGCATCTCACAAATCACTTTACGAAACATCATTACATAATCACGACTGGACAGTATGGACTACATTTTCACAATCACACAATCAGTATATTTTATTTCAATCAATATTGTCATTATTTTTTAAACAAATACTCAAAAGTAATTAGAGATCACACACGTCGAGTAGGTAGACCTTATTAATTTCTCCTAACCAATGAAGTGAAGTATTTTCATAATAACATAATAAATAATTGCTTTTAACAAGAAAATGGTTTACAAACAATTAACTTTTCCTATTTCTATTTTTGTTCTTAAAACCCCTTTCCTTTGCGATTTGTTTATATATATATATATATATATATATATATATATATATATATATATATATATAATATACATGTATATTAAATAATTGAATAATTAGCCCTATTACATAGCCTGAAAATTAGTAACGCAAGTTATTGTAATAATTGCTGCCTTTATTCTATGTATATTCATGTACATCCCTGATATCTACATTAAGACGCCATGTAGTGGATGCGCTATGCGCTCGTGTTCAAGGTCGAACTCTTCTATCGTGATTGGGAGCTAATATCATCTCATCTCCGCAGTAGCTGGTATGAGATCTGTGGAGACCTATACAAAATAATAGTGAGCAAAAACCTCTCGGTTTGCTCTATGTCCATGGGTTTCCACTGCAATTTTCATTTCATATTTGCACCCTTATCGCCATATCATCGTCTGAGCTCTCTGAAATATTGCTTTTGTAGGAAATGAAAATAAGATCTTTCTCATTCAATGTAGCTGACGTAGATATACTGCTTTGTAACGAAAATTTTGAAAATGAATAATTAATTTGTGATCTTGGATATGGGCTGAAATTTATTCATTGGAGGAAATGGAAAAGGATATCACAACCTTCAGAATATTGCATGTAATTTCGTCCTCAGGAGAACACAAATGAATCGTTAGATAATTTTTAGATAAATACCTGGCTGGCTAGTTTCGCAGAGTTATACTTCATTGTTCAAAAGTGTATATAAAGCCATGAAGAGAAAAAGATATTTAAAGTTTTGTAACTTGCTGATAATCAAATTATATCTTCTCGATGTTATTTCTGTTAATACAAGTTTTTCATTCTGTCTCTTTTCCAGATATCAATCTCGAGCTGATTTGCATTTTAGATATATTTTCTATATTATTATTATTATTATTATTATTATTATTATTATTATTATTATTATTATTATTAATATTTGCTGTATCTCCATAGACGATATCCATTTCATATACGCCACTACGGGAGGCCCCTCTCGAAACCTTCCATTATACTTTTGCCATAACACTTCCATATTATGCCTAAACGACCAAAAACAGACATAATACATGACAAACATAGATGCAGTATAGCGTAATCATGTCCAAAATTATATACATTTACGGAATATAGACATTTAAAAGTGAGGTAAATTCATAAAAACATTGTACTGGGTATAAATACAAATCACGAAACACATCTTAATGATATCAATCTTAAGATGCTACGGTCTGTGTAAAAGAATAGAAAAAAGCCGCTTTAAATTATTTTTCAATATACAGAGTGTTTCAAAAATACAGGGCATAATTTCAGGTATGTATTTCCCACATGTAGACAATCAAAATAGTTCATTACAACATGTGTCCGGAAATGCTTTATTTCCGAGTTATGGCCTTCACAACATTGAAATTCACCAGAACGTTTTTCTTTCCGCAGGTCGTTGCCGTCAAAGGAGACATTAAGAGGGTACTCTGACAATTCATTCCGAGGCGAAGGTTACATTCAGTGTTGTGTAGGCGTTAGACTGTGCGACATGTATTCAAATCAAGAGCTGGCAGAGATACACTTCATGTACGGTAAGGCGGACGGCAATGCTGCGCTGGCTCGTCGTTTGTACCAGAAGAGGTACCCACAGTGACAATGTCCAGATCGGAATACATTTGCACGTCTCGATTACCGTCTGTGCGAGTATGGAAAATTTAACTCTCCTGGTTTGGGAAGCGGACGACCAAGATCTACAGCTCCAGAAGTACAGGGGGAGATTCTGGAGGCTGTGAACATGACTCCTTCTATCAGCACACGAAGGGTAGCGTTGCAAGTCAATGTTCCTCATACGACTGTCTGGAGACTGTTGAAAGAGTATCAATTGTATCCTTATCATTTGCAACGTGTACAGGCCCTGTCACCAGCAGATTACCCTGCACGAGTTAGGTTCTGTCAGTGGTTCTTGCAGCAGTGTGGTGTAAATCCGAACTTTCCTGCCTTAGTATTATTTACGGATGAAGCACAGTTCACACGAGATGGCATAACAAATTTCCACAATCAGCATGTATGGGCGTATGAAAACCCACGTGCAACTGTTCCATCTCATCACCAGGTGTGGTTCTCCCTCAACATGTGGGCCGGTATCATTGGTGATCGATTAGTTGGACCCCATGTACTTGTAAACAGACTTACGGGGCAGGCGTACACAAACTTCCTGGAAAACACCATACCTCATGTTTTAGAAGACACTCCACTGATCAATCGTCAACACATTCACTTCTTGCATGATGGCGCTCCTGCAAACTTCAATCGTACGGCCCGCCGGTACTTGGATCGAAGGTTTCCTGATCGATGGATAGGTAGAGGTGGCCCAATTGCTTGGCCTCCACGCTCACCTGATCTGATCCCTCTCGATTTCTACTTGTGGGGCCATTTAAAATCATTGGTTTATTTGTCTCCGGTGCCTGATTTTGAATCCCTTCGGAATCGAATTGTGGCATGTTCTGAGGACATACGCAATACTCCTGGAGTTTGGGATCGTGTTCGCAGGTCAATGAGACATCGATGTGAGGTGTGTATTCAAGCAGGAGGTGGACATTTTGAACATCTTCTGTAATGACAACGACCTGCGGAAAGAAAAACGTTCCGGTGAATTTCAATGTTGTGAAGGCCATAACTCGGAAATGAAGCATTTCCGAACACATGTTGTAATGAACTATTATGATTGTCTACATGTGGGAAATACATACCTGAAATTATGCCCCGTATTTTTTAAACACCCTGTATTATTAATAATTAAGTTATATATAAAAATATGTATCGCCTACACATTTCGATAATTGGGTAGGAGAGCCTGCCTTTCACGAAATGGTTCTGTTTTTCCACTAACCAACTCACTGGAAGTACTATTTATTATATTTTGTATTTAATTGGTTTGGATTATGTTTTTTAATTTCATTAAGCATCCATACCTGTGGAGTAACGGTCAGCGCGTCTGGCCGCGAAACCAGGTGGCCCGGATTCGAATCCCGGTCGGGGCAAGTTACCTGGTTGAGGTTTTTTCCGTTGTTTTCCCTCAACCCAACACGAGCAAATGCTGGGTAACTTTCGGTGCTGGACCCCGGACTCATTTCACCTGCAATATCACCTTCATATCATTCAGACGCTAAATAACCTAGATGTTGATACAGCGTCGTAAAATAACCCAATAAAAAAATTTAATTAAGCACCAATGTGGTGTACAAGCACTATCGTAGCCCTCTAGAAGTACACGTGATTTTATTGGATTTGTATTTTATTTATGAGCCAGGGAAATTACTTATTTATTATGGCTCACTAAAGTATAAGCTTAGTGTCTTAAATATTGAACTTGATCTAAAAATAAATAAATAAGTAAATAAAAGAGAGTGAGTGAGTAAGTAAGTAAATAAAAGGGAGTGAGTAAATGAATAAATCTTTTATAAATATTCAATTATTTTCCTTTTTAAAAACAACTGAATTTTCCGTGCTTTACTTTCGCCTACCCCTATCCTACGGAATGAAAAAGTATAACATTTATTTCTATTTCTAGAACCCAAAGAGTTCCTATGGAGACCGGTCCCACGTTAACCTCTACCTAACAAAATCTGTTGGCGGGCGGCGCGTGGTGGAACGGTACAATTCCATGCACGCTGGCCTACACAGACGGGTCACACTCCTTACCGTCTAGCATCCTCACTATTGTCATTACGCCCACGAAACATTACAACTTGGTACCGGTCTTCATAGGAATTCTCCATATATTATAATTACATCAGTTACGACGTATCGTCCAATACAAGAGACCACTCGTTTATACACATATCCACATCAGCTGGTATTTAATACACCTTTTCTAAAGTACCAAAAGTGATAATAAATTGACTATATTCGGTGTTTAATGCACTTAATTTCCCAACAGGAATGGAAGTTAGTACAGTGACGTTCAGAGGTATCCGACCTACGTTTTTCTGATCGTGTAAGCGAACTTTCCAACCACGAGATAAGTCAGAACCAACGAGCTAGATACTATAGAGAGGCTAAAGACTTCTGAAAGTTGAAGACAATTGAACATTGGTCCGCCATATTTTGGTTAGTCAAAACAAAGGGGCATGGCTCGGATGTTGTAGGAAAAGACTGTGATGAAGTTAGTATTATTGTGAATTGAGTTACATATTAAGACTATGTTAATAAGTAAAAAGTAAACTACACACAAAACTTTACGTTTTATAACAGCTGTAGGCCTATGTTTTTATTACTTTCACTAAATACAGCCCAGATATTAGGCCTAAATGACAAGCTATACTCAATGTAACCAAAGCAAAGTACCTAAATACGGATGAATGTATTCGGCAGAAGAAAAATAAATAATTTTTTGACTTCGTCACAAATTTAATGACCTTACAGCTAATCTAACCTAATATGAAATCATGTAATTCAGTGCTCACCAGGTGATTTCAAGAGAGACGACGTATGTAACTAATAGGAGTAAAATAATTAAATTTACACAAGTAAGGTCAAATTCAACAGTGTTCATCAATGCGATATTAAACATATAAAGAAATAATCTATTACAGTTTTATGAACACTTTTTGATAATAAAATTAAAATTGATATAATCAGTTAAAAACCAGACATGTTTCGGAGGAATGCCCCTCCATCTTCAGTGGCAATACCACGACGCAGGTTCAGATGTTCGGCCGCGTGTCGTGGCTTAAAGGAGTCTCCTTTAAGCCACGACACGCGGTCGAACATCTGAACCTGCGTCATGGTATTGCCACTGAAGATTTAGGGGCATTCCTTCGAAACATGTCTGGTTTTTATTAACTGATTATATCAATTTTAATTTTATTATCAAAAAGTGTTCATAAAACTGTAATAAATTATTTCTTTATATGTTTAATATCCAATAATGAAGTTATTGAGAAAAAATCATTTGAAATTGGAATTAACATAGAGAACTTTTGAAAACTGCAATTATTAAAACTACAAATAACCTCTTAGCATGCAACATAATAATTAAAGAATGACACTAATAGAAAGTTACTCGTGATCATAACTCACCACATTTATTAAAACGATAAGATACTTACGATTAACATTGTTATCAGAAACAATAGGAGCCATAGCTAGCTACACTTCTTTTCGCGTGATGGAGACATCGTGTACTCTAATATAATTTGAAACAAATATTGATCTCACACGTGTCTCGCAACTAAGCAGAGACTTTTTCAGAATAAAACTGTTCTTACATTATTCTGAACAATAATGACAAATTGTGTGTGATGCAAGTGCTAACTTTCCTCTTTGTTAACAAAAAGAGCCCTACGCATTAATAAAAATAAAATTGGAGTAGGCCCTATAAACACAATAAATACTAAACTCTTGATGGTACAAACTTATTACTAATACAGATATTTCGCTTATGCTCAGTCCGTCTTATCTTATAATTCTCTGGGGCAATGGTACTTGTATTGAGAGGGGTTAATTATCCAGCAACGAATATTATGATTTACGCTACATTTCATTTAAATCCGAGGGAATGAGACATTTTTGGAAATTTTAAAGTCTTAATTATTACTCTTTCATTTATAAATCAGCTTTTTACAAAACCTATAGGGAAATGTTTAAATTAAATATTGATGTATCCGAAAAATATAATTTATTTTATTTTACCTGGCAGAGTTAAGGCCTGCTCTTCCACCGACCCAAGTCTACAATTAATACAAATAAATAATAATAATAATAATAATAATAATAATAATAACATGTTGTGAAATATTATTATTGAAAGTGTATCATACAAGAATGTGAAATAAAGTATTCATTGGAAACTACGGGACACCTTATTATTCAAAGAGGCAGTGTACCTTTGATAAGCACTCCTTACGGAGGCTGGCGGTACTATAGACCACCATGTTTTGTAGAAAACGATCCATAGTACTGTTGGCCTCCGCAGGGAGCGCTTATCAGAGGTCTTTAGCCTCTCTATAGTATCTAGTTCGTTGGTTAGAACAAAAGATATAAAGAATTTACAAACTTTGAAAGAGTTCCGCTAGTTCTCAATAGGTGCCACCATTATTGGGACAGTTAAAAAAAGTGTCAGAGAAAATAATTAGGCGTATGTAGATTGAGCATTGATTATTATGACAATTGACAATATCAGCGGTTTCCAGCTACACCCAGTGTTGTTTTACAATAAGTTGAGTGGGCTGAAAAATTGAATTCCATAATGCGGGAATATTTATATACAATTGGCAACAGTGACTATTATCTTCGCCATCTATTCATAGAAGTAATAACTAAGGAATCCACATTTACACCAACAAATTGTCGATCACTCGGATCGGATATCTTTGAACGTCAGTGTACCAAAATTGAAAATTCTTCGCATTAGCAACAATACTTTTGGACATGAAATGGCGACCCGTTTATACTTCTTCCTACACGGTTGATTTAGGAACTCCACTTCTTACCTTTTTGATAGTGAGTTTGAGTGTCGGCATATAATTACAATACTACACATCTAATCAAACTAATCTGTAGTAACATTCCTCACGTTTAGTATCATTTCGTTTGTATGTATTGGCAAACCTGCTACTCGTGTCGGGGGGGACCATCTAGTGGAAGTAGATCGTACTGCCAGGAAGAAAAACAGTATGCAGTATTCGTTCAGTGGCCGGTAATATACTCCATCTTGGCGTGCCCAAGCTTGATAAATTAATGGTATGACCTGTTTGTTTCATATAGCATCGAAAAATCCTAAAGGAATGTGATACATAAATTAATTGTGAAATAAAGCGATAATAGTAAAATGCTTTCCATATAAATATGTGGAAATCAAACTAAGTGAACATGAAATTGAAAAAGACGTGCTAAACTGAAATGAGTGATTTTATAATCCATTAAACGATCTGGACTTGTAAGAGTTATATATTACAAAGTACAAATAGTGAACTACTGAGGAACTCTCTATATCCTGTTTGCAGACACTATTTCCCTGTGCTACTTCGTAATTTCGAAGAGATCTTAAACTTCACACTGGCCTGGGTGATATCCTGCAGAAAGGTGAGAAGTCATGTTTTGTTAAAATTCAAGAAGGAATAACTAATTTTACATTTAAACAAAACTTACGGCTTCTATGCAATAGTAAATTCCTTCTGCAGAGGGCAAATTTTCGTATTCACCTTCTTTCTTCATTCAACTAATATAAAATCAGTGTATTTCAATGCATACTTATATTCCAATGAACTACCACTGTCTGAAATCTAAATATGCCGAATGTTACATTGAAGCGTGCACAGAAATTAAGAGCAGTGTACATCCTTAGTTGGAAAGTAAAGTAATAATAGCTTAATTATTTACTTTAGCAATACCATTTATATCCTTCATTTCTTCACCTTTTTTCGTGAATTTATCATCCATCTATGCCTTGCACTACTCCCCACTCTCCGGGAATTAGTTTAGGTTAGTTAGGTTATGTTCGCTCCGAAATTTTTCAAACACACTTTCTCGACTTTCTTTTTGGTAATGTATTACAATATTTTCCACAATTAAAAACAATACTGTTCTACTGTTCCTGTTTACGGTAATTCTGGAGAACGACCACGTCAATATTTTCGAACTATTTTTTTTTCACAAACGACGATGTTATACTCTATTTTCGAAAAGTAACGCACAAATTCGACTGTAACCCAACGTAACCTATCACAACCTAAACTAACCTAACGTCACCTTAGCTTACCAGCAAAACGAAGATAAATTAAACTAAGATAACCTAACCTAACTTAACCTAACCTAAACTAACATTACGCTACCATATGAAATTAATTACATAAAAACTTAAAAATCTAAAACGTGTAAAACCTTAGTTCTCTCGCAACAATCGGCGCATATAGCCTAAATGATGGAAATTTCATATAGGATAATTATACATGCTCAGAAGAGGAGAAGAAATCTATGGAGAAGTTTACGTACAGAATTACTCTACTGCTCACAGTATCCACATATTTATTATTTAATACGTCATTCACCACTTGTTCAATGATTTTCATTTAAAGAAACAAGTAATGTGTCGCTAAAATAAACAATTACCAATATTGGAACTTTGTGTGTTGATTTTAAAAATGCAGCACAGTGTTCTGTTAGATTGCCACTTTCACATAATGAGATGTCACGCTGCCGTTGAAAGCTTTTATCGTAAAATTCAAGTCCATAGGCCCCATTTTACGGAATACCGCAAGAAAACTTTAGTCGTTAGCAAGTGGCTGAATTGATTATAGGGGTTAGCTTTCTTGTCTTACTAGGAGGTATCGAATGTATTTTCTGATATCAATCACATGTACTAATTACAAGACATTCCCGTATAATGCATTACGTTCCTACGAGAAAGAAGAATGTATCTTTCCATCATAATTATAGGCTGCTGATTGGCACGGAATCATTACACTCTTTATTACATAACCAATACTATGAAGCCAGACCAGTTATTTATGTTACAGTCAGAACGCGAAATCCGAAGTTTCTAGGAAATTCTAGTCCTGACAAAGTTCTTTAGGAAATTCTAGTTCTGACAAAGCTCTTCAGGAAATTCTATTTTTCAATTTCATAATTGAGTTATCACATCTAGAAATAACTATGGCTCTTTAGAAAATTTTAGTTTTGACTAATATAATTAAGTTAGATCTAGAAATAACTGATTGTTATTAGTAAAAACCCGTTGCAATGATTTCAGAACACGAAATCCGTCAAAACCCGACGAAATTCTAGTTTTCACTTATGTATTTCAGTTACGTATAGAAATAACTTATTACCAAAGCTCGGAACCTTCGGGACTTGTGTCTTTGCACGTGGTTAAGTGACCGGACTTCAATGTCAACAAGCTACCGCTTCCAGCACGGAGATATTGCCAGGTTTGCTAGAAAAGTGGTTTCTGGCTGAAACAACATATTGATAATATTATACTAGGTTGAAACAAGTATAATAAAAATAAACATGAGCAATAGGCTATATCAAATTTATTGTTCTGCTCTGTATATTTATTACAGTGTATGACTACTTACATTCGAAGATTTTCGAACCCATAACTTCTTCACCTGCTAGTTAAACATGATTCAAAACGACAAAAGCTTACTTCCACGTCATATGAAGTGACGGAAGCAAACTTAAAATACTGAATGTTTTCACTGTAACTGTTTTCCGTTATATTTTCAGCAGTTGCTAGCTGATATCGTATCTGAGAAAGATAAATCTTAAATATTTCTCAAAAATAGTTTTCAATTTGTATCACTACTAAGTTAGATCCCTCAATGACGTGATCCGTGGCTATGGACAAATCTTCCACGAATTTAAAGGACTGCAATGTCTTTCATTGAATGTCCGTTTCCAACCTCTAGTTTGTGTGTGGCACAACTTACAAATTACAAACTCCTCATTGGAAGAAAATAATGTATCCTCCTCCGATTTCCTCCACGAAATTCTGAAAGTAAAACTTAAAAAATGTAGTTTCAAACTTCTATAATACCCATTCGAATAACACGTATTTTCTAATTTCTCAAGCAGACCGTTTACCTGTAATTCTCTGAATGTCATTGGCTTCGGCATGACACAGTTTCATCGTCCGTCTTTCTGTCATTCGATGTGACCACTTTCTTGTTAGTACATACGAGTGTCCCTGAGCACTTATAGCTTGAGTTTTGTATGCGTTGTACCTGTAACCTTATTCATGCGCACGACACAAGTCCTCAAGTTCCGAGCTTTGCTTATTACTTAAACTCTTTAGGAAATTTGTACTGGCACATGAACATTATTATTACTATTGTCATTGTTGTTGTTGTTGAAATAAAAAATAGTTTTATTACACAAATAATAATTATGTTATGAGATGCTTAAACATTACAATTTTCGTTATTGAATTACGAATAATTATATTGCAGACCACAACATTATTACTTTTTATCTCAAAAGTCACTTGTTGCGACAAGGCATGCTATGTGACATTTAGAATTGCAGAGAATTTCGTGTTTCACACACAAACACCACTTCCAAAGACAATTTTTTTCCAAGCACAACGGACGAACATTTGTCCGCTTCGATGGCTTCTTTCTTTGCTGCAGTCCTCAGCGAAATTTCTGCTGTTCTCGTGTCAAGAAAATTTGAGGAAATACATAAAATTCGGATCTGAAAGAAAGAAAGTGTTATGTTGATGAAATTAAATATACTATCAGTTTGTAAAGTTCAGTGAACCTACCTGTAATATAGTTTATTCAAAATTTCATCCTTTATTCCAATTCTGTACAAGTCGTTATTTCTCTCAAGCACGACTCCTATGTGGTTTCGCAGATCGGCCTTTCTCCTGTCAACATTCGGAATGCGTATTATAATGTTTAGGGAACGGAATTTGGAGTAGTAAAAGCTAGTATTGGCATCTACACAGCCATTTGTTTACAACCCTTTATACCAAGTCCTCCCCTCCATGACATACTCGCAGATCTCTGCACGTCAACAACAGGTGAACGGGACAGTTGTCGCATAAGAACTTCAACATGCAGGTTTGCAGTTCAGCGTAGTGAAGTGCATATACAATGCCGAAAGTGAAACAAACTAACAATACAAAATTGAAAGACTATATTTGTAAAAGCTAAGATCGAGTATCAAAATTCAGGAAACAATTCCCTAAATTATCGCTTCCCCCATATCCAGTTCTTGAGAGATGGGGGTCATGGTTAGAAGCTTGTAATAAATATTATTACGCACATCACCTCCAATCTGTGAAGAAAGTGGTCCAGTCTTTCGACTGCGATTCAAATATGCCAGGAACTGCTAAATGATAGAATAATCAAAAAAGAAATCATGGATATTAAGTCAAATTTTTTATATTTACCGGATGCCATTATTCGATTAGTACAGTCAGGAGTAGAACTAGTTAAGCAAATAAATATTATGAGTACTATTGTAAATAAACTGAGTGCAGTAGAAGGTGAAGTAGGAAAAATTGTTGGTGAAAAAATGAACAGAGTTTTGATTAAAAATGATAGGTACAGTATTCTCAGTCGGATTTCAGATGCACTAACAAACACGTGTCCCGATGACGTCATTCAACATGTGAATATAATTGACGTATTTTGTTTCAAGTACTCTCCAATTGTCTCTGCAGATGTAGAGCGGAGTTTTTCTATGTTAAAAAGTTGTGTTTAGAAAATTTGAAAATGATATTTACAATTTATTATAACAAGGCACAGCAGGAATAATTGTTTCATCACCAAAACATAGCATTAATTGAAAATGCCATTTCGCTTGGCTCTACATTTTGTTCAACATTTAATGATACTCTATTAGGCTATGTTGTAAATATTGTAGTATTATATATATATATATATATATATATATATATATATATATATATATATATATATATATATTCTAAATACTGTAGTGTACGTTGTGTACATATTATCATATTTCATGATATTGTAAATAAAGGTTTTAATTTAGCACGCTCCTGACAGAAAAACACACATATTCAGAGTCGAGTTCCATATAGAAGACAACTATCAGCCATCAATATTTCCCCTGACACGCGAGGACGCAGAGATTGATATTTAATTATGTATATTTGTAATGTTGTTTATTGGTGTTTTGTGCGTTGCCAAGAAAAACACATGTAGTTCAAAGTGAAATACAGATTATGTATGTAGGCCACTATATGTCATTAAACTATTCCATATGTTTATTCTGAAATACGTTTACAGCACGTTGCTTGTAAGTTTGTATGAAGTGAACTGTACTCGTCCATGCTCTGTGACGCAGCTCGCTTGACAGTCACTGATCTACGAATATCTATACTACGTTTCACCATTCTTTATAATACTCCAAATCCCTTTCCCTAATAATGTTACCTCTTATACGAACTGGAGGATGCGTTGCATATATAGGGCCTACAGATTGTAAAAACTGTATGTTATAGGACTTGATGGTAAGTGGATGAATACCATGTGATATTATTGTGTTAATAAACCCATGTCCAGAAATGCTTTGTTTACGTGTTAACGTCTCTGAAATGTGGAAGAGTATGTACACGATACGGATCACAAAAGTTAGGAAAGAAGTAAAAAAACAATTGAAATACTGTAAGTAAACAGCATTTTAATCAATCACAGAAGGTGCTCCAAAGGGCTGTCACCAACTTCGATACATTTTGTGCATCGCCTGATTATGTCATGTCGAACTCTTGGAAAGACTCCTGGCATATCTCGGATGATTCCAGTTGCTGCTTGAATTCGTGTCACAAGATCTTGTTGTGTCTCCACGAGAGTCTCGTACACCAGGGTTTTCATGTACCCCCATAAAAACAAAACCAATGATGTCAGGTCAGGTGAGCGAGGTGGCCAGACTATTGGACATGGGTCTCTGGTCATGGGTGTTGCGAATCTGGGCGGTAGTATTGCTCTGTCTTACACGTTGTGGTTTAATTAATTAAGTTTGCTTTGCATTTTAGTTTTGTTATGATCGTTCTTATTCATTTCTGTCCCTCCTTTAAACATGGTGAGTTAATAATGAACAAAAGAGCCGGGTTGACCACCTGGAGTGGGTATGATGTGGTACCGGGAGAGTACGTAGACGTTGGAGAATTTCTGTGAAGGTGTGAGTACCTCTTCCGTTTGGGAAATTCTGGGAGAGTACGGTGGGAGCCTGTTTCTACTCAGGATGATTTTTTTAGGATGGGCATCATGGATGATCTGGAATGTCTAATAGCGCCGCGGGAGAATATGGAATGTGTTTGATCCGGCCCGTGGGGCACCTTGTCGTCATCGTGGTTGCTCGTGTGTTTTGTCATCTCTCACGGGCTCGTCTGGCCTACGTGTTACTCATATAGAGGAAAGATTGGGAGGGGAAGAGTGTGGGAGGGGGGAGAGTGTCTATGGCGCATATTACTCCAATGCTTTATTTCTTCTCTCCCATTTTCATTTTTTTTTCCTTCTTTTTTTTTTTTTTTTTTTTTTTTTTTTTCATTCATCTCTTCTTGTGTGTAGTTTATGTATTACGCAGTTATTATGGCGTAGACTATTAGAGGAGGAAAGTATGTCAAATACTATGACTAATACCTGAAACATTCCAGAACGATCCCTCGTAATAAACGTATGACCTCCGCGTTCTTGGAACTTCGTACAATTTTATCGCTACTCTCCGCGACACAATTCGCAATACTGATTCCCTATACCAGGCCTGCAGCACTCGTTAAGTATGGGAAATATGACGTCAGCCTCACTCCACTTCTATTGGGGATGATCGACTTCCGCGTAGAGTTATTTACATTCCCTGGCCGATCCTTGGCGGCATTTCATTTTCAAAAAGGATTGTAATAAATTCATTGTTTTTATAATGCGTTATCTCGTTTCAAGGTTTACAATTATGCTAGATTTCCTGTCGGTAGTTTCTTTGAGATTTCTTTGCACCTAACCTGTTTTAGATTTTCGAAAACTTTCCTCTTATCATCACGTACGGAAACATAAATTTATAACATTTAAGTAATGAACCTTGAAAGTCACTATTAATTTCAATTCAAAATGAACACAACGAGTGACGTCCGTAATTTTACAATATATAAATAAGTAATCAATAAGTTCGTAATAATGAACTTACCCGAAAGTTTGTGCATTCCATAATTCTTAATATGGACTTTGTTGAAATGAGGTTTAATATTGAAATGACGAGTAGAAATAAATTGGGTGGGTCACAGTAAACAAACAATTATGCAGATTATCCTCTGAATTAGCAAATACAACTTGATCATCTACGAATAAGATCGTATTTATAGGTGTATTGTTTATTATAAAATGTGAACATAGTTCACTTTGCGAGATTCTGGCGATTTCGTCAATATGTAAATTAAAGGGAGTGGTGACAATGGGCACCCTTGTCGTACAGCTCTTGTTATTTCTCTTTTCTCCTTGCTTATTCCGCTATTGGTTTTTATTATGATCGTTGTATTTATATATAAGCTTATTATGGCACATATTAAATGTCGTAGGATATCTCTATTTAATAATATTTTCCAAAGTTTTGTACGATTTATAGTGTCAAAAGACTTTTCATAGTCAATGAATGGAATATAGGGGAAAGGTCCCTATATTGAACTGTGTCTTAAATTGAAACATTCGGTTATTTCCCAAACTGTCCGACTGACTTCACCACAATCCAAGCAGAAGAGTATTGTGTAGCGCAGTGAATGCTGGGTGCAGTTGACCTTGCGTTCGGAGCAATGGTTTCAGCTGTAAGAAGTGTTTTGTGTTCATGGTGCTTCTGATATAATATTTGACTCTCCTAGCTAAGCTTGTACGACAAATCAGGTACGATTGTGGTAATCTTAATCTATTGCATGTTGTGAAGTAGTTACATAGCAACAATATCCATGCGTAAACTCTTTCAAGCAACACGTTTCCGTGTTTCACAGTTACTAAAGAATCTAAAATGGCATTGACCGTAATTTGAACCACCGTTTGAACCCTATATTGAACTGGTCCAATTTAAGAAACCTTGTTATGTTTTAGAAGCTTCCAACTGTGAATATCTCGTGCAAATAGACATACCTGACAAGTGGTGAAAGAGGCACCAACACAACCTATGTGTGTTGCATGAGCGCAACAGGAACGTATGTTCCTCCCATGTTGATCTTCAAAAGGCTGAGATTTAAGGATGAACTTAACACCGGTGCACCACCAGGTGCAATATGCACATGTTCTGAAAGTGGATGGGTTAATAGCGAGTTATTTCTTAAGTGGTTTCAACATTTCATCGCCATCGTGAAGCCCAGCACTAACAATAAAGTGTTACTTATTCTTGATGGCCATTCCACTCACACCAAGAATGAAGAAGCTATCATTCTTACTCGGGAAAATGGTGTTGTAATGCTTTCTTTGCTCGCACATACAACGCACAGGCTTCAACCATGTTACGTGTCCTTCTTCAAACCCTTGCCATCATACCACAATCAGGCTGCAGACAAATGGCTTCGAAGTAACCCGTCTCGAAATATAACTCAGTTTCAGGTGTCAGTTTTAATAGGAGAAGCTTATGGTAAAACTGCTACAGTGGTAAATGCAACGAGTGGATGTGCGAAAACTGAAATTGGGCCACTCGACAGAAACGTTTTCCAGGACCACGACTTCGCTCCTACTGCCGTTAACAATGCGAATGACCCTAACACAAGTGTTCCAAACTCATTTTCACAAAATCCAGTTCCCTCCTTTCAATCTAGTAGGCCTAACAATTCTGACTACATTTCTACGTTCAATTCTCACTGTCCAGAAAATCTCCAAACATAACTAGGCGTAGGCCTAACACTGTTGCTGAAATATCCCCTATTCCTGAACTTACCAGATCAAGGAAACAAAAAACCACGTCAGTTGCAATCGTCATATGGTGAACCAGAAAATGAAGACAAGAAAAATTGTGAATTGTCGGAAATGATGGATATGATCCAGTGCATGAAATGTAGGATATGCCTTCATCAAAAATGTTCAAACGTTAGTGCTAAACAGAAAGTGTTTTGCTGTGAAGACTGTGGATAATGAACTCTTATATAACAATGAAAACACTATAGTTGTAATTCATGATCTAAAAACAAGATGTTTTTTTATTATCTAGAAACTCCAGTTTTCAAGGAAATTGACATTATAATCACAAACTTCTTTTGTAGTTTTTGTTGGTAATTAAATAATTCCTTTAAGTATAGGACAAAAATATTTATATTTTATGTTAATAAAAATGTTTCTGAATTTAAAATGATGTGGTTCATTTTAAGATAAGGCTGGTCCAATTTAAAGACCATGTTCCTAATTTGGACCATTTCGCACCTTCCCAGTTTTAATGTTTTATTTAAATAATGACAATATTAATTAGCAATTGTGTACAGGTTATGTATAGCCAAAGAGTCTGCAAATGTAATGCATATTTTCCTGATAAATTTGATTTGAGATTATTGCCACAATTTAGTGTTGAAGGCTGAGTGGTTCAATATAGGGGCCTTTCCCCTAAGTAGGAATATTAAATTTTCTATGTATTTTTCATTATTTGATTGCTAGTAAATACGCAGTCCATACAGGATCTATTTCTTCAGAAGCCGTTCTGTTCTTATGATAGCATATACTTTATTATATTGTTTATTTGTTTTGTTATTTTTTTGGTATATTTTATAACCAGAGGAGAAAAATTGGCTCCGGCGCCGGGGATCGAACCCGGGTCCTTGGTTCTATGTACCAAGCGCTCTCACCATTGAACTACGCCGAAGTACAATCCGCAACACCGGATCGAACTCCCCTCCTCCAGTGTCTTTCCCTTAGTGGCCTGACTTCAAGTTGGGCATGTATGTTGACATTTTATTCAAGTCAACTGCCATTATACAAGGAGCGCACTCAGTTGAGTGACTTGATGGCTGGCATTCCACAGTAAAGTGCACAGTAATCTGCACAGAAATATGCACTGTTGCTAGAAAAATCTACTAAAGATACCATAACAGATATAATATATCCTGTAGGACCAAAAATAATACTCTTTAGTAAATTATTCCTCTATAGTTGGAGCATAAATTCTATTTCCTCTCTTAAAGATTAGGATTATTACAGCTTCCTGCCATTTCTCAGGTATATGACAATATTTCCAACATACATTCAGGAAATCTAAGAATCGACATATAAAGGTTTCTGGGGCGTATTTAATAATATTGAATAGTAAGTCTGACTTTTAATTATATGATTCTGGCGAGGCAGAATTCCGAATGCCGAATCGATCTGGTCAACCTATCCAGGAAACCTCTCTTTCCCCCCTCTCTTGTGTACCCATGATTCAGTGATACCCAATAGGAAAAAAAAAAAAAAATAGAAAATTCCAACAGAATAGATGGCGCCAATTCGAATAAGCTGCTCAAGCGATCGAGCCTCCGTGCACGGCTCAAGTAATATACCATTAATTTTAATATAAGTAGAAGATTTATTTTATTATGATTATTATTTACCCTTGAATACAGTCTTTTAACACTTTAATAATCAATAACTACTTCACTGTGTTAACATTATATATTTTGGTGTTATGTTACCTGATTGGCTAGTTTATATGTTGTTTGCATCATCCTCTGAACCCTATTGAGTTCCAGTGTTACCTTCCGGTTTCTTTTTGTGATAGGGTCTGTTCATTAGTGTATTGAAAATTATGTGTTTTCTGAAAATCAGTTGCGTGTTCAGGATATGTAGTTGGTGTGTTTTTGTGTTTTTGTAAATTTAATTTTACCTTGGAGTGTCAAGTATCTGTTTTTTTACTGGATGTGTAGTATTTTCATGCTTATATCTATGTTGTTGTAGTTATGGTTGGAGTTTGTGATATGTCCTGCGTATGTTGTATGGTTTGGTTTTTATTATGTTTCATAAGATTCAAATTCCTTAATTACAGGAATAATATTATAATAAGAGGCTCATCCAGAAAGTAAGTTTCCCGATTTTTTCCCCTTGAAAGTAAACGTAATTAACCGTGTCAATTGCGCATGCATAACAGATCTATGACGTATCAATCATATGCCAGCCGGACAGGTCCCGCCTGGTGCCAGTAGCGTGGCAGCAGTGGTCCGAAATGGAAGCTCTTATTCCTTCTCTCTCTTCTGCGAGGTTCGGTCGGAGATAAAGTTCTTTAATGCACAAAGCATTGCTCCAATTGAAATTCATCGGCAGCTTTGTCAGATCTATGGGCCGAACATCATGAGTAAGCAGATGGTGCGTCGCTGGTGTAAGCAGTTTTCCGAAGGTCGTCAAAGTGTCCATGATGAAGAGCGCAGTGGGCGACCGTCCCTCATCAATGATGATCCTGATGAGCTGGTGCGGCAGTGCAGCATGGAGAACCGTCGCTTCACGATTACGGAGCTGAGCAGCCATTTTCCGCAGATATCGCGATCCTTGTTGCATGAGATTGTCACTAAGCACCTGCTGTTCAAAAAAGTGTGTGCCAGGTGGGTGCCAAAAAACCTGACACCCGAACACAAAAAGTAACGCTTAGGAGCAGTACTGACATTTCTGCAACGGTATCACGATGACGGCGACGAGTTCCTCGACAGGATCGTCACGGGCGATGAGACTTGGATTTCGCACTTCACCCCGGAAACCAAGCAGCAGTCAATGCATTGGCGGCATAGTGGATCTCCGGTCAGGACGAAATTCAAACAGACGCTGTCGGTACAGAAAGTGATGTGCACGGTGTTCTGGGACAGGAAGGGCATTCTGCTCATTGACTTCCTTCCAATAGGTGAAACAGTGAACGCTGACCGTTACTGTGAAACACTGCGAAAATTGCGACGTGCCATTCAAAACAAGAGGTGTGGAATGCTTACTGCAGGTGTTGTGCTCCTCCATGACAATGCTCGTCCACATACGGCTCGGCGCACAGCAGCTGTTTTGACGGAATTTGGCTGGGAGTTGTTTGATCAGCCACCCTACAGTCCTGATCTTGCTCCCAGCGATTTTCACGTTTTCTTGCACCTCATGAAATTCCTGTCCTCCGGTGAGCGTTTTGGCAACGACGAAGAGCTGAAGACGTGTGTCACACGCTGGTTCCATTCACAGGCGGCAGAGTTTTACGACAGAAAGATACAAAAGTTGATCCCATGATACGACAAATGTCTCAATTCTGATGGTGGCTATGTTGAAAAATAGCTGAAACATTGCTGTACCTGTTGCCAATAAATGTTTTCCTGAAAGTGTGTATTCTTTTTTTTAAATAAGGAAACTTACTTTGTGGATGCGCCTCGTATATTGCGGTACACGTGGTCATGTTTAATGCTGATTTGTAGAAATTGTAGCATACATGTATTCAAATCGTATTATTTAAATTTGAAGCTATGATATCTAATTTTTATTTTATTTGAGGGATTGCCGTTTTCAGGGATAATAATTATATACAGAGTGCTTCTATATCCTGTGTGCTTAAATGGCTGCTTAGAATCAAAAAATAAAAACAGGAATAATATTTCCAAACACGATATGAAAAAGAAATTGTTCAGAATCACGTAAAATATATAACTTGTGTATACTAGTTGTATTTCCTGTCGACAACAACGTCCTTTCTTTTTCGAAGAGCACATGAACTTCTGTAAATGGACAGTATACGGAAAAAAACATGTATCTGGACGTTGCACTACCAACGCACATACAGAGTTCACGTCCTGAGAGATATTCCAGCAGATCTTCCTGCAATTCGATGTTCGAAGTATAAATTTAAATACGTACAATTTAATTTGCATTTATTTTGCATATGATAAATTTACAACTTGCGAAAATTACAAAACGTTTGACACATCTATCATAGAAAACATTCCAATTGTTTAAGCTTATCATGAAATTTGCATTTCATATTTCAGAACACTTCCGTTCTGTGTTCTCCATTCCGGCTTTAAACATAACGAAAGAAATGTGTACTGTTAAATGACAGGAGAATGAGTTTAAAGATGAAGTTTTCTCGTTACAGTTTCTGGTAATACACAGGAAAGGTCACAATACCTGTCAATATTTCTCCAAATAAATTTAAAAACTGCTGTTCCTCTTGCTGCCTTTCGGAATTCATGTTACTAATACACAGTTGCGCTTTAAATACAGGTTGTAATAACTCGATATCGTCCACAAGAATTCACCAAGTCAATATTACGTGTCTACATATTATGTAATTCCAGTATTGCTGAGAAACTTCACTCAAAGCGCAGTTTGTGATATTATTACTTAGTGAATTATCTGCACTAACGTTCTTGTCTCACTTCTAAGTTTCATTTTTACTGTCCACGTTTCACGAGAGGATTCCTGCGAAGGGAGTATGGTCCTTGCGGGGTAAGAGGAGAGAGTAAGACAATAACTCAGCGTTCTTTAAGGAACAGGTGGATGGGGTTGGTGTCATTAGCCGGCTGGGACAAACAAGGCTCAATCATTTGCCGGCCGGTTCCGTGTCGGGGATAGGTTATAAGAGTGGGGGAAAAAAACCCGCATTCCTTGCTCGGATCTTCTCGTGAAATGCGGACTGTATTTCTGTCATTGCTGGTGATTGAAATGGAAATCACAAAAATTCAAAGTTTGGCATTATTTTCGTCTTCAGGAGATGAGAAACAACAGTAAAATAGGAGCCTCATGTTAAAGGTCCCACCCTTCTCTTTCGAATTTTTTTTTTTTTTTTTTACCATCTCTTCTTACATTTTTACCTTTGATGTATTATTATTTCTTTATTTTTTTCGTTTTCTCATCGAGCGGAAGTTTCACAGAATATTGTCTTATTTGATTCCGGGAGGAAAGAAGCCGAAGTCATTAATATGATCCAATCAAAGACGTAAGGTAATTCCGGGAGAGATGCCCCACGGGGAGAGTCGCCCCACCCTCCTTTTCTCCTTATCTCAAAACCTCTAAGGAATCGACCTTGGGACCATTTGTTTAATTCGTATACGACCCTCGAAGGCAACCAGTGCAATCTTTGTGACGATTTTTTTGTGTGTGAAAAGTGAATGGAAAAAGGAAATGCTGTTTTTCGTAGGCTTTGTTATAATATTTATAATTTTTCAAAATTCATAATTGGGATAATGGCTATGTATATGTTGCTTAATTCAATATATTTGACAAGTACATGCATTGTACTCCATTCTAAAAAAAAATTAAGTAATTGTCCATTACGGTTGCCCTTAAATACATAAGGCGTAATGGTCATGCTAAAGGGAGAGATGCCCCACCTGTTCGAGGGAGAGACGCCCCATGTACTTAAGAGTGATATTACCGAAATAACTAATTATTATTAGTGTCCTTGCTGAATTTATTGGAATTTTAATTGAATTATTATATTGGAATAGAATTATTATATATTAGAGGCCAATAATTTTTAAAGGATGGCCAAAACTTGCTAGGGGTCACATATTTTCAAGAGGTGTCCAAAGTTGAAATCCATGAGCATTTTAAGGAATACCGGTATTCTGAATTTATTGCAGCGACATTTTCAATAGGTGCCCAAAGTTGAGGGCCTTCAAAATTTTAAGGGATGTCAAAAGTTATGTTTGAAAGACACATTTCACGACCAAACGTTAGTCAATGCAATCCCAAAGATTTCTTCAATATTACTGTAACGTTTTGGGGAATTGGGAATTAATTAAGCATCGCACTGTTATGGAATTATTTAGAGAACAATCCAATGACTGAAATCTAGTGGAGTATTCAAGAATTATCCAATGGCTGCAATTCTTCCTAGAGTGAAACCTTGAGGTACCTGTCAGGCAGTCAGAAGGATCATCCATCTCTCTGAAGAGGTCAAGGTATGTCGAGACAAGAAGTCAAGCAGTATTTTGACCTACTGGAAACAACTCTATGTGACGCAATTTGTAGGAAAGCCACATAAAATAGAGGAAAGTGGCATCCAACTAAACAAATTTACAAGGAAAATTGGTTGAGAAAAAGGGATCCAAAGATGTTGAAGTCTAACTTCAAGCGAGAAAGGTGGAAGTGATTCTGTCACAACATGTTGCAATTCGGAGGGAACATTTCTTCTACCGTCAATGTTTGAGACGAAAAATGGAAGTTTTTTGGCGGATTCCTAGCAGAAACGGGGGTTTATATGAATCCAAAATCGTCCTATGTTCTATCATAATTATTTATGAAACGATTGAAGGAAAATTTTACTCCAAGAAAGAATCCTGGCAAGATTCCCTTAATTTTGGGTGAACATTCAGCACATTTAGATAACATAAAATGCTAGAATGAGGATAATGAACCACAATTGTTTGCCTACCAACCTATGCAACTCAGGAACTTCAATCTCTTGTTTGCTCACATTTTAAGTATCTCAAGCATTATTTCAAGAAGAATATCACAGCAATGGAGGGCTTATAAAAAGCAAGCCTGACTATTCATCTAGAAAGCTGCGTTGGTAGTAATAGAGAGGTCATTTGGATTTCGAGCCAGAGGTTTCTATCGTTTCAATCCAGATGCAGTTCCTGAGCACCTCTTCAGTATTTATGGTGCATCAATCAACAACACAGGTGTAAGAATTCCTTTCTCTGCCTCTTCAGGAAATCTCAAAGAAAAGAAAACTTTATTGGCTACAAGTTCTAATGATAACGGGATAATAAGTTGTAATTTCGGCTCAAGTGCCACAATGGCAAATTCAGCGACAGCGACTCCTTTCAAATCTCTTCATGAAATAAACTATGTGCCAGCAATATCTTTTGCTGTGAACAAAAGAAAGCGATCGGTAGAACGCGTTACAGGTGGAGATAAAAATGGAAACACCATCTTTGAAACCCTCCCAGTTCCAAAAACTCAAAGTCAAATTCTTCAAACTCTAGTAGATATAGAAGACACTTTTGGAGAAAATATGAAGAGAGTGTCGTCAAATGAAACAAAGTAGATAGTTCCTACTTTGTTGAGTGCCTTGAATATTTTATCAAATGAAGGAAGTTGTTGATTGGATTCAGTGACTTTCCTGCAAGAAGTTGCGTAACATGTGGGCTAAGTGCCATATATTTGGTCGCACTGAAAAACGAGCTCAGAAAATGAACTTATTGGAAAAATAAAATAAGCAACATTATTTAGAGTGTCATTTATCAAATTAATAGCTTAATTTGGTAATTACCACAGCGGGGCATCTCTCCCCTATATGTGTGTATATTACAGTGATGTCGTATCTGATTAATTTTTATTTTGCCACTTGTTGTGCACGAATTATCGATTGTTTCATATTTTACATAAACTTTTAATGTATGTCACATGCTATAACACATGAATAAAGTAACTGCTTTGGTTTGTTTAATTTTTAAACGATAAAAACCTTAAGTGGGGCAACTCTCCAGGAAATTACCTTATCCATTATCAGTGAATTTATCTACGCGCACAAAGAAAACCCTTAATAAACAGTGCTTTGAATATTGAAATCACACTGGATGTGTTCCATTGTCAGTGAACAACAGCTCTATGTATTAAGAAATTGAAAAAAATATATTGTTCTAAACTAGTGACTAGGAGAAGTAAGAACAAGTGTAGAATAGTTCGTGAGTCAAAATGAAATAACTGTTCTCATTCCACCACAGCTTACTACTTACCTCTTGTTAGGCTATTTAAGTTAACAAAGTTAGTTCAATGTTCTCGTCAGCTTAATGAAAATCTCATGAAATGGGCGTAATAAATATGTGAATACATCAATACACAATATAACAATATGTAGAATAGCGAACTAAATGAAGACAATTATATTATAATATATTATATATTTATGTTGACATTATACAATATAATTATCTACAGTACATCACAGTCACAGACTTGAGTCTCCACAGAAATTTTATCACAGAAAGAGGCGTAATTAATAACAGAACACTCATTTATTTACAAAGATATCATCGAAGACCTACATTATTTCTAGTAAATTACAGAAATGTATCCTATTTGGCCTCGACAGATACAAGTGAAATTTAGCTCATTTAATTGTAGTCAGTTTTCTCTCTTGCTCAGGCAACTACCAAATTTGTATCTTGCTAATATTTGTATGACACATATATTTAAACTAGTACCATCTTAGTGTGGGAATCGGGACATCAAGTGATACCATGGAAACAAACAGTTGGTCTATATTTATACACAGGTTGTAACTTTAATAATGGCAACTATTTATTTATTTATTTATTTATTTATTTATGTATTTATTTATTTATTTATTTACTTATTTACTTATTTACTTATTTACTTACTTATTTACTTATTTATTTATTTATTTATTTATTTATTTATTTATTTATTTATTTATTTATTTATTTATTTATTTATTTATTTATTTATTTATTTATTTATTTATTTATTTATTTATTTATTTATTTATTTATTTATTACGAAAGTAAAAGTGATACATATGTGAAACTTCTACACTTCTTCAATATAGTAACCAGCACTGTTTAGAACTCGTTGCCAGCGATGTGGAAGTCGTAGTATCCCTGTAGCAGCACCTCTTCTATTCATGTTTCTGATGGACCGCCCTACTGCCTGCAGAATATCGGGAACAGTCCGGAATCGAACGTCACAAAGTGGTTCCTTCATCTTTGGGATTAAATCATAATCACAGGGGCTTAAGTCCGGTGAATATGGTGATGGAAAAGTACTTCCCACCCCAGCGACGTTACAAATCAGCTACAGAGTGTGCCGTGTGCGCCATTGCATTATCCTACAAAATGATGGGAGGGTTCTGCAAAACGTGTGGGCGCTTTCTTCGCAACGCTGATCTCATATTACGCTCCAAAAATTACGGAAATACTGTGCATTAACATTCTGTCTTTGCAGGAAGGTAGGTGTTAGGATAACACCGTCACAGTCGTACACAACAATCAGCATCACTTTCACATTCGTAGGGATACGACGCATCACTGTTTTACGTGGTGACCCGTAATGACGCCACTCATTTGATTGGCGCATAATAGAGGTTCGTATTATCTGGCCCATGTCTCATACAGTGCAACAATACTCCGTAAGAAGACGTCTCCTTCACGATCTTAACGCTCCAAGTGAATTTCAGCGGTGTCATATCGTATCCATCGCTGTGCCTCCGTCAAATCTCAGGGAACCCACCGAGATGCAATTTTTCTCATTTTTTTGGCGATTCTTTAGAACATGAAACACAGTCATAAGCGATATTCCTATCTCCTGGGCTGACTCACGTACCGTCTGTCGTCGATCATTGTCAAATAGCGCGGAAGCAGCTTGCACTTCATCTTCACTAACACTCGGACGACTCATCGAGCCATGTTTTCCACGCGGTCACGCCCCATGTTGAAGGTTTGAACCCACTTTGCTACAGTCCTGTATGATAACGCCGTCTCTCCACATGCCTCAACAAGACCGTCCTGACATTGTCGCGCTGTACGACAACGGGGAGATGGAATTTTCAGTCAAAATCGCTGTTCCTGCTTTGTAAACATGGCGAAACACAACCGCTTAGAGCTGTAACTAACAGGAGACTAACTTGAGCTCTCCACAGCGCATGCGCTGTGAGTCGGACGGAAAAGTCATTTTGGTGGGGGGAGGAGGACAGACACAGACTATCATATGGTAGAAGTGACAACAATTAACACCGTCTCATTTCGCTTTTACAGCAGTGTTGCCATTAGTAAAGTTTCACCCCACGTATATGTAAATAAAGTATAAGTTAGGAGACAGTCTTGTCATTAATGACGTAATGACTTTTAGTACTACATTTTCTTTAATACAAATTTCGAGTTCATGAAAATTTACATTGTACTCCTCACAGTTTAGAGAATGGTTTTTAAGTAAGTTTTGGGAAAACATATTCAGATATGATTTATATTCAAATGAACTTGACATTTTTTAATTGTATAATGCGAATATTTCATACAAACAACATCTAGTGGCACACAACCTCATGATAAAAGAAAGTTACTGCAATGATTTCGAACAAGACAAAAGCGTGAGAAAACCACCAAGTGTCAATGGGATTGCAGAATAATTAGGATCATGTGCTCATCACGCTAGCTAAATGACAATGTTCTATATTTCTTTTCGATGGAGGAACATAATTCACTTCTTTTCATTTTGTGTAATTCTCCGATAAGCAAGTTGTAATATAATAATAATAAATTGGGCTAACCGTCTATACTTATCTAGTTTGTATTTGGATTAAACATTAACATTTTCGGCACTTATGTGCCATTTTCAAATGTATGGAAATTGCCTATTACATGATCAAATAGATACACCTTGTGTGTGATATACGTGATATGTACCCTTGATGATCTGCCATCGTTTACAACATATATAAAAATTAAAATTAAAACACTTCTTAAATTTAAAATCTATATTAATCTACATCTACAATAAAAGTCCCTTGTTTTATGTAGCAATGTGGTTATCTTGAGATTGTTATCACATGTAGTCCACACCTGTGGAGTAACGGTCAGCGCGTCAGGCTGCGAAACCAGGTGGCCCGGGTTCGAATCCCGGTCGGGGCAAGTTACCTGGTTGAGGTTTTTTCCGGGGTTTTCCCTCAACCGCATACGAGCAAATGCTGGGTAACTTTCGGTGCTGGACCCCGGACTAATTTCACCGGCATTATCACCTTCATTTCATTCAGACGCTAAATAACCTAGATGTTGATACAGCGTCGTAAAATAACCCAATAAAATAAAAAAAAGTTATCACATGTAGTTCCTATTTGTTAAAATGTTTTTGAGTTGCACTGTGTTGCACGTATTAAAATGTTAAAATTCTGTTTGTTATATATTAACATACCAAGGATTCATGTTGTTTCACTTACACAAGTCGAAGCACTGTACCATGATGAAATCTTGCGTAATATCAGTTACATTGATGTTTGTTGTTGTTTTCCTTCGGTTTTCCAAGGTTAGATGTTACAAATTCATCATTGTCACCATACGATTTTCAGTTAAGCCTTTTACACTGCGAACATAAATGTTGTTGTTACGTATGTGAATATACTGGTGGTTAAATGCATTGATTGACATTTTTAACTTACTTATATTGGTTGCATGTGTTGTGTGCTCGACGTTGGCCAGGCTGTTACTGAGAATCGTTGGGTGCTCACAATAGTTCTTATTTTAATGTACGTCTGGCGGAACCGGAAGTGATGTGGGGGTAGGGGATGTGACGTAATATTATGGGTTGATGTCCGATTTTTCGAGATTAATTTAAATAGAGTGAATAGTGGGTTATTGGGATTAACTATTTTTTCATTTAAAAGGTGTTTTACTTCATTGAAATTCTTTGCAATATAAAATTCCTCTGTAATGTCTATTAAGGGGCTGTTAATGGCTTTTATAACTTTTAGTGTATCTGTTATATTACATAATTCATGTCCTTCTTCTATGAGGTGATAGGCATATTTGGACTTGTTTCTATTGCATTTGAAATCTGTAACGTGTTCTTTATATCTTATTTTGAAATTACGGCGAGTTTGACCGATATATAATTTGGTGCAGTTTTTACATTGCAATTGGTATATACCACTGTTTAAGAGGGGGTTCATTATTATTGGTTTTATTGAGGATTATGTTATGAAGTTTGTTGTTGGTTTTGAAGGGTATGTTGATAATTTGCTTTTCGAAAAAAAATATTAATTTGATCAGAAATTTTCCCGAAATAAGTCATGTTTTGCCATTTTTTGTTCGGTTTTGCATTTTCTGGTTCTAATGTAGTATGTTTTTTCTTAAGTAATATGGCTTTTCTGTTTTTAAGTAGTTTATGAATTAAGTGTTTTCCATAGCCATTTTCTTTTGCAAGGTTCTGAATATAATTGAATTCATTTTTGTAGTTGCTCTTGTTTATGGGTGTCGTCAGTAAACGGTCAATAAGGTACCTAAATTTTCTGATTTTGTGTGTTGTAGGATGGGTGGAATTGTTATCGATGGCATGTGTGGTAGCTGTTTGTTTTCTGTGTATATTGAAGTCTATTTTGGGAGGTCTTACAGTAATATTTACGTCTAAAAAGTTTATACTATTGTTAACACTTGCTTCCATTGTGAATTTCAAATTTTGATGTAGGTTATTAAATTCTTGTAGTATCATTTTAACCTGATTAATGTTTTCCTCATGGATAATTAGAGTATCATCCACATATCTGGTGTATGTGACGAAATGAAATTTATTACTTAGGGTTCTCATGTGTTCTTTTTCTATATGTTGTAAAACTATGTTAGCTAAGAAACCCGATAAGGGATCTCCCATTGCCAGTCCTATAGGTTGAGCGTAAAATCTATTTTGAAATTTGAAATAATTTTGTTTTAATGACATTTGTAGAAGGTTTGTTAATTGTTGTATTATATTATTATGTAATTGAAGTTCATGTAGTTTAGTGGCTATGATGTCTATAGACAAATCTTCTACAAAATTCACAATGGAAGCAAGTGTTAACAATAGTATAAACTTTTTAGACCTAATTATTACTGTAAAACCTCCCAAAATAGACTTCAATATACACAGAAAACAAACAGCTACCACACATGCCATCGTTAACAATTCCACCCATCCTACAACACACAAAATCAGCAAATTTAGGTACCTTATTGACCGTTTACTGACGACACCTATGAACAAGAGCAACTACAAAAAAGAATTCAATTATATTCAGAACCTTGCAAAAGAAAATGGCTATGGAAAACACTTAATTCATAAACTACTTAAAAACAGAAAAGCCATATTACTTAAGAAAAAACATACTACATTAGAGCCAGAAAATGCAAAACCGAACAAAAAATGGCAAACCATGACTTATTTCGGGAAAATTTCTGATCAAATTAATATTTTTTTTTCCAAAAGCAAAATATCAACATACCCTTCAAAACCAACAACAAACTTCATAACATAATCCTCAATAAAACCAATAATAATGAACCCCTATTAAACAGTGGTATATATCAATTGCAATGTAAAACTGCACCAAATTATATATCGGTCAAACTCGCCGT
This sequence comes from Periplaneta americana, assembly GCF_040183065.1. Classification (NCBI taxonomy): domain Eukaryota; kingdom Metazoa; phylum Arthropoda; class Insecta; order Blattodea; family Blattidae; genus Periplaneta; species Periplaneta americana. Next base: position 134,926,392 of record NC_091120.1, read on the forward strand.
AATTTCAAAATAAGATATAAAGAACACGTTACAGATTTCAAATACAATAGAAACAAGTCGAAATATGCCTATCACCTCATAGAAGAAGGACATGAATTATGTAATATAACAGATACACTAAAAGTTATAAAAGCCATTAACAGCCCCTTAATAGACATTACAGAGGAATTTTATATTGCAAAGAATTTCAATGAAGTAAAACACCTTTTAAACGAAAAATTAGTTAATCCCAATAACCCACTATTCAATCTATTTAAATTAATCTCGAAAAATCGGACATCAACCCATAATATTACGTCACATCCCCTACCCCCACATCACTTCCGGTTCCGCCAGACGTTCATTAAAATAAGAACTATTGTGAGCACCCAACGATTCTCAGTAACAGCCTGACCAACGTCGAGCACACAACACATGCAACCAATATAAGTAAGTTAAAAATGTCAATCAATGCATTTAACCACCAGTATATTCACATACGTAACAACAACATTTATGTTCGCAGTGTAAAAGGCTTAACTGAAAATCGTATGGTGACAATGATGAATTTGTAACATCTAACCTTGGAAAACCGAAGGAAAACAACAACAAACATCAATGTAACTGATATTACGCAAGATTTCATCATGGTACAGTGCTTCGACTTGTGTAAGTGAAACAACATGAATCCTTGGTATGTTAATATATAACAAACAGAATTTTAACATTTTAATACGTGCAACACAGTACAACTCAAAAACATTTTAACAAATAGGAACTACATGTGATAACAATCTCAAGATAACCACATTGTTACATAAAACAAGGGACTTTTATTGTAGATGTAGATTAGTATAGATTTTAAATTTAATAAGTGTTTTAATTTTAATTTTTATATATGTTGTAAACGATGGCAGATCATCAAGGGTACATACCACGTATATCACACACAAGGTGTATCTACTTGATCATGTAATAGGCAATTTCCATACATTTGAAAATGGCACATTAGTGCCGAAAATGTTAATGTTTAATCCAAATACAAACTAGATAAGTATAGACGGTTAGCCCAATTTATTATTATTATATAATTCACTTCTTCCTGGTCAATATCTCTAAGAGAAATGCAACGACACTGACAACATATCCCACAAGCAAGACATATATGGACAGTGACAGGTGTGCCAGAGTAAAAATAAAATATTCTTCTTCATCATCATCATCATCATCATCACTGAGATCCAAATGCGGTTGTGATGCATATTTCGAACGCAAATTATGATTAAATTCTTCTTGTCTTTTAGCAATAAATCCAGATTCGACATAGACACGTACAATACGATTGAAATTCTTAATATAATAATTGTCAGTTTGAAACACAAATACTAAATAATTTCCTATCGCGTTATCCTTCAAAGTGCATAAAACATTCTTCCTCCTTGGATAGAGTGAAGAAGCAGTATATTTTGCCCATATTTCTAACGTCAGTGTTGCGAAGTTCCTGTCTCGGATAACCCTTGTGAAACAGTCTCTTAGACTATCACATCTCTTTCGAAGGTGATACTTGTAATCAAAAGGAGTCTCTTCAAAATGTTTCTTAAAATATTGGTCGTATTGATCTTCATAACCGAAATCTAGACCCGATGTCATTAGTTCTTCAAATGTTGAAATCTGTTTTTCGTATCCTGGGTCTACAAGATAGCTGGTGAAATAAATTTGGAACAAGCAGCTCATGACATACGAGTAACACACAAAAAGAATGAAGATTACTCTTAAAATAGTAGTTCGTGGCATGTCCCCAATAGATACACCTAAATAAATAGCCCACGTGTGACATATTGAATAGCTAAAAGATGAAAATAATCCACTTTCTTTTAATTTTGAACTCAAAATATAATTTGTAAGTTGCCACATTATGACAGCGACAGTAAGAAAAGTAATCCAAATCATTATCCAGGCTGAAGTATTAAATATGTGCATAATTCTGTACAACCTGGGAATGTGAGTTGCACACGGCACATACCATGTTTGTGAAATTTGCATGAAAGGCTCTGTGCATTCCATGTACATTGCAAAGAACAATACCATTGAACCTATACCGAGATCCGCTTTATTATACAACACATCGCGTACACCCTCACTGAGCTTGGTCATGAACGGGAGTTCAGCAGAACGAGGAGGTAGTAATCTTACAGTTAGATTTAAGAGTTCCGCGATTTGGTGAAGAGTTTCAACTTCGTGTCCTGTAAACACGTGCCTTGTCTCATTATTTTCATCTATATAACTTCCTGCATATCCACTTGTTGGTTCATTTATAACAACTGAAACACGCATTTCTCGTCCGTAGAATGTCTTGGGAATTTTGGTGGGAAATAGAGATGAATAGTTTTTCGATACTTTTTCAAACGGACATTTATCTATGAGAATTAAATCATCAACATGGAATACGGTTTTAGAAGTGTGTAAGGGATATATAGTGTACAAATCAAGTACCACGTCTTGAACATTTTCCGTATTATCTGTTTGTTTTGATAAATGTGGTACCAGAAATAGCACGTCTATTATGTAGTAACTGGTGAACATTTCCTGAAAAAGAAGCAACGTTTCTTCTTTTGCATCACTGTCGCTGCAAGGAGGTAACAAAACAAGAAACCGCCCCCGCGGATTTAATAGCATATATATTTTTAGGTTATCCAACAAACTAATTAGATTGTCAAGATTTGTGTATTCTTCATCAGGCCATAAAATCAAGACATGATTTTGAAATTTCCATGTTAGCTTTGGTGTTTCTGGAAATTGAGTGCCTAAAACAAAAGTATTTACAGACCATTTACTTGATTCGTGTATTGTTGTCATTATGATATTTACCGCATTGATATTAGACGTCTTTTTAAAATATTCTGACTTAAAGGACTTCGAAACACTTGTTTCGGGACCTGAAAATGCAAATAGCAGATATTCTTCAGACTGGAAATTAGATAGTATTATTGTTGTAACGCAGGAAACTATGTTGTGTTCTTGAGTGTCTGTTACTTGTGAAACAACTGCATACATCATTGCGAAAGCCGTGATTGTGATCTCCATGTTCATTTTCCTCTCTGCAATAAAATAATATAAATTTTTCAGAGATAATATTTTGACGATAAATAGTACTTAATTCATTGTGAAATAATTGTTCAAAGTTGAATTACTACAAAATTTATAGCATACATCGCTTTGGATATTATGAAATCATAATTGAAGAGATCGAAAAGAAAATTGCTAGAAAAAAAGAGAGATGTCCTTGAAGCATGTAATTTATTTCTTGATATTCCAAAAGTCGCATTGGATGTAATTCCTTCTGCCTGACTAACATCTTACATTGTCTCAGTTGAAAAAATTGAATCGGTCGGAGCTGAAATGCATTATGTCGAAATTGGACATTCTTATTTAGAATTATGAACTATTTGAGCAAGACCTATCGATCGGGACAAGACATAATTAATTCAGCTTTCTTCTTATATAAGAAACTGTTGCTACTGGTAACGTGAACGAACCAGGAAAGCATGAATGCCTTGACGTCCTGCCTTTTAGCCCCATGCTGCACCACGCCGCCGAGCTGCTGCTTTCCAATTCCCGCCAATCCCGTGGCCTTGTGATATCAATGTTTAAGTGTAGTATGAGTCATGGGAGTCCAATGCTATTAGGTATGGTATCATAATTTCTTCGGTGTATAATAATATTAATAATAATAATAATAATAATAATAATAACAATAATAATAATAATAATAACAATAATAATAATAATAATAATAATAACAGTACTTTATTTATTCGGGTACAATTAAGGCCATGAGGTCTTCTCTTCTACTTACGTCATTTCTTGATAGTATTTATATTTTACTGGTAGCTTCCTCTTATGTATAAGAAATGAATTCGCACAAAAATCATTTTTGTTATGAGTGTGACTTTGGACTATCTCATTGTCACCTTCTCAAATATTTCATCCATTTTGTATAACAGTTTCAATGAAACATAAATAGGCTCTCAAATTTACCTGGACTCAAATTTCAGTCGGACAAATCTAACATTTTAAAATTCCTCTACATTACGAAAAGTAATATTTGTTCGCATAAAATTTCTGCACATTTAAAGAAAAAAAATTCTTTCAATCAGTTATTGGCATAATACACTGCTGTCTTAAATTGATTGAGCATATTGGGACTTAAATCAATAGCTTTCCCTAAGCACGCTATGAAATGTTTCATATAAAACAATTTTTATCTCTAAAAGGAAGCAAAAACGAGTAATATTGTATTAACATTTTTTTTTTGTTTAAATATCTAAAAAAATAATCCTCTGAAATTCATGACATTACTTACGATTCACTCTGAATATGTGAAAAAAATTTCTGGTGTCCTTAGGGTCAAAGAATCTTCACACAGTTCACTTATAGTCACTTTTCTTCTGAATCATATGTCACATTTATTTCAAGAGTTATATCTTAATAATTTTTCAGAACTTCATATAATGGCCACAATAAATCACAAATAATAATAATAATAATAATAATAATAATAATAATAATAATAATAATAATAATAATAATAATAATAATAATAATAAAACTTACTTACTTATTTACTTACTTTCTTTTTGGCTTTTAAGGAACCCGGAGGTTCATTCCCTCCCTCACATAAGCCCGCCATTGGCCCTGTCCTGAGCAAGATTAATCCATTCTCTATCATCATATCCCACCTCCCTCAAATCCATTTTAATATTATCTTCCCATCTACGTCTCGGCCTCCCTAAAGGTTTTTTTCCCTCCGGCCTCCCAATTAACACTCTATATGCATTTCTGGATTCGCCCATACGTACTATATGCCCTGCCCATCTCAAACGTCTGGATTTAATGTTCCTAATTATGTCAGGTGAAGAATACAATGCGTGCAGTTCTGTGTTGTTCCATTCTCCTGTAACTTCATCCCTCTTAGCCCCTTATTCTCAAGCACCCTTAACCTATTTTCCTCTCTCAAAATGAGAGTCCAAGTTTCACAACCATAAAGAACAACCGGTAATATAACTGTTTTATAAATTCTAACTTTCAGATATTTTGACAGAAGACTAGATGATAAAAGCTTCTCAGCCGAATAATAACACGCATTTCCCATATTTATTCTGCGTTTAATTTCCTCCCGAGTATTATTTTTATTGATTACTATTGCTCCAAGATATTTGAACTTCTCCACCTCTTCAAAAGATAAGTTTCCAATTTTTATATTTCCATTTCGTACAATATTCTCGTCACGAGACATAATCATATACTTTGTCTTTTCGAGATTTACTTCCAAACCTATCTCTTTACTTGCTTCCAGTAAAATTCCCGTGTTTTCCCTAATCGTTTGTGGATTTTCTCCTAACATATTCACGTCATTCGCATAGACAAACAGCTGATGCAACCCGTTCAATTCCAAACCCTCTCTGTTATCCTGGACTTTCCTAATTGCATACTCTAGAGAAAAGTTAAAAAGTAAAAGTGATAGTGCATCTCCTTGCTTTAGCCCACAGAGAATTGGAAATGCATCTGACAGAAACTGACCTATACGAACTTAATAATAATAATATGATGATGATTGCATTGTATTGTATTGTATTGTATTTATTAACATTCCAAGGTATTCATACATGCTTACAGCTAGAATATGGAACAAGTCAAAAAATTTAATACTATTATAAAATCTTAATTTATAGTCACAGTCTAGATGAAATATATACAGATGAAATTTACAATGTAGTCTACACAGAGTTTTAGTTCAATATCATGAAGTGTTATTGAATGTCATGAATTCACCTACAGAATAAAAGGCGTGAGAAATTAGGTACTTCTTTAATTTGGCCCTAAATAATCTGATGTTTTGAGTTTCATTTCTTATATCGATAGGGAGGCTATTAAAACTTTTTTACTGCCATATAACGCACTCCTTTCTGATAGCACGATAGACTTTCCGATGGAGTATGAAAGTCATTTTTTTGCCGTGTATTTATGCTATGAACTGTTGAATTAGTTACAAAGTTTCACGATTACATACGAGGAAGATTATTAATGAAAAGATAAACTGACAAGCCATGGGCATTATTTGTAGTTTTCTTGAAAACAGTCCTACACGATTCCCTAGATTTGGCACCTACTATTATTCTAATTACTCTTTTTTGTAATATAAATATATTGTTACTATCTGTGGAATTTCCCCAGAATATTATTTAAAAACTCATTACCGAGTGGAAGTATGAAAAGTATATTGTTTTTAAGGTATTGATATTTACTATTTTTTGCATAGATCTAATAGCAAAACAAACTGAATTTAGTTTTGGGGTAATTTCTTTAATATGATTTTTCCAATTTAACACATTATCGATTTTTAAGCCAAGAAATTTGGTTGTTGTTGTTTCTAATAGGGATCTATTATTAATTATTGCGCTAGAAATTTGCGACGTTGAATTTTGACAGGATTTAAATTGAATTATGTTAGTTTTGTTACAACTTAATACTAATTTATTGACTGAGAACCAGTCACATATTTTGAAGAGAATTTCCTCTGTTGAAGATTGGAATGTGTTGGCGTTATTGGTTGTAATTACTATACTTGTGTCATCTGCAAATAATATGGGATGACCTACATTTTTATTAGGGGGGGCAAGATCATTTATAAACACTAGAAAAAGTAGGAGACCTAATATTGATCCTTGAGGAATTCCATTATTAATAGTTCCCCATGTCGATGCAGATTTCATAGTTGTATTGATTTCAACTTTCTGTTTCCTATCTATGAGATATGAGTGAAACCATTGGTGTGCATGATGATGATGATGATGATGATGATGATGATGATGATGATGATGATGAATGTTGGGAAGAAGAAAAAGGAACAACTCTCTCTCAGTTGTATAGAAAGATAAAGAAAGTAAAGTGTCTTTGGAAAAGATAATTAAAATCTGAGATACAGAATGTCGAATTTAAGTATACAACGAAATATTGTTTACGTATAAATTTCAATTGTATACATACCTTCTTTTCTTGTATTCTTGTTTGCCTTTGTCGATTCTTATGATATATTGCAAATAATATTGGAACAGATATCTTGATTCCTTTAATTATCTGAGGGGAAATTGAAAGATACAAAAATTCGCCGGTTCCTTCAACGTCTGCTTCAACAGAATGCAGTATATTTTAACGCAATTGGCATCGACCTGTTAGCAATTACAGTATATGGAGCACGGGAAGGCATAATCTACTTTAATATTTATTCAATAAGTTTATTGCTGGATATGTTGTATCAAATACATCAATCCTTGTCCCATGGGGTGGCTGTGCAGTCAGACCTTCAGACTGTCACGCAAGCGTTCGAGTCCCGGTCAGGCTTGGGATTTTTCAATGTAAAATCCCTAGTGACAATTGTCGTGGACAATGTCGTTGTTGCGGCTTTTCTCAGGGATGTCCCGTTTCACCATATTAAGCATCCATTCTATATCATTCCGTCAACAATTATCCTTATCGTCGTCATTCCGTAGTACCCCCGATTACAGGATGGCAACGTATGGACGGGGCTGGCCTAGGGATGAAAGTATTAGTAGTATTTAGTATTTATTTATTTAACCTGGTAGAGATAAGGCCGTCAGGCCTTCTCTGTCCCTCTACCAGGAGATTCCAACTGTAATACAATTACAATTACAATTAGTATTAAATTTACAATTACAATTACAATAAAAATCAAAGTACGAAAAGATTGCAAATCAAGATTTCAGGTATAACTCCCTGTAAAGTTGATTTGAATAATTTCGAGGGAAAAATTGTTCCGGAGCCGGGTATCAAACCCGGGACCCTTGGTTTAACGTACCAACGCTCTACCACTGGGCTACCCGGGAACTCTGACACCGATCCAATTTTTCCCTCTATATCCACAGACCTCAAAGTGGGCAGACAACCGTCAAGCAACCAACTTCAGTGTGCACACTAACTCCGTGTGACTTAAATTGTGGTTTTCTGTTAACGAACAGTGACGTGTATTATGCAAATCAAGATTTCAGGTATAACTCCCTGTAAAGTTGATTTGAATAATTTCGAGGGAAAAATTGTTCCGGAGCCGGGCATCGAACCCGGGACCCTTGGTTTAACGTACCAACGCTCTACCACTGAGCTACCCGGGAACTCTAACCGACACCGATCCAATTTTTCCCTCTATATCCACAGACCTCAAAGTGGGCTGACAACCGTCAAGCAACCAACTTCGAGTGCACACTAACTCCGTGTGACTTAAATTGTGGTTTTCTGTTAACGAACAGTGACGTGTATTATGCAAATCAAGATTTCAGGTATAACTCCCTGTAAAGTTGATTTCAATAATTTCGAGGGAAAAATTGTTCCGGAGCCGGGTATCGAACCCGGGACCCTTGGTTTAACGTACCAACGCTCTACCACTTAGCTACCTCACTAATTAAAGCTAGATAATTTATCATAGAAAAACAAAGACTATTTTATATTTACTGAATTACAAATTAAACATAGAATAACAAAATTGGATAGTGATGAAATTACTGGATATTGAAATATTTTGTGCTAGATTAAGGAAACTATTTACAAGAAATCAATTACTGACCAAGTGCCTAGTAAGTTTGCGTTCGAATTCAATTTTATTTCGACAGTCCCTGATGCTAGCAGGTAGCGAATTCCAGAGTCTTGGCAGGGCTATTGTTAAAAAGGATGAGTATGAGGAGGTGCGATGGGATGGTATTGTTATTATTGTTTCATGACGAAAGCGTGTGTTCAGATTGTGGTGGAAAGAAAGTTAAGCGAAGCGAGACGACAGGTACGGAGGAATAGAAGAGTTCAAGATTGCTGCTCGAAACCTACTGTAGGTACGAAAAGAACTTTAGTGCAGAGACCTGCACAGCGGCCCAGCCCATGGGCTGCTTCCCCATTCTACAACACTGGGCTCCACAGTGTCGCACGGAACAAACTCGTGATGACACCGCACTGGCCGGGCGGGCTGCTTTGCGAATCGGTTCTGTGCGGTGGGCTGATATGAAGCAGAGTCCTGTACATCGGCCTAGCCCATGGGCAGGTTTTGCACTCTAGCGCACTGGACTCCACAGTATCGCACGGAACAAATTCGTGACGTCACTGCACTGGCCTTGCGGGCTGCTTTCGAATCGGTTCTGTGCCGTGGGATGATATTATGAAGGCATCGAATCCGAGTCCCCTCTATAATCAGCTTGAATTGAGCTTTCGCGGGCTTCTGCTTGCCTATGCATTTTTACACCTACGACATACAAATCTATCTGCATACTCGACCTAACTACACAAATGACGCTATAACTAAAGTTAATGATGACTTGAATTCAATATCCATATCTCATTAAAGCGACTGAAGCACTTTCTTCCTGATAAATTAAAATTAATCCTTGCACAAACACTCGTGATGCCGCACTTCGACTACTGCGATATTTTATTAAGTAACCTACATGCAAATTTGAGCAGCAGGCTACAACGTGTGCATAATGCGTGCGTCCGTTATATTTGCAATATTCGTAAGTATGATCATGTTTCCCCGTCTTTCCAAACTTTGTCTTGGCTAAGGCTAAGCGATCGACGAGCCCTGCATTCTCTTATTCTCTTATTTCAAATTCTGCGCACCGCTACCCCAATCTATTTCACTTCTTGTTTTCAAAATTTGTCGTCGATCTGGTTTACGAGTTGGTATAGCGCTGGCCTTCTATGCCCAGGGTTGCGGGTTCGATCCCGGGCCAGGTCGATGGCATTTAAGTGTGCTTAAATGCGAAGGCTCATGTCAGTAGATTTACTGGCATGTAAAAGAACTCCTGCGGGAAAAAATTCCGGCACATCCGGCGACGCTGATATAACCTCTGCAGTTGCGAACGTCGTTAAATAAACATAACATTAACATCAAAATTTATCCGCATATCATCAGCTAAGTACCAGGTCTCATCATAACAATTTACTCATTATACCCTACCACAAGACATGTTTATATTCTTCATCCTATACAGTTACAGTTTATAGAAATTGGATCTCGCTTCCAAGTGATGTAAGGGGTTGTTGGACAATAACTTCATTCAGGTCAAAATTATGTAACTTCTTACTCAGCAGATTAATTTAATATTTGTTACTTATAATGAAACTAACATCTGTCCATTCTCATTATTATCATTAATTTCTCTCAATAGAATACAAAACCTCTAATGGTAAAATTTCATTACATTAATATTCTCATTATATAAATATATTTTAGACTGTAACATAGTTCTTGTAAACTTATATTAAATTAACTCTCATCATTTTACTAGCTATCTCAACTTAATTATAATTGATTGAATTAAATTAGCTCATTAATTATTACTTTACCTTATCCCCTTCAGGCCTGGTGTACATTATAGTGTACATTGTTTTTTTTTTTTTTTTTTTTTTTTTTGTTCTTTGGAATGTCTTTCATACTTTTAAATATTTTGAAAAAATTCAATATGATACAAATGAAGAATATTATTTTTGAAACATTTCTATACCTGAATTAAAAATAAAATTTAAAATTTTGGGGCCCCAGGGGTCAAAATTGTCTCCAAATTTTGATTTTCTGTGAAGATTTGATTTGGGAATTTTGGATCCCCAGAATGATTATGTGACCTGCTTTTTTTTTTTTTCAATTTTTTTAAATATAAATTCAGGCCTGAAGGGGTTATAGGTTTATCTAAATATAAATAAACATTACTAGTCGTTAAAATTTAACTGAAGAATATTGCTGGAGAATCTTTTAAGTGTAGTGTAATTATTCGTAATTTAAATATGTATGGTATTGTATTGATTAAGGCTGGTTGAGTCGAAGAAAAGGCCTAAAGGCCTTAACTCTGCCATCGAAAATAAGACATTCTATTCTATTCTATTCTATTCTATTCTATTCTATTCTATTCTATTCTATTCTATTCTATTCTATTCTATTCTGTTCGATCAACGATCATCTACTGTTTCAAACGTTTTTGTTTTAGATTTTGATTTTTGTTTTTCAAGATGAGCTCAAATAATAGTGCATCGCAAAGAAAATACAGTCTCTCTAGAGAAAAGTAGTGAAGGAGAAAATCGTACTAGAAAGTTTAAAACAACTAAGCAGGACGGAAATTAAAAAGTACCACTGGGTCAGTTTTTAAATCTGTGTTTGACAGCAGTGGAAAATAATTTAATTTTTGTGTGTTGTCCGGTATGCTGGAAACTGTATGCTTATGCCAGATTCCAGCCCTCGGGCTGCCTCGTTACTAGATGTACTGGCTTCACAGCCTCGAACGAAACAAGCCCGTCACTGCACCGCGCGTAACGTACATGTGCCGTAGACTGGTATCAAAGCATCGAACCCAAGTCTCGTCTGCAATCAGTCAATTATTTGCGTTCGAGCGGGCTTGTTCTTATGTACGCTGTTCAATCAACACCAAATTACTATTTAAAACATTTTGGTTTAGCTTTTTATTTGTTGTTTTTATAATGAGTTCAAGTAGTGGTGTATCGAAAAGAAAAGACAGTCTCTCTAGAAAAAAAGACGTGAAAGAGAAATTCGCTGCCGGAGAGTTCAAAACAGCAGAGCCAGATGTAAATTTAAAAAGTGCCATTTGGACTGTTCTTAAACCTGTGATCGACAGTACTGGAAATACAGTCAATTTTGTTTGTTGCTCAATATGCGGGGAACTATAAGGTATTCGGCATAAGTAAAATGTCGCAAAATGTCGATTTTTTTTACATTATTTACTTTTTCTGAGAATAGAAGTTATTTTTCACATCATTATTGAAGAGCATAAATAGTGTTAAAAGTTTTATACAACTCCCGTTACCACATTTTCAGTGAATATTACAATAGACGTGAATCGGTAAAGACGACAGGAAATACAACACAAAGTTATTTAGTGGGCCTCTGATCCACTGGCCACGCGCCAAACGTCACCCAGCGGACTGCTTGAGGAGCGGTTTTGTGCGGTGGGCTTGTATGATGGCTCGAGCTCAACTTTCCGCTTCTATCAGTTACTTATGAATTTAGTTTGCGCGGGCTTGTGCGGTTCGATCAACGGTCAACTACTGTTTCAAACGTTTTCGTTTTTGATTTCTGTTTTTCAAGATGAGTCCAATTATGGTAGGCCTACCTGCAAAGAAAATATTATCTCTGTGAGGCTACTATTACACTATCAAAGTTCTTTGACAAAGAATATGATGCAATATTTTATCTACGATCTTTGATAAAAGATAGGATTTGTTGTATATTACACTACATAAAATCTTTTATAAAATATTTTAGGAGCAAAAGCTCTCCCAACACTTGTGCCACAACAGTGATTACTGATTACGTGTTCCGAGGATTTGTTGATACTAATATTTACGCGTTAAGTTTAAAAATTTAAATTATGGTTTATTTTACGACACTCGCAAGTGTATATCAACGTCGCCGGTGTGCCGGAGTTTTGTCCCGCAGGAGTTTTTTTACATGCCAGTAAATCTACTAACATGAGCCTGTCGCATTTAAACACACTTAAATGCCATCGACCTGGGCTGGGATCGAGTAACCTCGAGCACTGAAGGCCAGTGCTATACCGACTACACTACCGAGGCCGACCGTTAAGTTTATAACACCATGAATGAAGAACAGTATTATGCTTGTTTAGCTACAATTAGTTCAATTATTACAATGTGCATGTTATTGAAAAAGGAACACCGTGAGTTAAACTCCTGATCACAATACAAATATGTGATCAGGACTGAAACCATAGATTGCAAAACGTGATAAGAGATATATACATCAGAACTTATTGAAACAACTACTATGCGAGGACTTGAAAAGTTATACAAATTATTACGAAATATTATTACTGTATATAATATTAATATTAAGCTATAAAAATTATTTATTTACAACATTTTATTTCCTTCATACTCCGATATCAGAATTTTTGTGGTAGCAACAGTCCAGTTATATTTGCGTTCCGCCATATTTATTTCAAGGTATAGAAATCTTTTATCAAAGATAACAAGCTGCACTAACACTTCATAAAAGATCTTTTATCAAAGAAACTTTAATAAAAAAAAACCATTACACTGTCATATATACAGGATGTTTCAAAAATACGGGGCATAATTTCAGGTATGTATTTCGCACATGTAGACAATCAAAATAGTTCATTACAACATGTGTCCGGAAATGCTTTATTTCCGAGTTATGGCCTTCACAACATTGAAATTCACCGGAACGTTTTTCTTTCCGCAGATCGTTGCCGTCAAAGGAGACATTAAGAGGGCACTCTGACAGTTCATTCCGAGGCGAAGGTTACATTCAGTGTTGTGTAGCCGTTAGACTGTGCGACATGTATTCAAATCAAGAGCTGGCAGAGATACACTTCATGTACGGTAAGGCGGACGGCAATGCTGAGCTGGCTCGTCGTTTGTACCAGGAGAGGTACCCACAGCGACAATGCCCAGATCGGAAGACATTTGTACGTCTCCATTACCGTCTGTGCGAGTATGGAAAATTTAACTCTCCTGGTTTGGGAAGGGGACGACCAAGATCTACAACTCCAGAAGTACAGGAGGAGATTCTGGAGGCTGTGAACATGACTCCTTCTATCAGCACACAAAGGGTAGCGTTGCAAGTCAAGTTCCTCATACGACTGTCTGGAGACTGTTGGAATCCCTTCGGAATCGAATTGTGGCATGTTCTGAGGACATACGCAATACTCCTGGAGTTTGGGATCGTGTTCGCAGGTCAATGAGACATCGATGTGAGGTCTGTATTCAAGCAGGAGGTGGACATTTTGAACATCTTCTGTAATGACAACAACCTGCGGAAAGAAAAACGTTCCGGTGAATTTGAATGTTGTGAAGGCCATAACTCGGAAATTAAGCATTTCCGGACACATGTTGTAATGAACTATTTTGATTGTCTACATGTGGGAAATACATACCTGAAATTATGCCCCGTATTTTTAAACACCCTGTATATATATATATATATATATATATATATATATATATATATATATATATATATATAATAAAAGATCTTTATCAAAGAACTTTGATAGTGTAATAGCAGCCCGGAAAGCCTTCATCACAGACACCGGCTGTGAAAGCATACATTTAAAAAACAGTCTCTCTAGAGAAGTAGTAGCAAAGGAGAAAATCGCTGCTAGAGAATTAAAACAACAGAGTCGGTTGGAAATTTAAAAAAGTACCATAGAGACAGTTTATAAATCTCTGTTCGACAGCAGTGGATAATAATTTAATTTTGTAATGTGTCCGGTATGCTGGTAACTATATGCTCATGCAACATGCCAAGCCAAAACACAACCAATGCGCGCAAGCAGGAAAGCTGTAGAATGCAATCAACTGGTGCAGGCTGAGCAGTGCGGCGGGCTACGCCGCAGAGTGATGGGCTATAGTAAGCGGCCGCGTGAAGCAGTGTTGGTCTTGGGTGGGCTGGGCTGCTAGTGCATTAGGACTCGCAGTGCTGAGCTGTGGGCCATTCTGCACGACTCTGCTTTAGTGTAGTCAGCAGGTATTCGTTTGAGAATGTACCTACCTTGAGGGTTACTGCAATATATCTTCAAAAATCGCAGTGCTGGGCCGTAGCGCCTCCCTCCCGAAATTCCATTCCAATCTTCTGGTTTCATTACAATTCGTGATCCTTTTAGAATCCTATGTTATAAAAGAATTGTTTTAACATTAGGCCTCACCGAAAACTAAACGTCAATAATAATCAGTTCCTTCAGGTACTCCAATGTAGCCATAATATCTAAAAATATATATTGGAGCAAGTGTAGACGTCAGAAATTGTGTGATGAAATTTAATAGTGACTTTATACAATTATACGGAAGTACAGGAATCCCAAGAAAATTAAATTTCGACACCACTTACTTATCATGTACTTTATAAATACTTAACGCTTTGCAAATTAATATTTTATATAGAGTTGTGTGAAATTAAATGTGCCAAATTACCGTCCAATAGATTTCTTTCCCTTTGCAAGTACAAAATTCCCATGATTTTATAATATATTTTTTTTAAATCATGGAAGACCAAATTTTTTTTACAAAAGTGTATAAAATTACTTACGTCGTGTAGATAGGCCTGTCTACTGCTGTGGAGTAACGCTTAGCATTTCTGAGCGTGAAACGAGCGGGCTAGTGTTCAAATCCTGGTTGGAACAAGTTACCAAGTTGAGGTTTATTCCGGGGGTCTCCCTCAACCCATCAAGAGCAAATGCTGGCAAACTTTCGGCGCTGGACCCTGGACTCATTTCGCTAGCATTATCACCTTCATCACACTCAGACCCTAGATAACCACAGAAATAATCTATTATAAAAATAGATAGGCCTATATAATATTGATTACTTTTGGATAATTAAAGTTTGGTTTGAAACGAAAAAAGAAATAAAATTATGCTATAAGTGCAAGACTATCTGCACTGTATTCTCAAATATTGTAAATGATTTCAACTATCAGATAAATATTTCTCCAATTTCATTTATAAAAATTAGATATTTAATATTTACGTAAATATACGAGAGTGAAAGAAGTACAATTGCTATTAAACCAATGACAGAGGTTTCGCTCCACGCTTGTCTTGAAGTTGGACGGTTTGAAGCGTTCTCTTCCGTCCAACTTCAAGACAGGCGTGGAATGAAACCTGTGACATTAGTTAAATAGCAATTGTACTTCTCTCCTCCTCTGCCGGTAATGTTTACGTCGCCTGTCAGATATTATGGAACGAAGTATAGTATTTTTGCGTAGAATATTAAAAATCTTTATTATGCGATTATATGAATACGTCAGTAATTACGTAACTTAAAGCATTAAAATGATTCATTTGAGGAATTGGTCTTAGAAATGTATTAATTTCAATAAAAATTAGACATCAAAATAAAATATTACATCATTTTAGTAATTATCGGCATTTATGCTCTGAATGAGAGCCATGAAGATGAAACTAAGAAATCTTCCTCTTCCTCTTCTTTCTTCTTCTTCTTCTTCTTCTTCTTCTTCCTCTACCATATCAAGAGTTAAATCTCTTTGCTCATTCCTAGACTAAAGAATTGTACGAGAATGGCCTATATCCCGTTAATTGGACGATAACAATACGTATACTTGCAGAAGTAGATTTTCAGGAAGCATTGTTCTCAATGTTCATACCATTGTCCTAGAGACGCTATCGCTGTATATGTAATACTAATTCTTCTAATTGCATTATGGCTCGCATATACAGGATGATTCACGGGGATTTACCGTCCGTTACGGAGTTTATTTCCGAAGACATTCTGACCAAAAAATGTCCTGTAATCAGTTTTCCTATTCTCAATATTTTCAGAATTGCACTAATTGGAATTTGTTTGTAAAATACCAATATTCTTGAGTTTAAAGAGTAAAAGAATCATTTTTTTAATTAGCTAGTATTCTGAAGCTAAAAATGTGTTGTGAATTCCATAGTTGCTTCGTACAGATTTTTTTTTTCGATTTTTAACTACAAAATTACGTTTTCTTACACATTTATCACAACAATTGTTACAAATCACGCCACTCTTGTAAATTCATTAAGACTGTACATTAGGATGCATAATTAAACTGTAAAGAATCAAGTTCCTCTAGTCGTATGATTTGTGACAATTGTTGTGATAAGTGCGTAGGAATGGTCATTTTTTGTTAAAAATTGAAAAACAAAATCTGTACAAAGGAATTAACAACACATTTTTAGCTTCAGAACACTAGCTAATTAAAGAAATGACACTTCTGAATAGTCGATTCTCTGTTTGTTAAATTTTTTTACCCATAAAACTAAAGAAAAAAGGTATTTTACTAACAACTTCAAATTAATGTAACTTTGAAAATATTGCGATTGGAACAAATGTTTACATGGCATTTTTTGCTCAGAATATCTTCGGAAATAAGCTCCGTAAGTGACGGTAAATCCTTGTGAATCACTCTGTATATTCATTTCTTTCTCCATCTCTCAGCGTTGCTTCCAGTAAAGACCACGGAAATCTCATTTTTGACGAAAGAATTCTCCTTTTATCTACTCTTACTATGTTATGTATTCTCAATTTTACTTATTTTCTAATATATCCTAATTATCTCTTAATACAGTGGTCGTCAGCACTCGCTGAAATGGGTAGAGTGCATGGAAGGTAAGGAACTCTGCTCCGTCGTGCACAAGGGATAGAGAGACAGCAACCCGCCAGCAGCGACGATTGCACGCTAGGGCAGTGTCTTGTCCGCCGGTAAGAGACGCTAGCCGAGCGTGCAGTATTTTGATGGCCGCTGTCTTAATACATTCGTTTATCGTATTATTTTTTGTATATTATTTAAGGTCCATAGCTATTCATTTTGTGTAGAGATATGACACACACAATGTAGGAGACTGAAAATTATTTGTTTGTTAAATAATTTGGTCATTTATTACTACTTACCCTGTCTTCTAAATTTACATTTCATAGTCATTGGATGTCTTCTTGTTCGATATTTTCATGTTATAAATTTTCTAATTATTTTCAGTTTCGTACGAATATGGCTTTAATAACAACTTTCATATGTTAAAATGGAAAATAAGTTGTAAGTAGCTGACTAGTTTCGGCTTCGTATGAACCCAAGCCCCTACAGCCGAGACTGCGCAGAAGTTTAGAGTAGGGACAAATTGAAGCTTGCGTCTGCCGCCATGCATTGGGAGAAGCACCGGCTAGCAGACGGCTGTACTATGCAATGTTGAATGTTAAATATATATGTTTGGTGTATCTTATAAATCAATCTGAATGGATAAATGAAAAAATCCTATTAACATTTAAAGCGACCACGTTATGGACATAATCAGGCTTAGTTACCGTTAGTTTGACATGAAACGAAAGAAAACTGTAGCAATTTGATACCGTAACCAAAGACGTTGTATAGTTGCTTGACAACATATACAGCGAACAGAAATACAAATGGACATTGTAGTAATAGTTCAGATGAAAAGAAAATTATTAGTATTAGCTATTATCAGTGGCGGCCGCTGATCATGTTGCAGCGTTGCACAACGACCAAGTTTTTCCCACCCATTAAAATATTGTTTATATTAAATAACTAAACAGATTTTAAGTTTCCTTCTCGTCGAATTGAAATATATACATATTTTTATTTATATATTATTCAAGAATTCGAGTATAAAATAATCAGCTTTTATAAAATTCATCAAATTGTGAATACTTCAGAAGTGGTCGTTGTGCGGCTCAAGCAACAGCCAGATTCGTGTAGCGGCTGGTATTGAAGGTAGGCTCAGCTCAGAGTTCCCTATCCCAGCAGTTAACACAGCTGGTCGCTGCAAAGCTCTTGCAACGACCGGAAGAAAAACAGTTCTTGTATTTGCCCATAGATTGCAGAAGTGACCATTCCGAACGGACTCGTGACTTGAGACGAAATTTTCCGATTTTTTCCCAGTTTTCCTTTCTCATGTGGTTTCTCACTTCCTGGAGTTCCTGACTTCCTGTTTCCTCTTTTTTATCCTCTCAGCTGTTTCCTGACCAACGTGTATAGGTGAGCACGTGGTCCAGTCGTTTTGTTATCGTGTGAAATCCATTTAATCCTGTCTTAAATATTTAGTTTTTGTTAGAATTTAAGTAGTTGTATGTGAATTGTTCTGTATAATACAATTTTTTTTATTGGATGTGATATTTTCGTCAAGTTTGTGACATAGGTACGTAGGCATATAAGGTTATGAATGTTGTAAGTTGTTTAAAAAACAGGAACTTTTCTGGAGTTTAATGAGTTTTATATGAATTGTGGTACATATCACAATTTTTATAGTGCAGTGATGTTTTCGTCAAGTTTCTGATATACGTGCGTTTACCATTATGAATTCTGTAAATAGTTTACAAAACAAGAACTTCTCTGCACTTTCTGACGAAGAGAAATAAAAAATTACAGAACTTGGTAGACCACTGCCTGATCTAAATATTGTCCCGACAGTTACTACGGGGAAAAGACAGTTCAAGAGAATTTTTAGGAAGGAAGTTTACAATAATCATGACTGGCTTTGTGGTTGTGAAGTGAAAAACGCACTGTTTTGTTTTCCGTGTATTTTGTTTGGTGGGGAACAGTCGTGGACAAGAACGGGCATTACTGATATTAATCATTTAAGTACCAGCATAAAAAAGCACGAGTCCACAGCTATTCATTTGAGAAACGTTGTCAGTCGTTGTCAGGAGCTGTGAGTTTGCTAGATTTCATTGTAGACAATAATTTAGAAAAATCATTCAACGAATCAACAAAACTTCTAAAGTTGGTGTTGACTGTGCCTATGACATCAGTGGAAGCAGAAAGGTCTTTTTCTACACTGAACAGAATTAAAACCTTTTTGAGGAACTCTATGTGTGAAGAGGGACTGACGGCATTGGCGATGC
Source organism: Periplaneta americana (assembly GCF_040183065.1). Lineage (NCBI taxonomy): Eukaryota > Metazoa > Arthropoda > Insecta > Blattodea > Blattidae > Periplaneta > Periplaneta americana. The sequence continues at coordinate 134,945,817 of NC_091120.1, forward strand.
TTTCCATCGAGAAGGACCTCATCATGGAGATACAGACTTCAACCAGCGCGTAATTGACAAATTTGCTGCAATGAAAGAGAGGAGGATGGATTTTCTATTTAGATGAGGTGAGTACAGGATTTACAGATTCATTATCAATAACAATAATTATATTAAAACAAAGTTTTTTTTACGTTTTCCAATACATACGCAGCATTGGATTAAAATGTTCATGACTATGTACTGATAAAGGTAACTAATCCTACACCCCTCATCACAGAAAGTGCAACACCTGGGCCCAAACTTCACCGGCCGCCACTGACTATTATTAACAAAACACTATCTGTGTAAGGTATTACATTAGGCCTATATTGTAAACACATGTTTGCTTTGTTTAGGCTATACAATTATTAATTATCCACTTCCATATCATATAATGTACACCTGTAAAATAACCTAATGATCTATTTGAAATATAAGTTGGTCTACCATGCATTAGCTTATTATCACAGCTGCAGTATGAAATAAACGTCACAAGCATGAATTAGTCATATAATAAAACCCAGGCCTAGTGTACAGAACGTCTTGTCTATTGATTCATTACCATCATCATTATTATTATTATTATTATTATTATTATTATTATTATTATTATTATTATTATTATTATTATTGACTCCGTTAAATGTTGTCTTACAACTTTTTCATGTAAAGTCGTGTTGTTCTGGTAACTTTAAGCTGTGTGCTAACATTTGCTCTCTATGTAGTAGTGCTAACATCTACTCTTTATGTAGTACTTTCTTTTATTTGGTTATTTAACGACGCTGTATGAAATACTAGATTATTTATCATCGATGGTAGTGATGATAGGGAGATGGTATTTGGCGAAACGAGGCCAAGGATTCGCCATAGATTACCTGACATTCGCCTTACGGTTGGGGATATCGGAAAAAACCCAACCAAGTAATCAGTCAAACGGGAATCGAACCTGCGCCCGAGCGCAACTCCAGATGGACAGACCTTAAGCCTTGGTTTCTCTGAACTGACGCATGCGACGTGCGAGGTGCGATGCCCGTCTCGCACAAATCTGAAATACACGAGAGATAATGAGTGATTTCTATAGCTGCGAGATGCGAGGTCTGCGCACCTCACAGCCATAGAAACCACTTACTATCTCTCGTGTAGTTCGGATTTGTGCGAGATGGGCCTCGCACCCCGCATGTCGCATGCGTCGACTCTGAAAAACCAAGGCTTTAGTCGACTGAGCTACGCCAGTAGCTCTTTATGTACTTCTATGGTCAGTTTAACAAGTTTAAAATATGATTCTCGGGAGGAATCTGGAATCCGTTTTCTAAAATATATTCTTATAATTGTAGAAAGATTGTACAAGTGTTCTCCTGTTAGATCACATTGTTTTCACAAGATGTAAGTAGTGGTAATATGCCATTATTCTCTGTCAACATCTGTATAATCGCTCTTTCACTTTAGCGAAATATTTCTGTTATCTCAGATGATGGTATGACAATACTCCCATTATTCTTTTGTTAAAAAAAAGAGACGTTTTGTTTACCGCTGGCACGAACCATAAATTGAGTCTTTATATTTATTACACCATATTTTCTTAATGATTTAACAACTAAGCCAGCAATGCATACAACTACACTTTCACAATATTCTGTCAATGGGAATGATGTAAGAATAAGGGAATTGCAATCAATGTCTGTAGTTGTAAGTTCTAAAGAGTTATATCGCCTCTGAGTCTCGAGACACTGAGGATTATTATTACAGTGCGTTAGGTGTTTGGAAAATACCGTTGGATATATAGGCATCTTTTTAGCGGACATCCCCATCTTTGTATTATAATTTAAATAAATTATGTACTATTTTCTAACGTATATAAAATAACATAAGTAAAAATATTCCATGTATTCGTCATAGAAAATAGAAATAATGTAATAAGTCTATTTATAAGCAATATAAGGCATTTATATTTGAAGCAATGCTTAATTACAGTATTTAAATTTACTTATTATACGTTAGAAAATACGTAAATAAGTTTAGTTATATTACAGTGAAGGGGGATGTTAGCTAAGAAGACGTCTAAACTTCGAATGCATTATAAGAACAATCATTTTTGCTCCCATAGCATGGCGCCATGCGAACCTGCTTGAGAGTTTTCAAGCCTGTACACGACACCTGCTCCAATTATTGTGTGTCTAAATATACTGGGTGTTCAGTTCAAAATATGTCTTGGCTCGCTGTATGCCGTCATGTGGCTAGCTGATGAGCCTAGAGAATTCAATCTTCCTACACTTCCGCAGCTCATGAACACCCAGTATAACTACAACATCTTTGTATGAGCCGTGCACGCCGGCTCGAATCTGGCAGCTTTTCAGCAGCCAGCGCCACCTATATTATCGGCATATTCCCAACTGTTCTATCCTAATAGCAGCAAGGAATTGTGGGTAGACGAGAGAGGGGGAAATAACAGGTTTCTTGGTTAGGCGAGTAGTATTATTTACGCTCGGAAATTTGTCTTCGGCCTAGACATATCGTCTGATATTGTAAAATCTCTCGGAAATTTGTTTTATCTTTCATGTCAGTTACAGTTATTCAGTGATTACTTATCGTTACTCGGAGATTCGCCAAGTATTAGCTTGGTGTTTTTATATTTATTTAGCTTGGTATATTGATAAAAATTTAATATTGTACAGATGTGTGTTAATAATTTATTAGTAGCAGAGTTACGATTGGACATGGTTTTGAGACACAAGTAATGTATTAGAGTATATTATATTGATTCTCGGCCATTATTCTTAATTTTGATTATTTTATTTAGTTTAACATTTTACATATTTTCCATTATTAACTCCTTATCCTTTCATGTCAGTTAATCTCATTGTATATATTTGCATTCTTTTACATATTCAATTAATTATATGTTATAGGGTAAGATTGCCTAATTCCGAGACATATTTAATAAAGTCTATAATTGTAATAAAAATTTTCAAATAACATCTAAATGATGTCATTTGGAGCTTTAGCTACAGTTTTTACAACATTCAGTGTCAACAGTTTCACAAGTTTGGTATATAATTTATAATTATGATTCTTCATTGTTTTACAGTGGCTCCTAAATCCGTGACAAGGATCCAAATTACATGATAGCGGTTTCCTAATTCCGTGAGTGATATCCTAATTCCGTGATACTAAAATAATCCTCATTAACTGTTCAGAAAACAAACATGTATCTGGAAGAAAACACATTAAAGTCATGGTATATTGTTTTAATATGGATTAAGCAAGAAATTATAACATATAAAAAAGGGCCTAAGTGACAAATTTCATAGAAAATAGCTGTGTAACTACAGGAATACGTATTACATATTAATATATAATAAACTGAAAGTTAAATTCAATATATAATTAAATTAGAATAAATTGAATTATAACACAATTATTTCTCATTATTTATATTCCTAACAACAGCAGTAATTAACAGAGAGAGCATTTGGTATACGTAAACCGTTGAGATAACTGCTACATTGCACTATATCTTAATGTATTAGGGAGCAAGGAAGGGAGGGGGTGAATGTCATTGTGTCGCTACAATAACGACGACTAGAGTACAGCAAATTATCTTTACTGTTCAGTAATTTCACTTTATAATATTAAATAACCTATTGTTTATATTGTAGGCCTACAGTACATTTAATTACAACATACATAGTTGTGTTACATGATATTAATGTAGCTACATAAGAACAATATATTGTATATAAATACAACAACATAGAAAACATAGTATTTTATTTTGTAGTACTTTGCTCTTCTTCATGACTGCATATTTTGTTACAGTGCATGACGATATACTTTCTGCTTTCATTTCGTCAGACCACAATAATCGCATTGATTTTTCAAACAGAGCTGCAATGGTCACATGATTTACTTTCTCTAGCTCTTCGGATGTCAATAGAAACATTTTACCCACACCTTCAGTTTGAAGTGCCCCAACAATAACATTAGCAACGGATCTGTTTGCAATATTTGTCGTTTCGTCTATAGATACCCACAATTTTTCATCGTTTAAGGTTTCTCTAATTTCACGTAAGACATCTTCATAACATTTTGCTAAATAACCCGACGCAGAGTAGATTGTCGGGGTAGTGTTCTACCTGTATATTTGTGCAAAAATGATCTGACACATAGGTGTTTCAGTTTTTTAAATGGAATATTTGCCCTAACTAACATGTGGCCCAAGTCTTGGTAAAAATCACATTCCATATTTGAACTCGTGGGAATAGCTTCGACTTTCTTCAAATTCAACAACTTAAAACATTCCTTGTGTCTTTTAGAGTTGTAGTGTTTTTGTACATGCTGTCTCTTGTTCCCCAGTAGATCGAATTTACATACCATGCATGTAAGTTTTTCACCATCCGTGGGAAAGTGCTGCGATCCTAATTCCTCAACAAATCGCTGCAATTTTACATGCCGAGGTTTCTTTTTTCCGCATATCGTAAACTATGCTTTAATGTAAAGGCAAATAAATGCTTTGCACTTACGGTAAACACAAGTAGGAAAAAAGTAAATACAGGAAATAGTGTAGAAGGACCAATAAAGAAGAATATGAAGAAGACAGGAAATTTAAATACGCCAGGAAATGCACAGGTATTGAAAACTATCTAAGGCAGCACATATAACATCAGAGATCTCTGTGCGTACAATGACTGTACCTTGTAGGTAAGACCCCTTCCCCCACCTCGTGACGTAGTCAAAGCTCTCGGCATAGTAAACTTGTGTCCACTGATAACGTACCCCATCAGCTCTCTTTGGTAATTAAGTTAAATATATGCCGTATTATTTTATTTCAATTATAACTTCTTTCTATTATTATTTCCACGAAGTATTTTCTTTCACGGACATTAATTTTCACAATTTAGCGTTGGCATCACCGGTCGGGTGAGTCAGGAAGGAGAAATACGAAAAAAAAATCCGAAAATGGGAAAGCTCCTGTAGCATTGTTATTGTCTCGTAATGTTTAAATAATCATACACATTGATTCAGCTGACTATAATCTACAATAGGTAATAGTATATCCTTTTTATAATGCTGTATTAATTCTTACCTCAAATATAAAATGTTTCTCCAGAAGCGGTCACAAGAGAAAGAAAAACTTACTGGTCAACCATCTTTCACTGAACAAAAGCTTCTGCAGTCGACTGCTTCTCTTCAAAAGGCGGGTATTCAATAGAATTGAAAGGAAGACATCTACTGGCATCTGTTAGGTATTTCAAAAACTTAAATAGTCAGAGACCACAACTCCATGGCAGTCAATTGAAATTTTATCATTAGATTAGGGATATTACGGAATTAGGCATCTTTACCTACTATTTAATATTCAGCATTGGTCATTTGTGTGCTTACACTGAGCAACTTGATCAAATCCACATCACCTTTACCATCTGACCTAGTAGTCGTATCCTATGTATGGTGTCACCTCACGTATTAGCGAGGTTCTAGCATGTTCCTGTTTCTTCAGTTGTTTGCTGGGGTTACCTTCTGTTTGGTAATGTGGAGTCAAATAGGCTGTGTGTTCTGAAATTTAGTTGTGTATTGGTGTATTGTGGGTGTCTTTTTGTTAATATATTTCTTGTTCTAGTGTGTCTTATTTCTGATTTTTCGTTTGGATATGTAGGGTTTCTATGTCTGTTTCTATGTTGCTGTGGTTAGTATTTGTAATTTTTTCTGCGTGTGTGGAAGCATTGTGTGATTTGGTTATGACTGTGATGTGTCCTTTGCCTCGCGTTTGAAATGATCTTCCAGTCAGTCCGATGTTGAAGTTGTTGCAAATATTGCATGTGAGTTTGTATCGCCACTTAGGTTATATTTGTTTGTTTGTCTTGTTTGTGTGATGAGATGTTTTTGTACAGCATTTTGTGTTGTGTATGCAATGTTCCAATTTAATGAAGATGCGATCTTTTGTGTTTTTGTGTTGTGTTTGTGTTGTTTATTTTTTTGTTTCTTGTAATTATGTTTTGTCTTTTTTATGATGTGTATTATGTTGGGGTTGAACCTATTTTCTTGTGCTGTACATTTGATGGTGTGTACTTCTTCATTGTAGTCTTGCTGGTTCATTGTTATGTTGAACAGTCTGTGTACAATAGCCTGAAATTAGGCATGTTTTTCTTGTGTTGGGGTGATTGGGTGTGTGTAATAAAAATTAATTTTCAAGTAAACATATTTCGGAAGATGTATGATAAGAACTTTCTTGTGTTAAATTTTAACGTACCTTGTTAACATGTTTCGACCTATATGTTAACAAGGTACGTTAAAATATAACACAAGAAAGTTCTTATCATACATATTCCGAAGTAATACAGTGTTAAAAGTTGTGTAATCAAGATGTATAAACATATTTCATTTATGTAAAACAAGATTAAGAGACCGGAAATTACTCTTTATGAGTTTAATATGTCATAGTAATAATCTTTTCATTAGAATGAGTAATTATAAATTCGACACTACTGAACACAAATGTAGAAAATAAGTTCGAAAATTAAGACAATTGCACTTATAATAAGTCCTAGGAAAAGTAAATAGAACGCTAGAGATAAGTGTGCTAAATCAAACACAAAATAATCATCTGAATCACCTTCCTTAACATGGACCTGGGTTCAATAAAGCTCTTCTCATATACGTTAACAATCCCTGATTCAGTTAACATTTTAATGACATGATTGAACGATTGCATATAATAGCTACCTCTTTTCGTCAGAAGTCCTATTCTGTTTGGAAACACATTGTTATTTAGCGAACAGAGAACACTTTTCCAATTGGAATACATTCTCGATGCTCCCAGTTGTGCCCAGATTTCCATTGTCAGTGTTGAAAAATTTCTATATGTGATAGTTCTTTTGAGACAATCTTCCAAATCCGAACAACTTTTGCGATTTTCAATTTGTATATCTTCTAAATGTCTTGAGAAATAGCGATGTAATTCGTCTTGGTAACCGAAATTTAAATTGGAATTCAATAATTCTTCGAAAGTAGTTAACGGCTTCTCTAGACCCGGGTTCACCAGAATGCTGATTAAATAAATTTGAAACAAGCAACTCATAGCATATGAATGCCACACAAACAATAAAAATACGAATCTCAGAGTCAGTGTACGTGGCATGTCTGTTACAGATACTCCCAGCACAATAGCCCAGACGTTATAAATGCAGGTACTCAGAGAATTGTAACGATCTGATTCATTTGCTGGTCCATTTTTCTGGCCTTGAGCTAACAGCCATATAACCAGTGAAAATGCAATAATAGATAGGCATATCATTATCCAGCAAGAACTATCAAATATATTACTAATTTTATATAACCTGGAAAGTTGATTTGGGCACGGAACATACCATTTCTCGTATACAGTAGTGTAGGATGTGCTGAATTCAAATATGCCATAAATACAGATTATGAAAGTCATTCCACCTATTGCCACTTCAGCCTCATTGTCGGATACTTTTCGCACTGAAACCTCATACCTTTGAACAAACGTTTGATTATTGGGCAAATTAGGAAGGTAATTCAAGCTAAGATTAAGTTTTTTCGAAACTAACTCCAAGAACAGTATCTCAACACCAGAGAATATATGTTTTGTCTGATTCCTCTCGTCAGTATATTTTCCTACATATGATGTTGATGGGTCGTGAATTTGTACCCAGATTCGTAACTCACGTCCAGAAAATGTTTTCGGAATTTTAGGTGGATACAAATCAGATACGTTTACAAACTTCCCAATATCCGCAATGACCCACTGGTTTACCAGCACTACGTCTTCTTCATTGAACTGGGACTTAGCAGAATGAAGGGGAAGCCATGTATATAAATTCAGTGTTGAATTTTTATCGCGGTTCCTGATTTCTGTCACATTGTGTATGGTGTTTACATTGGGAATCAATATAAGAACGTCGACAATAAAATGCTTTTTGAACATTATTTGCAAAAGTGACAGTACTAATTTTTTGGGATTTATTTCCATTGGAATTGTTATGACGAATAAATATCTTGCTTTGGAGTATAAAATAAATTGAAAATCAAATTCTTCTAGGGTGTAAATTACAATTTTTTCAATGTCATTTGTATCATCATCAGGCCATATAAATATTATATGAGTGCGAACATTTCTCTCACGCTTTGGTGTTTCTGGGATGTCGAAATAGGGGTTGGAAACCTCAATAAGCCATGCGTTTTCCTTGTGGACTAATTCCATTATGAAATTAACCATGTCCAAATCAGAGGCCTGATGTCGTAGCCTTGGTGAAGAACCGATAACAGGGGAATAGTGACTGACGCTTGACATCGAGAACAGAAGAGTGCTTCCTTTCTCAAAATGTTGACGTATGATAGCAGTAACACATGCAGCAATATTGCTCTGTATGGTAGTTAGATGCCTGTTGTCTGCAGTTGAGATCACGTTTTGCAGGACAACTGAAGTCACAAGGGAAATTATCAGATGTGAAAACCTGAAAATGACAAATTTAATGTTAATTTCACTCATATGCTAATATGGTAGCTGAATTGAACAACAAAAACGAGCTTTATGAATTATGTTGTGTTACCCATGTTTGTGTAATTGTGCATTACGGTTATGTAACTGTATGTCGGTAATTTTTACAAAGTGGCTACCATTGTAGAAGAT